>NC_135749.1:17431388-17739444 GCF_041903045.1 Epinephelus lanceolatus
AATATGTGGCAACGTCAACGTGTGTTGCGTAAACAGCATCACCGCACTATTCAGATTGGGTCATAGATCGTTTTCGCACAGTGCTTTAAATGCCCTCAGACCTTGGTATTAGTGACGGAGGCCTTAACATTACTGCAACCATTGTTTTCTCTGTAAATCCTCCTCGAGATCCGCTGACCACCAGGGTCGTGAGTGACCCCAGCTCACTTTCTCACACCCCTCGCCTCAAACTGCTGGGCCAATCCCATTACCCAGAGTTCAAATGTTACAGTCACTGCTTTCTTTTTGTTGTTTCTCAATCCTCAAGAGATGCCCCTGACCCTCTGTAATCCATCACTGGAGATCCCCGCTGCCATGGTAACAAGATTAGACCTGTCACAGAGTAATGATGATTGGCTTGAAATTCAGGCGTAGCCCAAGGAGGGGGGGGTGACGGAGTGTAGGGTGTTTGTGTGTTTTGGGTCGTGAGGGGTTTCACTTCCAATAATCTGGCAAGACACATGGTTGGTCCTGACTTCAGCTGGTGTGTCTTCTGGTTGAAGTTTTTATAAGTGCAAAAAACTTTGATAGAAATTATATTTAGAATTGTTAAGAATTCTCTCATTTGGTCTTAACAAAGACCCTTCACCAAACCTCCAGCCCTGCAGATCCAGGCTGTGTGAAAGTTGAGCTCACTCACTGGTTCAATGGTGAAATGTCAGCATTATACAAGCACACTGGTGTGTGAAGTGGCAGCCCATACACCTACTGTACTAAAGGGCCTGTAGGCTTTGTGCTAATTGGATAGCCGGTGCTAACAATACCGCAGCTAAATGTCAGAGCTCTCTCAGCACTTCACCTCCACCTCGGTCGGATCTCCGCGCTCTGTGCAGTACAATTCACTGACAAGTCCATACGTAGCAAAGAGCAGGAATAAAAAAAGCATCAGAAACACTGGAGTGCATCCTCTGGGAGGGTGTGTGTCAGGCTGTAGTGGGAGGTTGTGTGTGTGTGTGTGTGTGTGTGTGTGTGTGTGTGTGTGTGTGATTATAAGATCATTCAGGTCTTTATAATGGTCACTATTTCTTCCGGCTTAGTGAACAACGGGTGTCAGTTTCGTGTATATAAATCACATGGTTTCATTTTTCCCAGCCTCTCTTTCCCTAATCACATACTTTTAATACAATTTACTATGTGGACAATTTCACAATGAATTTTCCTGAAATCATTTACGCAGCTATCTGATATTCCCACCAGATCATGGCACCAACAATTACCAAGGAACTGTGTGTAATTACTATTAATCCAGTTCCCCTTAGGCACACACACACACACACACACACACACTTGTCCAGCCCTCATGAAACCTTTCTCACATCGTGGATTTATTCTCTGTGGTTATTCTTTATTTCACTCCATTTACTGGTTACATATGTGACCACACTGGACATATTTCCTCAGTCTCTAACCATCTGTACCACATACTTGCACAGAGTCATGTGTCTGAGGCACAAGAAACCACCAGTGTCGAGTACGCTCCTCATATGCTGCGTGAATCTATAATAGGCTATACATTTAGTTATTTATGTGTAAGCAGCCTCTGCACTAATACAATTAGCCCAGTCACCAGAATTAAATGTGTGCATTTAACGTTTCTGCGAACCACAAATATGCTCCAAATGCACTTTTCATTAGTGTCATATTAACATTTCTAAAAGGAAGTAGTAGATTTAACTGAGCTGCATGTCACATAGGCGAGATGCCTGCCAAGATACAGACCACCGTTAACAAATCTCACAAAAACCATTGTTTTTTATTGACCTGTCGCTGTTTTTCCAAGGATAGTGCCACGTTTCCATGTTTCCAAGCGGGTATGTGAGTTTTTTAAGCCAAAACATGATCTTTTCCCAACCATAACCAGGTGGTTTTTCTGCCTAAAGCTCGTCATGTGTTATCCACAGCATAGTTGGAATGTATTCTTGTAATTTCCGAGGGTGTAGTTTGTGGTGTGGTACTTTTATATTACCTTTGCACCAGATTACATTACTGTATATTGTGCACAAATGATGTTCCTCTACCCTGCAAATACATGTCAACAACTCCTGTCGTGTTGAGCTGAGCCTCTTCTCTCAAGTGAAGTATCATTTCTCTAGTTTGCTGTGCACATCAGTTTTTCTTGCAACATTTTCTTGATACTTGTGGACGGATACACTGTGTTCCAAGATGATTGTTATGTGTCTCAAGGAGTGAAATTGCTGTCAGAGCTGTAACTGCCACTGAAGACACCAAGGTCATGTCTTGCATATTTTCTCTGTGTAGATGGAAGTACAGTCTGACCAGTACTGAATTTTTGAGGCAGAGCTATCAACTGATTGGAGAAAAAAAAATCAACATCAACAAACAGTGTTGATACAGGTCCCTTACATGTTTTTTTTGTAATCAAAACAGATACTGAACAGGACATTTTACAGCTGAAAAGTCAACGTGTCAATAAACTACAATGTGACATGATGCCAGATCTGAATGGTTACCTTCACTTTGATCTCTCTCTCCAGAAAGTTTGTAGCTTCCGCACGTCTTTTTAGTCCTGGTGCACTGAATGGGCACGCTCGTCAGATTATCAGTTTCAGAAAGTCAGATGCATCTTTCATAATTCTGACTTTGGGAAGATGAGGAGAGGAGCAGGTTTCAGATGATGTTCAATCGCTTTGTTTAAATGTTACTGACTCCTTTAGAGTTTCTGACATGTTACTCCAAGGTTTCTGTTTGAGATGCACTGACCACCAGTCCAGGTGTAGCCTCCTTTTGACCCAGTGTATGCTGGGATTGACTCCAGCCATGATTTTAAAAAGTAGCTGCGGAAAGGACAGGATTTCTGATGGATATCTCTCCTCAAGTCAGGCTTGTCGACTGGAGTTAGAAACAACCGTCCCACCTGATTAGCTGCTGATTTAAACTATTTAGATTTAAAGATTTAAACTAACAACCTTCAACCTGCTTCTAACTTATTTTCACTTCTATTAAAACATTTTTAAGACTCCATAGTTAAAGGGGTACTATGCAGGATTGTTGGTTACAGTTTGTCAAAGTAAAAGCTGACCCCAGAGTCACTCTTGTTTGGCGTTTGGCCTCGCTACAGTTGCGTTTAGTTTTTTTGGTGCTGATTGAGAGAGATTACTTCTGTATGAGTCTATACATTGTTTTTTTGAGGAAATCCCGCATAGTATATCTCAAGGAAAACTGCTCATTAAGTTGGATATTTTATGCAATGTAACCAAGAGAATGGAAGTTAACAAGTGATCAAGTGTTTTCTGTCCTGCTTGTGGTCTAATTATTCCAAAATGATTACACTTGGCATAATGCCCTGAAACTATAAAAAGCAGGAAACAAGCAGTTCCAAAAGAAACCATTAAAATGTAGTTATTGGAAATGTCACTTGGAATTCATGGATTTTTTTGTGTGTAATTAAGCCTCATTCTCTGGAAGAGAGTCCCTGAAATGTTACTTTGTATTGGGTGAAGGCACTGATAAATCACTGAGGTCCTCGCAGCTGGTTAAAAGACTCCAGGAACTTCATTTTGCAAGTACCGCAGCCTTAATCTATTGTGGGTGATACTTAAATATCACAGCATGCAGGGGTCAGGAACAAACACTCAGCGAAGGGAAGAAGTCTTGTGTTTACCTGACGCGTTGTGCAACTAAAGGATTAGTTTCAATGAATCAAAAGCAGGGAACAAAGGACTCAGTTATGATGTGATGTAACACTGGCTGAGTGAGAGTGCAGGCACTGTGTGTGTGTGTGTGTGTGTGTGTGTGTGTGTGTGTGGGTGTCGATGGCAGATACTTTCATGGCTGCTGTGACTGGGAGTGACATTCTCCAGCAAGGAAAATGTATCAGTCTAATTGGCACTCTGTTTGAAATGCATCATCTGTAGACAGACAGTGGAACAGCAGGGCAGTCTGTGGCTCCTTGTTGAGTGTGTGAATGTGTGTGTGAGATCATCTGGCTGAACAGTAGTAGTGTGTCTGCGAAGGAGAGCGTGTGGCACTTTTGTGTCGTGTGAGGAGTCCGTGTATGTAACAAAGCAAATTATTTGTGTGGAAGTGTCCGCTAGTGTCGTTGTGTGATGCAAACTGCCCAGGCTGCACCTTTTGTGACACGACGCTGTTTTTCACCGTTATGTAAATAATCGATCTAGTCACGTAATATTCCTGAAGGTTGTGCATTTAGAGGGAAACAAGCACATTCCTCTTGTTTTTACACAACACTCATGTCAGATCCACTTCCCCCACCACCACCCCTTCCTAGGGCATGCGCCAGTACGAGAGCCACTGAATCGCTCACTCAGCTTCTTTCCTCGTGAAAAAGCACTTTTCATCTCTTATTTGTTTGTGCGTGTGTGTGTGTTTTTTTTTTTGTTCCTGACGTGAAAAGTTTGCTGTCCCAGAAGAAGGCGGCGGAGGAGGAGGAGGGGGTAACTGGGAGACCGGCCTGTTCCGAGCTGTGCCGCGCTGTGCTCTGCAGCCTACCTGCGCACATTTTCCCTGCAGTCGCTATTTAAGGAGAGAGAAATGCTATTAATATCTTTCTACTGTTTCCACCTTCCTCCTCTCTTTCTCCTCTCCCTCCCTTCTCTCTCTGCTCAAACACTCCCCCACTTGCTCACCTCTTTCCTCCCCTCTCCGGCCAGAGCTCCTCTCTTTAATGCTTGTTTGTTAGATGCTGTTAGCATTGTGTAGGAAAGGTTTGTGTGCACTTTTGTAAACACTGAACACATGTTTCCAAGGTGAGATTTGACACAAGCTAATATGTCTTTTAGCCTCGGATATAAATACATCTCGTGCTCTAATTGAGCTTTTTTAGGTTTGTTTGTATAGGCGGGTCTATGTGTTTACCTGTGTATGTCCTTGTGGAAGGTGTCACTGCAAGTGTGTGTTCAATAATTGGACTGTGTGCGTTTTTCTCCTTTTGTTTGCGTGTTTGTGCAACTGCAGCATGTGCACAGATTGCGGGTCAATTCCTGAAAGCCTCATTGATCAGGACTGGCACCGCAGATACACATACACGCGCTTACATGTACAGGTGAAGTGACATGACCTCAGGACCCCCTTTAAGTCACCCCTCACCTTTTTTTTCTCTTTTCATGGCATCAGTATTTCTCTTTGAATCATCAGCCATCTGTTTCATCTGTTTCTCTGCATCTCCCCTCTCAGTCTTCTTCATCCCTCCACCTCCTCTGTTGTGTGTAACTGATAGCTGCTTTATCATCCAGCGGTGATTGAATCAAAGGTGCACTCTCCCACAGTCCAGCTTCCCTCTGCCAGGCGTGCTGACTGGCACGGAGCGGAGAGTGCTAATCTCATAAACACTTACATACTGTGTAATGCACCAATACACAATGTCATATATGTTTATTAGCACTGGTTATGCCTATTTATCTCACTAAAATGTTTTCACAGTCCAGTCACAGTGATGTGAGACCTCCCCTCCTCACTTATGTATGCTTACAGGAAAATAGCAGTAAAAGCACCTGGCTTAGCCTCCATTAAAAGCAATCTGGTTGCCCTGTAGACTGCTGTACATTTATTTGTTGTCTGGCCTCACCAGCAGCCCGATGGCCCTCTGGAGCTTTGCAGGCCGTGAGCCAAATTGTGTGCACTTTATACATACAGAGGCTTGTGGCGTGTAACAGTGATCGGTTAGAGTTTCAGGGGAGGGATACTGTACCTGGGATGTGAATGAATAACAACTGTATATATACAAAGAGTTACATGTACTCTTTCTTTCTTTCCTTCTTTCCTTCCTTCTTTCTTTCTATGTCTCACTGTGCTTGCATTTTTCCTGATCCTCCACAGTGTCCACGAGACAAATTACACTCGGCCAGCTTTTGGAGAAAAGTCAGATATTCTGTGTATATAGCAGAGCATGCATTATTCTTTTCTAAAAGTTCTGGAGCAATTACTAATGCAGACAGCCTTATAGTAAACCTCTCTTCCTCCTCCTGACTTTCATAAATTATTTTATTCATTATATCACAACAGCCTCTTTGATTTGCCACATGACATGCGGTGCATTTATACATTAACATGTCCATTAATAATGCGTATAATGAGATGGGCTTTTACTTCACTTTATCCTCCCCTCATCCCTGGTTAGGTCACATGGTCAGGCCAGTTGTACCAGATGAAACACTATCCTATGCGTAGCGGAGGCATTGTGATCGTTACCTCGAAATAGATATTCAGTGATTTCTTTTGTTGTCTTGGCCATGAGAGCAATATTTGTTCTGGTATTTACTTTCTCGCCTCTCTAAATGCTAGACTGGAAATCTTCTCCAGGTGAGATATTTCAATGTGTGGATATTTTGTTGAGGCATGTCAGTAAAGCACTCGGGGTTGAGCAGATTTTTTCCGGATGTCCCCATGAGACCAACCCTGCTGATTTGGTGGATTTCAACTGATGCTTTGCTTTTAATTGACATTTCTGTGAAAGGAAGACGGGATGGTGGATGGTGGATGGAGGTACTCGGGTGAAAGTGTGCCCTCAGCAGAAATGTGACTCCCTCTCTACATGCGTCACGCGTTGGCCTAAATGTCTCCTCATGAGTTTTATTATTTATGCATTTATTTAAATAATGTATTTGTTTATTTGTACATTTATTCATTCATTTGGAACAACAAAGCAGATATGAGCAGAGGTGAGCGTTGTCAGGTCACTTTTTACACCTCCACACCGCCGACAGCCGTGGCCAGAGGTATAATGTTTTTGGGTTGTCTGCCCATCCGCCTGTGTTCTAATGAAGCCAATATCTCAGAAATGCCTTCAAAGAATTTCTTAGAATTCAGCGCAAACATCCGCTTAAACTCAAGGATTAGACTTTGGTGTTCAAAGGCCAAGGTTACTGTGACCTTGTCTGTCTTACTCTTGTGAACATGATATCTCTATAACACCGTGAGTTTTTTTTGTTTTGGTTTTTTTTTGTTAAAGTTGGCACAGATGTCTACTTGGACTAAACCAGGGCTGGAATGAAATATAAAATCAGCCCTGGACTTTTGCCCAGACCAGCCCACCACAATCAGCTGGACTTCCCTCATCCTTGTACTCCCCTTCAATACATTAACATACCAGCCCCAAATACCACTACTTAGCTGAATGGTATTGGAGTAGAGAGCAGATTGACTTAACAATATGCGATGCTGGGCCCTCCTTACACTGAGGGAGGCCCATCCTACTTTCTTATAAAGATCACAGTGGTGTGTAGAGGTTTGACAAGTAGGATGGGGGTGGGCCGTGATTGGCCAGTGTTCAGATGAGACACAAACCAGTGAGCCCATCATCTCTCTGCTCTGTGGGCCGATGAGCCAAAAACTGAAATAAATTTAAAAAAAAAAAGAAAAGAAAAGAGCTATCTACCAGCCCACACTAGAGCGGCCCACTGGGAATTCTCCCGGTACTCCCGATGGCCAGTCCATCCCTGGACTAAACAAAGAACTGATTAGAATTTCGTGGTCAAAGGTCACTGTGACCTTGCGTCCATTTCATTCTTGTGAACGTGATATCTCAAGAAGGCCTTGGGGGAGTTCTCTCAAATTTGTCTACTTGGGCTCAAGAATGAACTGATTAGAATTTGGTGGTCGAAGGTCAAATGTCAAGGTCACTGTGACCTCACAAAACGTGTTCTTGGCCACAATGCAATAATTCTTACACTAATTATGACAAAATATGTTACAAATGTCTCAGAGGAAAAAATGATGACATTTTATGTCCAAAAGGTCAAAGGTCAACTTCACTGCAACGCCATAATGTTGGGCATTATTCAGCACCATAACTCAGGAACAGAAGGGGAGACATTTGGTCGCATACTGAATCAGTGATTCTAATAATTGGTGTCCACCTTGAAACTGTGGTGATTGTATAGACCTCCTATGCTGCTGAGGGAAAGATGTTTGTGAAGCATCCATATCTGAAGCATTGTCCACTGTCAGGGCCACAGTTGTCACGGCCTGGCTTTTAGCCTGGACAAAAAAAAGCAGGAGACACATGGGTAAACTTACAATTAAAGTGATTTACTAACCTCAAAAGCAATCGAAATAAGACAAACAGGTCACACAAATAGATGAGAGAAATCTGTAGAGTCAGTAGTGATGGGACTGAATGAGTAAAAGTGTACTGTACAGAAACAAAAACACAGAGCAATGAGGTGTGGTATTGTACACGGAGCACACCGGGCTCAGGTGTGTCTCGTGACAGTGATTACACTCAAGCTCCGCATCCCTGGAATGAGAAAGCACAGACACAGCAAAGGAACCAAGCAGAGGGGCCGTCACAGTGTGGGTCTGGATAGACGTGGATGTAAACTGCAACTTCACTGGTTTACTGATGCACACAACTGCGAGCTAGTAATTCAAGATGTTATAAATAAGTGCTTAAAACACGAATTAATCTCAGCTCAAATCTTGCTTTTAGAAAATTTAGCAGCAACCAATGGGCGTGGGGCTGAGAGCCACAGACAGGCCAGGGAGGTTTGACGTATTTAGAGATGTACTAATGCATTGTTGGTTTTGGTCTGATGAAGTAACAATAATAAAAATATAGAATATAACCTTCCTTATTCCATAATTAATCATCATCAGTCATCTTTGGTACATTCTCAGTGTCATTGTAAGTGGTATTTTGCAGCCCCATGTGAGTTTGGCAGATATTGTGATTTGAGGCCCGCCTGTGGCTTGTGGTCTGAATCAGATGAGGTTTGAGAGGTTTGTTGCACGACATGTGGCAGAATTCTACATTGTGATGATGCAAACTGGCTGCATAAACAGATATGGTGACCTGTGTTGGCAGTAACTCATTGCAGTGTTTTTAGAGTTACTGTATGTACAGTGAGGGATTGTATTACATTCAGGCAAACGCAGAGTTGCTTTCATAACTTATTTCTACGGGAATGTTGCGTCTGCATTTTGTAGAAGCCAAGCTGTCGATCTGGCTATCTGTTCTGTGACTTGTTTCCTGTCATAAAGCACAAGTCAATGAAAGAAACCACCTGAGATGCTGCCCCAACTAATCTCCTCCTTATGGAAATACACACGGCGCTTTGAGTTAATTGAGGGGAAAAAGACAGACAGTTTAGTCAGCACATTACTCAGTTGATGAACGACCAAAATGCATTGTTTGCAGAGAGTCATCTGAGTGGGTTTTTTTCAAACTCACTCCGCCGTGGCTGAAGCACAAACTCTCCTCCGTGCATGCATCACTGGGCTGAGAAATATACAGTGGTAATTTTGGGGGTGTCTGTTTATTCACGCTTGGTGTACGGTATCTTTCTAGCTGTCTAAGATCTACTTTGTCTCTATGAGTAGTGTCTCACCATCTGGAAACTGCGGCCAGCCAGGCAAACGAAACAAAAACAGTGGGAGAAGTTACTCATTCACCGACTCCTGTCTAGTGTCTTTTTTAAGTTTAAGATGCAGATGACAGAATTTAGGCTTTACAGATTGAAAGTATGAATTACAAATATATTTAATATCTTATTCTAATCAGCAGTGTTGTGCAAGTTACTAAAAAATATTAATTTGGAATAATTACTAGTTACTTCTCTCAAAAGTAGTCAAATTACTGTGCCAATTGCTGCGTATGAAAGTAATTAGTTTTTAGGGAAATAGCAGGCCTTCAAGTCACGCAACACAAGTCAGTTTTTAATACTCTGTTTTACTCTCTTTTTCGATAAAATGCTAGACACAGAATGATTGCCTATTTCATTTTGACATCCTGCCATTTTGTTCAGTTTGTTTTTTTGCGAAAGTGTTATACGCCTACTGTCTGCCTGAATTCATGTGAATGTGAACGCATCATAATGCTGACTGACTATTTCACATCATTCATTGCGGTGACGTAAAAATCCAGGACATAGACTGTGCATATGCGTTATGATCAAGACAAAAGTAACGACAAAACGAACCCATGTCAACAGTAATTAGTTACATTTCTAGTTAGTGCCAGAACTAGTGGATCTACAGTAAACACTCTTTATCAGACTTCTCTCTTATCCGTCCTTCCTGTTGTCCTCAATCAATTCTGGTGTAGTGCTGATGCAAGACAAACATGTCAAACCTTTGCACTCTTCCTCTCAACACATCAGACCTTCTGGATTTTAGTCTGACAGGAAATGAGTCTTATTGTTTCCTCCTCTTCATAATTTTTGCTGATGAATGTAGTATTTTGTTAGTGAGATGCAAGTTTCCCCTCTTAT
This sequence comes from Epinephelus lanceolatus, assembly GCF_041903045.1. Classification (NCBI taxonomy): domain Eukaryota; kingdom Metazoa; phylum Chordata; class Actinopteri; order Perciformes; family Serranidae; genus Epinephelus; species Epinephelus lanceolatus. The sequence goes on from NC_135749.1 coordinate 17,441,615, forward strand.
TTTTTGTTCCTTTTATCAGTGGCACCCCCAAAATTGTTCATGGCGGTGGCCAGGAGGGAAAACTGATAATCTTTTGGTGGCACAGCAAAAACCAAAAGCCAAAACTGAATTTCAGGAATCTGATTCTGCTGTTGTAGTACTGTGTATAAGCCAGTTAAAAACTATGTCAATGTGAGAGTTAAGGAATTGCATACTGTTTTACTTTGGTTTATCTTTTATAGTTATACCAGTACAGTTAACATTTGGGGTTTCAGAACAATTTGGTTTTGATGTGTTATGTATCTGTACATGTCAGGCCATTTATTGTTATTCTAATAAGTTGGTTGTCCTTTTCATTAAAACGACAAATACACAGCTTTAATTTGAAGAAGTAGATTGTAAGAAACAAGACATTCACTGTGTAAAAGCCTCCATAAGTTTGGGGGAGACTCATGGGGACCCATAGAACCCATTTTCATTTAGATATCTTGAGGTGAGAGTTCAGTGGACCCCTTTGAAAATGGTCATGCCAGTTGTTACCTCATCACATTTAGCCTAACTTTGGAGTGTTATACAGCCCTCTTTCCGACAAGCCAGGCCAACATGGTTGGTACCAATGGATGCCTTAGGTTGTAGAGTTTCCAAAGATACCATTTCCTAGTTTACAAATTGAGTGTGTCAGTCTCCAATTATTTTCAACAGGTGGGGCAGCATATGATTATATAGATGACAGTCCTGTATTTGTGTGTATTCCAGTTGTCCATCACTGCTTTGTTGACTTGTACTCAATTTTTAAAGCAGCTTTGTCAATGTGAGTTCTGAAAATGGATTTATTTTCACACACATTAGCCAAGCAAAAGAATTGTTGATCGCATTACTAATCGGAGAGAAAGGGCACCATTGTGTGAGACCATGAGAATTGGTTTAGCATCCAACAGGTGTTCTCTAACTTTGGGCTCTGACATCTAGACCAGCTGGAGCAGCAGCTGCCACCTGGCTAATCCTGCCTTGCTGTTTGCAGTTCACATGGAACAGAGAGCGGGCCAGCGGGCAGTGCTGCTGTGTGTTCTCACTTCTGTCTCTCTCAGCTCTTGTTCTTTTTACCCAACGTGTTGTCATCCATGATACTGTGGTCAGAGATATTTTGTCAAGGTGCTTTGGCTCTTGTCTCTGAGCTGCAGTAAAGGTGTCATACACAAAGAGTTTGATGGATTAAACCAGCAAACATTTAAGGGATGACCAACACTACAGTACACAGTATATTTTCAGGGGTCTGTTAGGGTTCTGACTGCCTTGTCAACCACTGTGATAGATGGTGACTAAAGTAAGCTCAGTTTTAACAGCTATTATTCACTCTCATTTGGACACTGAATGAATAGTCCCTTTTTAAAAATATGTGATCACATTTTTTGTAGATAAAACTAAAAGGTCACATCCTGATACAAAATGTAGGAAACACAGAACTATATCCACTACCTGTCACAGTATTAATCATAGGAAATAAAAGAAAGTATGGGACATTTTAATGCGTTATTATTTGATGTTTTTATGACTCTTATTTTTAATAGTCATTTGTTAGTTAATTGCTGCTTGTCTGACATAATATTGGTTCTTGAATGCTGGTTGTTTTTGTTCTCAAGTACCTGCTGATCTTTAAAGGGAACTGTTTTTATGTCTAATTGACTCATGGGAATAACAATCATTTAAAGTGATCCAGTAGTGAGAGAGGGCTGCAGCTGGCAGCGGCAAAGCAGGCTACAATGTCACCACTCGGCACAGGTGCACCCGATCAGTTTATGTCCACTAAATGTGCTTGTTTTTGCCAATGACAGGCTCAGATTGTTGATATGAGTGTCTTACAACATTACGTAAATTACCCTTCAGAGAAATAAAATGTTCTTTGCACTTTTTGCTTGTTCTAGTCTTTTCTGTGTCAAAGCCTCACTATCGAGAAGTCTCGTTCTGAGATCTCACGAGAGGTGAGATTTGACTTTTAGAGGTGACTTGTTTCCAGAGACTTGTTTTAGTGAGTCGTAGAGAGGAGTGCTGGTAATAGTTTGTTGTGTGGGTGTACAGGAGGCATAGCTTACTGTTATCTAAAAGATTTTGAAGGTCGTGGCTGAGTATTTAGCTGATTTCGACAATATGGAAAACACACTTCTCCTTTAGCAAGACTCGGACTCAAACAAAACGGAGTGAAGGGTAGTGAAAAAATGTTTCATTTCTCTGTAGTGTCCTTTCCATTATGTTGTAAGACACTCATAATAACAATCTGAGCCTCAGCCCAAAACAAGCACTTGTAATAGAAGTAAATTGTCATGGCGCAGCTGCCCTAATGGTAACAGTGCAGCCTGTTTCGTAGCTGCTACCTGCAGCATTCTTGCTCAGTGCAGGACCAATATCAAAAATCAGTTTCCATGAGTCACTTAGACCAAAAAAAATGGGAAAAGGGGGGTCTGGGTTGAAAAATACCAAAGTTCTCCTTTAATGAGACTGCCGGTTAAAGTTACTCAACCTGACCTGTGATGTTTACAGTAACACTGAGAGAAATGTGGATTCTTTTTTTATCCCACTATTACCAGGAGCACAAATCAACTGTCATATTACATGATTCATACAAAACTGAATGTGTTAACAATCTTGTAAAGCCATGAAAAATTATTTGCACATCATAAAAATTAATATGAAATCTCACTGATCATGCAATGATTAAAAGAAAATACAACGTGGGCATTATATCCTAACCTCACCTGAAATGAAATGCCACCTCTCTGCTGTCTAGTAACACTGCTCCTCCTTTTAATCTTGCTGTTGACAGTTCTACTGAAACATCTAACAATAACTTTTTCCACTGCTTAAGTGGGACAGAGTGCGTCGGTTGCTACATAAGTGCCAACATTTCTCGCACTTTTTCCAACATAAATGTTTTTCCTTTGAAGTTAAAGTTAATGCATCACCCTTAGAGAGAGGTTTTCTGAACAGACCGTGCATAAAGACAGGTAGTTTGTGACCTGTTCCTAAATACATTTGTCCATGAGGCAACTGTCATGCCTCTTGTTTTTCTTCTAAAAGAGGAATTCCCATGTACTAGCTGTATGGTACTTTTGGCAACTTAAAGAGATGTTAGATAGAAGTGAAACTGATTTGATTGTTCCTCTCTCGTCTCGAACCCGAGTTATTGCTGAAGATTGTCCAGTGGAGACTTTCACTTCTCCTGTGTCATGGAAAAGATGAAGTGTTTAAACTAACATGAGAGCACCTCGAACATGAGACACAATTTACCAGAATTTATGTTGTGTTTTATTCTGGAGAAGTCCTCGAACTGAAGTGGCCATTACTTGTGTGGGACAGTAATTTTTGTCCAAGCAGACCTGCAGGTTCCCAGTCGTACAATACCAGTCATCGTACAGTACAGAGCATCATGCTGCTTAACACTGTCATTGAAAAGAGTTATGTCTACCATACACTAGAAGACTTTCAAAAGACTTTTTGAAGACTTGAGTCTTCTCACATGTAAAGACAATGTGACTTTTTAGTCACACACTATAAGATTTTGCAAAGACTGGAGTTCTTGCAGGCTTAGTGTTTGCAAGACTATAGTTAGATTCCTTTTAAGATCATTTCCCATTCTGCTCCTAATGGAAGGTATTGCGCTAAACTCCTTTGAGAAATATGACATATTAACAATTCCTTATGTTTCCGCAAAAACGCCTAACTGTAGAAACACAAGATTAAAGGCACCACATGTCGACAGTATTTTTTAGCAATTTGGCATCAATATAATCCATAAAGATAAACGAATTTGGGTACAAACTTTACATTTTGGATTTTGTCGTCTCAACTTGCTACCAGCCTTCTTTGGTTAACTGTGCTATCTTAGTGGAAGGGAAGATCATGGGAATGAGAGGCAGAACATTTAAAAAATTAATATTTCACACAAAAATAAGGGCTGGTTGGTGGATCACATACACGCAGAATTAAATACAGACTCTTGCCCAAGCCTCCAAGAGAACCAAGACTTGTTCATGTTCTTGCGCCTCTTCTTGTTTGGAGCCAGAGAGAGCGCTATTGGTTGTTAAATATGCTCACGTCATTTAACTTTACTATTTCCATGAGCCAACATTACAAAGTTAAAGTAGCATTAACCATGTTTGATTTTGTGGGAACATCAAGACAAAAAAAAGACTCACTCAAGACAGCTGGGACTGAGTTTATGATTTTATTACGACAATGGACATTTGTCTGCGACGGTACAATCGCTCAAAAAGTTGTTTGATGTAAGGCTGGCATCAACTGCTTCAGTACAACTATAGATTTGATTTTTATTTTTGTGGCACGCACACAAAGTGCCCAACATTATGAGTTTCTAGGACACCAAAAGAACAGCTGCAGTGTGTAAACATTTTCATTTCAAATTTAAAGGATATTTTGAAGCTCGGTCTTGAACAAAGTATTCTGCCTTTTCTCCCAAACTTTGCAAATAAAATCTGCCACACAAAAGGTTCCCCTCCTGAAGCACTGTTCAAATTTTTCAAAGTCATCCACCCAAAAGAAATCAACATAGATTAATGCAATTTTATTAAAAAGTACACACTTGATGTCCTCGTGGACTGGAAATTAAAACAAAAGTGTGCATCATCTGCTCCAGCTTGAGTTCACACAACAAACAATGTCTGTCCTCCTCTGGTGTGGCCGGTCTCTAGGGCTCAGGGAAATGTTCCTGAGCATAAATGTGCACATAAGGACCTTTGTCTTTTGTTTAAATTTGACTTTAACTTACTTTTTGTTTATACCATATATCAACAGATCAATTTCTCTACATGCACTGTATTCACATGCACTGTGTTCAGCTACAGCTACTGTGTATTAGTACTGTCATTAATATAAAACAACTAAACCTGTTACATTGCTTCTTGTGCCACTGACTGTATATGACTTGCTGTGCTTTTATTACGTTATGGATCAACAAATCTTTTACGGCTTATTTGCAGTTTTGTTTTTCCCTGTTGGTTAATCACTCAGAGAGTGAACAAAGCATATTTTAATGAGTTTTAGTCCCTTTATTTTTCCTCTGAAGGGATTAATGAAACCCAAGCGTGTTCTTATTTCTGATGTGGTGTATTTTGAAATGTGTTTACTGACCTGCACGTGATTGTGTGTTTCAGTTTTCTGCTGGTGTTCAGCTGCTTGGTGTTGTCTGTGTTCTCCACCATCCCCGACCACCAGAAGTTCGCCAACCAAGGCCTCTTCATCCTGGTGAGACCTCTCCCCTATCTCTCACACACACATATGACTACCTCAGCATCCATTTTCATATACTATCCTTTCATACATGCCGTCTCACTTATTGCAGCATATGCGCTTACGTACGTGTTGCTTTGTCTGCCGGCGGAGTCACAGACAGCCATGTAAGCAGGTGGGAGGATTCAGGTGTTGTTGACTGCGCAGGAAATCACAGACATGATCCACTAATCCTAATAGCTATCCCATAATCTCCCCTCTTCCTCTGTGCTCCGGCTGCTTTAGTGAAAGGTAATGGACACTCGCTTTCTCCTTCTTAACCTGACTCGTCCTCTTTCAAACTGCTCCTCCTCCCGTCTCTCTTCCCACCTGGCTCATCGTTACGTGCTATTTAATGGTCAGTCTCTTGACTTTCACATTCGCTCTGTTCACTCTGTCGATCAATCACGCGGCCATTAGCAGGCAATCAGCCATTAGAGGACTTTACTTACACGAACATTGGCTCTAATGACGGATTGGTTCAGTGCACCTTAAACTGCCCGTACAGTTCAGAAACCGGAAAGTAAGGAGGACAAAGAGAGAGTAAACTGACTGAGCGGCGTGTTAATAGGATGTGACTGTTATGGTATAACTTTGATTTTTAATCTTTTGATTTAATCCAATATAAAAATAAATAAAGTGTTGAACAGTGTAGGAGTGTAGGACATATAAATCGTTCATCAGTGTTTCTCACAGACTGAAATATGATGAGTGTTCGTCTGCAGCATGAGGAGGTGTTTTCCCTTGCTATTGTAAAAATAAGAGAAATTACTTTTCATCACGTGACATACTCTATGCTTTTTAACTTTTTATGCGGCCATACTCACCTTATTGTTTGCAGCGTAAACACCAAGATGGCGCTTTAAAAAGGACCAGTGCGCAGGATTTAGGGGCAATCTATTGACAGAAATTAAACTTAATATTCATGATTATGTTTCAGTAGTAGGTTTGGGCAAAAAAAATAGCCTTTTGGTTTGTTTTTTTTCTATTAAACTGGTACGGAGATGCTGTATTAGGGCAATGCAGTGTAATGCACAGCTCACGCCACCAGAGGTCAGTCTACTGGTGGGACAGACTGCAAGGCGGGAATAATGCTACAAGAAAAAGGCCTCTGCCCCTGTTTGGGAGTATTGCCACATCTAACTTTATCTTTCGATGACTTCTTCCAACTACAAAAGCAGTTTATTAGCCACAAGATTTTACTCAACACATCATCTCAGTCAGCAGTAAGTGTCGTCAGGTTCTCCAGCAACAAAGGTGCTTATTTCCCATCTATTCCCACCAAGATTTGTCCAAGTTGGCTAATTGCATATTAGAAACAGTATTGTAGGCTAAACAATGCCATACATGCTACAATGACTTCTATCACCACAGCCCAGTTAGCTTAGGATGAGCCTTTATACCTACACTGGGAGCAGGTCCTCTTCCCTGGAGCCCACCACGTCGTTCCTGCAGAGGCCCAGAACAGAAAAACCAAACACTGGCTCTCAAGAAGGCCATTCACATTTTTACGTCAAAGTGAAGGCTCATATAGGTTTGCGTTCACGCTTAGAAAGAGAGTAGTATCCAGTTGTTTACGATCTGCAATCTCACTGTCAGATTCCACTGAATCCTGCACGCTGCACCTTCAAATACAATCAATAACTTGGATGTGTTGTTTAGGCGACACTTGCTAAACAACTGATACTGTACATACAAACAAAAAAAAGAGCTCTTGGGTAGGTAGGGGAACATTTGTTTGGATGCTCCATCAAACAATACACTCACTTGACTACTGCATGTCACTGACCTGTGTGTGTGTGTGTGTGTGTGTGTAGGAGTTTGTGATGATCGTGGTGTTTGGGTTGGAGTATTTCATCAGGATCTGGGCGGCTGGCTGTTGCTGCAGATACCGTGGATGGCAGGGACGGCTGAGATTTGCCAGGAAGCCCTTCTGTGTCATAGGTTAGTGTGTGCGTGCGTGTGTGTGAATAGTACATAAATCCTGTTTGTGCGTTTGTAAGCAAATTGAAATGTTACCACCTCATAATGACTTATCTTCACATCTTCTGTCTGTGTTTCCTTTCTGACCTTCTTCACAGACTTCATAGTATTTGTGGCATCGTTGGCAGTGATAGCAGCTGGGACGCAGGGCAACATCTTTGCCACGTCAGCCCTGCGCAGCATGCGCTTCCTGCAGATCTTGCGAATGGTTCGTATGGACCGACGGGGAGGCACTTGGAAACTACTGGGCTCAGTGGTTTACGCTCACAGCAAGGTGGGAATGACAGCCTGCTAAATATAGCCCTTCTTTACACATGCTCCACTACAAAAACACACTTTGTCCAGTTTCTATGAACAACCTACATTTGTAGACAGTGGTTAGTTGTGCAGACATTGAAAATAAAAAGTAAAGTAATGCATGGCAGCCTCATACAGCATCATGGATTATTATACGAGCAGGAGGGAGAGGGTTATTTAAAGGCTGGCAACGGTGTTCATGATGGTTTCTAATGGGATAAATAACATAATAACTCTCACTGCTGAGGAATACGTGGTGAGTCTACTGATGACCAGCTGTTACCTGATTACATCCCCTGCCCTCAAACACCAAACTCCCCTTTAGCTGCTAATTTTGGGCAATTAGTTGTTAGTTTTTGTGCTGACCGAAACACCTGACACCCATCGGTCGGCTGCAGAACACTAATGGTGGCAATGATGATGAAGTGATGCATCAGCTGTCTAAGCAGAACTGTGCAGCCAAGTCAAAGTGGATGCCAAATGTGATGATGACGGGAATTTGGCCAATAATGATGATAGTGATACGGTAATGACAGCAGGGATCATGATGGTGAAGATGCTGTTGCTGCTGCTGCTGCTGCTGACAGGTGTGATTGATTCCTCCTCTCTGTCTCTCTCTCAGGAGTTGATTACAGCGTGGTACATAGGTTTCCTCGTCCTGATCTTTGCCTCCTTCCTCGTCTACCTGGCAGAGAAAGACATCAACTCAGACTTTAACACCTATGCAGACTCCCTCTGGTGGGGGACTGTGAGTACTGCATAACACACACGTGCACGGAGGATCTAAAAAGGAAATATTTAACTTTTGTCATCAAAATGGTCTTATTGACAGATATATAGAGATATGAAACAAGACCTCTGGGAATGGTAGAACCAAGCAATAACAAAGATCACAAGTATATAGACCTCGACAGCTGTATTTGTTCATGAGGTCCACTCAGAGCTTTCCAGATTTACTTCATATTAATATTTATCCAAGGAAATTACATTCAAATATCAGCAGTGTCCTAGGATTGTGAGAGGTTCTTATTTTAAAGGGACAGTTCTGCCCAAAATCAAAACCACAGTTGCAGAGTGTTGGAGATATCAGCTGTAGAGATGTCTGCCATCACTTGAATGTAATAGATGACACTCAGCTTGTGGTGCTCAAAGCACCAAAAAACTACATTTGAAAAACTCCACAGCAATGTCTCTTTCCAGAAATCATGACCCAGTTACTCAAGTTAACCCACAGACCTTGTTGTGAGCAGTTTCATGTAGGAACTATTTTCTTTCTACTGAACTACACCTGTCAACCTCGTCACTCATCGCAGCGTGAGATGTAAACATTAATGGCGTCCTCCTCGGCTGAGCTAGCAGCAGATACATGCTTTCGTCTGTGCGGTGATATGGATGGCAGTTGTAGTTCAGTAGAAAGACAACAGTTCCCACCTGAAACTGCTCACACTTTAAAGTTATTTGTTTTTAGCTTTTTTTTACTTTATTTGATAGTTTGAGTAGACACAGACAGGAAAAGAGGGGAGAAAATCTTTAAGATTGTTTTCTGAGACAACCATCAAGGAGTCATGGTCCAGGAGTAGGAATATAGACAATGACATAGAGATCAGCAAACACAATTTTACAGTGACATGATTTTGAAATATGACGTTCCCTGGACACTCTCAAAACATGTGACGTGACAGGTGTAAAAAATACAACATGCACACAGACCTATCATATTGTATGTTTGCGTGAGATCATGTATGTTTTCTTACCCAACCTAGATTACTCTAACTACTATTGGCTATGGTGACAAAACCCCTCGCACCTGGCAAGGACGTCTCCTAGCTGCCGGCTTTGCTCTTCTAGGAGTCTCTTTCTTTGCTCTGCCTGCCGTAAGTCTCCCTTATATTCACACCTATATATTTACTCACAGCCCTGCCAGTGACTTCACTCCTGACTTTGATTTGACCTCTGACCCTCAGGGAATTCTGGGGTCAGGCTTTGCCTTGAAGGTTCAAGAGCAGCATCGGCAAAAGCACTTTGAGAAGAGGAGGATGCCCGCTGCCAACCTGATACAGGTAACGACCACAGTGAGAGACATTTAGGCTATTTTAATATGGGTCTCTCTAAAAATTTGTTTCTGTGTATGTGTGTCCTTCATTAGGCTGCATGGCGTCTCTACTCTACAGATGCTAAACACTCCTATCTGACTGCTACATGGTACTTCTATGACAGCATGTTGCCGTCGTTCAGGTAGGCGCTCCCATCCGTCTACAGTTTCAGCGCTGAGTGGATTCAACCATCAGCAATTTGTGTTCGGGCATTTGTTTGATGTGTTGTAATAAATGCAGACAGAGATTTGAGAGTTGCATCACCATTTATGTACAAAAATTAGTGTTTTGTCCCTGCTCATACATTTATATTTTTAATACACACACAGTTCCCACATTTTGTCCATCAAGAACTCTATTTAGTTAATGTTGCAGTGGTGGTTTAAATTAAAAGGAACAGGGTTCCCTTTCATTTTTAAATTAAATATATGAGCCCTTTCAAATGCCTCTGCCACCTCTATTCCATTATATCTTCATTACTTTTGTTCTACGCAGTGGTTTCTTATATTTTGCATTTATGTATTAATTTGACTAATTTTTATTTGCTTAAAAGGAGGGTAACATGAGAAACTCAAATCAAACTTGTCACTGTGCTGCATCTTAAAGGTCCAGTGTGTACAATTTAGGGATATATTGGCAGAAATGGAATGTAATATAAAAAGTATGTTTTCTTTAGTCTATAATCACCTGAAAATAAGAATTGTTGTGTTTTTGTTACCTTAAAATGAGCCGTTTACATCTATATATGCGGCAGGTCCTTGTCGACGGAGTCCACCATGTCACACCGCCATGTTTTCTACAGTAGCCCAGAACAGACAAACCAAACACTGGCTCTAGATGGGGCTATTTTCATGTTTTTGCATCGGCCACTGTTGTAAGCAGCCGCTCGATACACTGTTTTTAAATGTGAAATTGCTTTATTCAGTGTTTTTACCAGTTTAGATCAAAGGGTCTGTTTGTTTTGGAGAGGAAGAGCCCTCTGCAGATAATTTGGCTCCAGATAAAAACCTCCTGAACAATGAACACTCAAAGAATCCTAACAGGGAGCTCATGTTTGACCCATGGAAGACGTTTCAGCAGATTACATTCTGCAGTCCTCACTGCTAGATCCAGCTAAACCTACACACTGCTCCTTTAAATTCAGATTTTCACACATGTTATTCCTCTCAAGTATCCCTCTTCTTTTGAGCGTTTGGACCATTGATTTGGCCTTTTTGTGAGTTTTTCCATATTTTGTTGTTTTTTGTTCATTTGCCATGTTCTTTTTTTTGTGTGTGTGTTTATTTGTGCACGTGGGGGTGTCAGAGAACTGACGCTACTGTTCAGTCACCTCCAGCGACAGCGTAACACCAAGAAGGTTCTCCACAACTCCTACCTCACGCTGCTGTCTGGGCTGCGGCCCTACAGCTCCCCCTACCTGTCGGGGGACAGGTACGCACCCCGCCACCTCTCACAGCCTCACAGTACATCCAGACAGGTGGCTGAAAGTCTACCTACACTCACACACAGGCACCCAAACACAACAGTAACAACAGGGACTTACAGAGGAATACATTCAACAGGTGTACAAAGCTGCTTCCGGAGCTTTCTGCACGGATGTGTTGTGAATCTAACGTTTCACTAATGCTGATCTGAGACCACTGTGTTGCAGGCCCTCCTCCATGCTTCTCTGCATCTTTGTCTGCTAAGCTCTTACTCTTGCCATCTCCACCGCCTCCCGCTGTTCACTCACTGGCCTCTTCCTGTCTTCCTCTTTCTTTCCCTTTATTTCCATCATATCTTTTCCATGCCGTCCATCCTCCATCCTTCATCTGTTCTCAGGAAGGCTGAAGCCCCATGCAGGTTTGTTCTTCAAGTCATGAGCTGTGCTTGTAGATTAAAGGGTATTCGTAGTTAGAGCGGATTTGCTGCATTAAATTCTTTAGCTTTATCAAAGGCCAAGGTAATACCGGGCTGATTATGTACTGGACTTATGCATGCATTGGATGAGAGAAGTTTTGCTGGTAGAAATGTCTTTGATTTGAGGAGCTGCTGTAAAACCATGATGTTTAATGGGCTGTCTTGATGAATATACTCAGGTGAAACATTACCCACAGCCTTTGCGTGATCCTTCCCCACCTACTGGTTTAAACCCTCCTCACTTCTCACTGACTGTGTCTCCATAATCCAAAATTGCCTCTCAGGAGTATATTCCCAGCGTAGGTAAGGCAACAAGATCAGGAGGGGAAAGGGCTATTTGGAATATTGAGATCTCACACCTCACCCTCTCTCCCTGTTTTTTCCTTGCTACGATTTGTCCTCACGTGTTAACCACGTACCGAGGCTGTGTCCCAGAACTCCTCGGCCTCCTTCACCGCCTCCCTTCTTCCACTCCTCTCTCCCCCTCACCCTCTCTCCCTCTGCCTTGTGTGTCTTCCCAGTCAACTCCTTTCTAAAAAACGGGGTCTCTTCCGGATTCACGGTGGCCGCAAGCAGAGGTATCCACGGCAACAAGCCTGTGCACGGGGCACGCTGAAATCAACAACACCACTCCCACTCCTCCTTTAATGCACACATCCTGCTCTCCTTACCTGAAACACTCAAAAATTTGTGGACTGGTGCAGCGGCTTGCTAAATGTTTTGTTACTGTACTTTCAACCATATCCAGCATTTACCAATTCAACATCTTAAACAAGGCACCGAACTCTGGTCCACAAATGCTTGAGTGAAACCTTTACTATGAAGAATTGCTGCGCTCCTCCCTCCTGAAAGGGTGTTTCTCCAGCTCAGGAGAAACGAGGGCTGATTTTCCTTGGTTTGGCTTCAAAGTCATGATAAACCATGTGTTGAAAACACAACAGAAGTCCTCGATGGTTTATAACAATGTGACAAAAATACATTAAACATTAAACATTTCATCAGACGTCTCTGATGAAATGACGGAATAAAGTATTTACTCAAAAATAAGCGACACATTCTCCCAAATTGGAGCTGAAGTCAAAAGAATTGCCCCGCTCTTGACTCGCTTTATGTTTTCAATCCAGTTGTTTGGCTCATAGTATCTTCTTGGAGAGAAGGTTTAAATGATTCAGCATGCTTTCCCATTTCAGATTAGTTATGTGACCTTTGAACAAAATCAGTATGTTTGTGCTGTATTTTAAAAAACATCTTTAGAGTGCTAAAACGTTTCTGTTTGCATGCGATATTCTTTAATGTTTTGGAAAGATTCAGTGACGTTCATTGCGCTGAATGCATCCAAATCATTTGCTTGCTCTCCCAACTGCATGCAAAGCTCTTTCACTCTATCTTCCCCATTTCCTCCAGTCTACCTGACGCATTTCAGCTTGCTTGTATGAAATGCTGTTCCCACTAACCCCCTTAACTATTTAAATTTTAATTTAAATGGCCGGCTATAACACACGCACAACAAAGAGTATATCATCGTAAAAACAAAATGTGGGAGTGAGCAACTGGGCTGGAATTGCTCCGCGGTGCATGATGTTTGCATTGCCTTATGGATCCGTGACAGTGTGTAACATGTAAGTGGCTGCAGAGAGGGAGTGGTCTCTAGAGCATGCTATAACAGCAGCATTGGAGGACAATCTGTTGGAGAGATGGCCGCCAAATAGCTTTCCTTCTGTAAATAGATGACCTCACATACCGGCCCGCCTTTGGTTCTTTTGCGTGGTATAGAGCACTTAATGAGACACCTTCTGTGTGGCTGCGCTTTGAAGCTGATATTTTAATGCTTATTCACTCTGTTGAAGGGATTAAGGAAGCGTGTCTTTATTCTGATGGTAGATGGAACATTTTCCGCCGGCCCAGCACTACTGCAAGTCTTGAATCAGGTTTCAGTCTGATTTTGCTGAATCAAGTGCTATGATAGGCATATTAAATAAGCAAATCCTCAGGGCAAGAATCAGTTTTTAGCAATATTGAGTGGTCCCTGTGGTCAAACTGCCTCCACGACAAGTCAGCCAGTCTGTCCTTCACTGAGACAAATTGTAAATGTCTGTTTGTGTCCCTGTTTTGTCTGTTGACGAGTATCTCTGGTGGTTGCTGTAAAAATCAGAGGCCATATTTTGTTGTGTTCACCTATACTAACTGACTCCTTTCTAACAAGCTCAGGCTGCTGTTCTGCTGCTGCACTAAACTCCCAGGATAACACAGCTTAGTTTTCCATTAAGGTCAAAGGCATGGACATTGCGATCATTGAGAAAAAAACCCAGTGTCTATCATGATCCAAAATGATTGCTGTACCTATACGCATTTAACAATTTTATCCTCACTGTCAGCAGTAAAATGGGCTTTCGGGATCGGATCAGGATGAACAATTCCCGATCGTCCCAAACCATTAGGAACAAGGCGTCACCACTGCCCCCGGGCTCCGGTGTCCGCCGCTCTCCCAGCCAGGAAAACGTGCCTGAGCCCACCAGCCCGGGGAAGGTCCAGAAGAGCTGGAGCTTTAATGACCGTACACGCTTTCGTACCTCCCTCCGCCTCAAACCACGTCCACCTGCTGATGGTAGGCAACACATATTCAGACACTCTACACTCACAAGGATCATTTCTGCATGATGAAGTCTCTCTTATTGTCTTGGCTCAGTGGAGGGGGTTGGAGAGGACAGTGTGGAAGACAAACCATATTGTGACGTGGCCATGGAGGAGGTAATCCCTGCAGTGAAGACACTCATACGGGCTGTCAGGTGAGTCCTGCCATCAACAGTATATCAGTTATACCTACAGTGGATTTTTTTTAAGCTGTACACATACGGTTGTTCTTCTTCAACCCTGTAACCGTCCCATTCAGTTAATAGCAATAAAAAAAATGTGTTTTCCTATTTCCCTTGGGCACAAACAACATTTTTTCCCCAACAAACAGTTGAGACATCCATTTACAGTTTTAGATTAAGTAAGGACAAGAGCAATGTCTGAAGAGTTCAACTGTATTGCTGTTTCCAGGTATACAGACTCATTGAAGGGTAAGTTAAGTATTTGTCAATCTGGACCCTATTTTCCCATGTTTTGAGTTTAAGGGGCTGATAGGAACAGCAGTTTTGGTCCAGTTTGCAGTGAAAGCGCTGCAGCCAGCAGCTGCCAAACAGGCCACAATGTGCACCGCCAATGTTCGTCCACTAAAAGTGCCTGCCCGCTCCTGCTGAATTTCTGACCATTACCGCCCGCAACCACAGCGTGTGTTACACTCCCGCCCGCTCCCGCAAAACTCTGAGAATTTATGCCCCCACAATAATAGAGATGCATTGATTTTGTGTCTTCTCTCGTCCCGCAGGAGAAAACACGTCATTTTCTAGGCTATTAATAAAGAGATTCATGTTGGGGATGTTTGTTTCGTTTCCCTGGCCTGCATGTCTTTTGATGCACTGGTCAGGAATAGCGCTCCTATTTCGTTGTTTTCATTTAGTTTTTAATGAAATAAAGGCTGTTTCATATTCTATTCTCCTCCTCTGTATTTTATTTATTTTTCTACCTTTATATAATCACGCAGTGATTGAGGTTAAGGTGTCTTTTCTAAGAGAGACCTGAATAAGAAACATTAATGAGATAAAGATAAAGCCTATGCTCAATAACACCGGCATCATCATGCCTCTAACAAATAGCAACGAGAGTAGGCTGTGAGTGGCTCAAATAACACTAATAAATAACATAAAATAAACAAAGTTAACGAATGAAACGAATGAATTTAACAAATGAATCACTTGGCCATAATATTGCCGTGGAGGAAGAGAATGTTGCTGACCGACTGCGGTCCCAATCCCGTGCGTCTCTCTTCCAAGATGCGCCCACAGACACTAAAGGCCCGCTCTGAAGGTGCACTGGATGCGAGGATACTGAAGATGAAACGCACCAGCTTTGAGCACGCCGGGAAGTAGAGGGCTCAGTGTGCCTTCAGACCTTGTTTGAGCTTCTTTTCCACATCATTTGTTAACTCCATTCTGTCACTATAGGCTACATCCCGATCCCGCAGTGTTTTTTTTAGCTGGCCGTTCCCACCTGCAGCAAAGTTCAAACCGCTCGCTCCCGCAAGATTTGGGTTGGGTCCCGCGGGGCCCGGCGGGATCCAATCCCAATGAAGCCCTCTACTACGTTGTAAGCACAGCCAGCATGGTGAGGAGGGGGTTTGTCAACTTGCGTCGGGTGTGTCTGTGTAGGAGCCTGAATGAATACTCCAAGTATCGGTTGACATGGTTTCATCAGTGTTATCATAGCTTTTTGGTACACAGCGGTTACCGTTGTTGCAATACGCATTTGAAACAGTGAGGCGCTAGAGTGCGCTATCCGTTTGAATGCAATATACCATTTCAACGTTAGATGGGAGAAATTCCTACGCGCTGTGACTTTAACCAGAAACAGCCCCGAAATTGCCATCACCAAAGCCACCAGACTCCATTTAAAAAAACAGTAATTTCATCATCCTAAAACACACTTCATTCAGAGTCAACAGAAACAAAATGAAACTCACAAAACTGTCTTGGTTCGTCTTTTCGTTGTTCCAACAGTCACAGACTCGTTTGGTTAAAATAAACCCTTAGTTCATTCAGTTAGATGTAAAAACATGCTGGCTCTATACATGCTGGAATTACTGTTTATTGAAATGGAGTCTGGTTGGTTTGGCTATGGCAATTTTAAGTATGTTTCTGGTTAAACAAATAGATCTCACTCTTTTAAAAATGGTCTGTCTCTGGAGGGATCCTTTACGTGATGTTGTGAGATACTCACAATAACATCCCGAGCCTGTCAGCAGCAAAAACAAGCACTTTTAGTGAACGTAAATAATTGACAGTGTGAACATGCCTTGAGTGTTTACATCATCTTGCTCAATGCCAAATTCAGAAATTGCTGTTCCCATTGGTCCTTTACACACAAAAACGTGGGAATGAGGGTCCAGGTTGGAAACTTAACCTTTAAGGTGCAAGCTGGAGCTGCTGTGCCTCAGGTCATTATTAAACTAAGTACACTTTGGTCGGATAAACAACACATGCATGTGCATTTAGACATGGGCCGTGCTCACGGGATTTGACAGCGTGCATTAATTGGTGAACATGCTGCTCCTCCATTTAGGTGCTGCCGTGCACAGATTCAGCTGACGGAGTAGAAATGTCCACTTAGGAGAGGTAACTGAGCCCCGCTGCAGGCAGGGTTAGTTCCCTCATGCGACCTTGTCACTCAGCAAGCCCAGCTCATTCAGGCCGGTCATATGGCGTGATAGGGTGGCCTATAAGAGAGTACACAGACACGCACAGATACTGTACAGATTGAGGATCATGGTACATTACGACTGCGCACAGACAAAAGATATTGTACTGTTTAGACAAGGACAACTGTAGTAACAATTGATTACGAGCATTGCTGATGTTGATTGCTGTCATTGTGTCATCTTCCTCTGCAACTCATCGACTATAAGCTTTCATGTAATGCCACTGTAGTACGTAAGTGATGGATGTCCTTACAAAACATGTCCTTAAACACTTTGAATGAGTTCAGCTTACAGTCAGGAGGAAAAGCAAACACTCTGCACATGTAAACTACGCACTCATAACTCATGGACAGTGTGTGCGTGAAGAAATGCTCTGTTGGCAAATACACACCACAATTCTAATAATTACTCGTGCGTGCAATGCGAAATTACTTCTGTATTTAAACGTGCGGATATCCCAAAGGGTTACCAGCAATATCATGAATGCAACCTCTCCCCCCATCTCAAACACATATACACACACTCGTAGCGTAACAGAGTTTTTCCACTGATGGTGGCAGAAAATAAATACAAATGCAAGCAAACATCTGGTGTTGGGGCCCGACTGGTCTCCAGAGAGGTTTGATGAGAGCGGATTAGATCGACTCTTTTGGGTTCCTTGATGTCAGCGCTGTTCCTGCACAGCGTTTCTTGAGTAGCGTGGCGCTGTCTTGCGTGGCTTCATATGCACTCTATGAGGCTTGTGAATGAAGTGGGTATGTGTCTGGAAACGCTGTGTTGGGCATCCTGGTGGTCACATCGATGAGGTGTCATAATCTCACTACGACTTTAAATGATCAATCCTTGTAATGATTATTGCTATAATTTAATAAGTAAGTTCATAGTCACTGTCAGTAAAGCAACCTTGCTGTCTGAACCAGGTGATGTGCTTACACTTAAGGGAATAATTCACCACCCATGACTTTGGTGAATCTGCAATAACCCTTTAAAACACCAAAGTTACACAGTGATTTATATATTTTGATATAGTCTTTGGATTTGTCACTCATGGTGGTGGTATGTTCACTAATCCAACCTAACACAGGGTGAGTAATTGATATACAAATGGTCATTAAGGGGGGGAGGTATTCCTTTTGATTTAAGGTTTTTTTCTTTTGGACACTCAGCAGGTAGATATTTTCCTGTCTTGGAATGCAGCGTGATATATTTATTTGATATCATTATGCCAGTGATAAGGTATTATATGACCTCTCCTCAGGTTTGCACTTGACTCAGCAGATCGCTCTGACCTCAGCTGCTCTGTGCTGCACACAATAGAAGGGAGGGAGTTCCTATAGATAGTGCAGGTGTGTACACAGCAGGTGCTTTGCGCAAACACACACATGCAGCATCCTTGGCGAGTTCCATGATTGATGTTTGTGAAACACAGAATTTTGCAGCAGGCCTTAGTGCTGAGACTTCACTTCAGTGAGGCACATGTGGTTAATCAGTGCCTGGCTGCCCGGATAAATGCGTACGGTGTTCAGAGTACGTACGGAGGGAAAGGCAGAGGGAGCAAGAGAGGAGGAGGAGGATGGTAAAACAAGGCCTGATATCTCTCTGTGCTCTCTCTGCTGTGACTCTCCTCACACACACAATCCAATACTGCACAAAACACAAAATTTCTGCACGTTTGCAGTCTCGGATGAAACCTCACTTTATTAAATAAATAGTTTGGACATTCGTACGATTTATAACCATTTGATCTTTAGTCATCGTCATCAGTTTTTGTAGTGTTTCAGCTGTTATATTTTTAAACTCATATAATGTTTACTCAGTACATTTCTCTGTAAGAATGATTGAATACACATACAGCAGGTAGGTAGTTGTATTTGGCGAAGAATCAGACTTGCCCCTGCAGTGGCTCACCCTACTTGGCCCACCTAGGAATCGTGTCAGCATAACAGTCATTTTTAAGTCACAGATTAAACCTTGCCATTGGAGACTATCAGGGATCCACCTTTGCTGAATTGCAAAAATATTTGCACTAGCTATGCAAGCATTTTGGGGCACAGATGACACTTCCTGTCTCTCCAATCATCACTGTGTTTTTACGTCTCAACTTCCTTACATTAGGAAGGTATAATACCTTTCGGTGAGCAGTGCCAGCTGTACTGTACCACTGCCAGTGACTGTTGCACTGGAAGTTTTTTGGGGGCAGAGAGGGGGCCACGCTCAAACCTGACCATGTATTATGAAAGCCATTTCATCGACCGAGAAAGAGAGTCAGCATTTCGAAGAAACCCTTGGAGGATCCAAATCTAAAGTACCCCACCCCCCCCTCCCAAGCTTTTCTTTTACCCACACCTGAGACCCACCCTGGCAAAAAAATCTGCATCTACCTGCAAAATAAGAAAAGAGCGCCTGCAAAAATACCCCAAACGCAGGAGTCATCAAGAAACAGAGTGCTGCGTGAGGGGGAAGAGTGCGCTGACGGCTGCTATGGCACCAGCTGTAGACCACCACTCCTCCTCCTCTCGCTCCTCTTCTCTTTCCCTCACACCTTCTCTTCGTCTTTGTCGCAGCACCGGTCACTACACAAAACTGTGCGTTGCATGTGGCTGCTGTAAGTGCAAGCGCTGCAGACCTTAACAAAGATTACTGTGGTTTTTTCAGAAACTGACCCCACTCTCAAGTTCAGGTTTCACTTGCTCCTGCTAAGCCCACGTGTGTGTTGTTGTGTTAGTGTGTGCATACTTCTGACTGTGAATGTGTGTAGGTGTATGTATTTCTGGCATTATATTTTTGCGAGTGTGTATGGTTGTGCGCACAAATGTGTGTGTGTGTGTGATTTTTTTCTCAGAACAGCTGAGTGTTTCTGATCTTCTGCTTCCCAGACCTTTGATGTGATTTCTTTTCTTCCTGCTATGAAGGCAAGTGGGAGTATTATAGTGGACTTAGTTGTCTGGGTGTGTGAGATAGGATTTCCTCGTTAAAAAAAATCCCTCCTTCCTTGCCTTCCCACTCTCTCTCACTCCTCCGTCTCCCCCGGCTTGACTTGTAGCGCAATCCATCACAGGGTGAGATGACAGCTTGAGTGTGTATATTTTGTCTCGCTTACATTTGGTGTTTCCGGTCCTTCTGCGGAGCCAGCATCTCTCAGCGAGCTATCGCGTAAGTGATAAGAGGGGAATTGAATGACCCACCCAACACAGAAGCCAGGCACACACACACACATACACACACACACACACACACACACACACACACGCTTAAACTTTCCTTCGCTCCCTTCCCATTATCTCTCGCACATCCTCCACTCCCTCCAGCATGACACCCAACCAGACTGCCTCTGGCAGAGGATGTCAGTGATGTGTTCACCGGGTGCAGTAGTGCTGGGTCAACATTCCTCTGTGTGATTCCCCCACATTTGGGGTGTGGGTGGTGATGTGTATGCTGGCAGTGAGAGCAGCTGAGGTCCTCCAGTGGCACCAACATGGCTGTCATACTTACAAAAGAGCAGGAACAGGGTAAAGCTCTGATGGAGGTGTGTGTGTGTTACCAGTCACTATGTGAGATTTTTTTTTCTAATTGCTGAAACAGCAAACACTGATAAGCAAATGTCTCCCTTGTCGTCATCACAATATATGGTTAAGAAGTGGGGGCGACTCTGCTCTCTTTATGGGGCTGTTTATGAATGATAAGGTCACTCTGACTGTAATTAATCTTGTTATTCTCAGGGTCCCCCGTATCGTTTGATAGCTGTCCTGACCCTGCATTTTTCCAAAGGTTCCCTGTATGTGTGAGTGTGCAGTGTGAGGCTCTTTAAAGGTGTTCAGAGGAGTGGTAACAGTATCTCTGGTGTGTTTATGCAGGATCTTAAAGTTCCTTGTGGCCAAAAGGAAGTTTAAGGAGACGCTGCGTCCGTACGATGTGAAGGACGTCATAGAGCAGTACTCCGCTGGACACCTGGATATGCTGGGCCGTATCAAGAGCCTGCAGATGCGGTACGTTTCATGCATGTAAAAAAAAAAAGCTAAATCTCTAATTCTGTGTGTGCTCCTCATTCAAAGTATTGGTTTGACATTTTGGAGAATACACTTATTTACTTTCTCTTCAAGAGTTCGATGAGAAGATCAACAACACTTTCATGTCTGTCAGTAAATATCAAGTTTCAGTCAGCAGCATGTTAGCTTAGCTTAGCATATAGACAGGAAACAGGGGGAAAAAGCTAGCCTGGCTGTGTTCAGCACCTCTAAAGCTCACTTAGCTTTTTAATTACCACACAGACGGGGGAGTGGAATCAATCTTCTTACGCAGGTGGCAGTAGCTCAGTTTGTGAGAACCTGGAGTGGAAACCAGAGGCTTGCCAGTTCAAGTCCCCATCCAAGTACAGAGGGCCTTTTCTAAACCACCCCCTGCACCCTCTCCCTACCTACTTCCATTCTGTTTTCACATTCACACAGAGGGACCACCACACTGAGTGCCATCCAAAACAAACTAGCAGGGAGTGGAAGTAGATTATAAACCCCTCCAACAGCGAGCCTACATGGATACCAACTTAATGAGCATGTGCAAGGCTGCATTGTGTTCATCATGTGCAAATACAGCTCTGTGCGACCACACTGACAAACCTAAACTACTCAAACTTAGATAGATATTAATTATTATTGTCATACATAGATTAACAGCCTAAAGGTTAGATTGTATTTAGAATAAGATATACCCTTCTCTTGTCTCTAGAAAATGGTAGTTGTGTTCATTTGAATGTAAAGTGCTGTTTATTTACAGGGACTGGTGCAAAAAAAAACAGGCAGCTTCTGAACATCATGGTGAAAAACAGGATGTTTGCCCCCAAAAATGCCACAAGTTTTATTTCTATTTGATTTTTTATTTATTTATTTTGGCTATTTATTAATTGATATATTTATTTTAATGACAAAAGGATAATATACAAAAAATAAGGTAAACAATAGCAGCATGTACTGATAAATTATAGGATATAGTTTATTTTTCTCTGTGGTTACAAAAAGTTATGACAGAGAGAGATATTGTCTCAAAACTTGCCACTGTATTTATACATCCTACATCGTAATGAAGCGTGTTTTATTCAGCTGTGAAGCTGACTACAAACATAGTTACACTCCCTGATGGAGTAGGAGTGTAGAGGGTCTGCTGGGCACCTGTTCATGGGCCGGGCACGCTCTGATATCCCTCCAGAATTCATAGGGGCGTGTGTAACATGTAAAAATAATAACAGTGAAAAAAATTGAATTTCCCCTTATGTCATCTTCCTGTCCCGCAAGAAACGGGCAAGTGTATTCCCCAAAATGTACAGTGCAGGAAATTGTAGGTTGCTGCTTGTAAAAAAGGGAAAAACGCCAGCACTCTCAAGTGTCCTTTTAGTACGTTTAATAAACCAGCTTGGATGGCAGTACCAGTACACAACAGACGTTTCGACAGAAAGTCTTCTTCAGTGTGTAACTATGGTTACGGAAGTGGCGTTTAAGTACGCTCGAAGCAATCAGAGCAGGTGTGTCTTCCGCCATAAAATGTAGTACCAACTCACAGGCACAGAATAAACAAAAAACAATCTTAAGTCACAGCTAATAGCAGTAGATGCACCAAAAACAGATATACATATGCATAATATACTCTGTTCATACAAAAAGGCACTGTGAACAACACTAAAAACTATGTGCATGAGGGGGCAGAGTAAGTACCAAATTCTCATTTAACAATCAGATCATAAATGCACATACTGTTTGTAAACACAACATTCCATTCGCTCCTCCTCCCCACACTGACTGTACATACACTGCAAGCTACTGCACTATGGTGGGAGTGTTACAGATGCTTTAGCAGGCTAATGATGCTAACCACTGGCACTTACCTGTCTAACAGAAAATAGGCCAACTTTTCATTGTTCTTCATCCCCATCCTCTCCTGCAGTGCTCGCTCGTGAAAGTGAAGTGCAAACCAACCCCAGGTTTAATTGTTTTGGAGCAAGCGCTTGGTGTTTCGCCTCACTGTATTTGTGTAGTTACAGTGTGATGTTTATGATTTTCATAGCTTTTTATAACGTCCTGACCTCACCTGTGTGCTGTGCCAAATGTTCCAAACACAACATCATAAGAAGAAAATAAGAAAATACAGGCAGAAGGCAGAGTCTCTGCAGATAAATAAACCACCACACACTTCTAGTGGGTCATAAGTGATCACTGAGTCTAAGTCTCCATCATCTTAATTTTAACCGTTGTTTTTGTATCAAAGGGTGGACCAGATAATTGGGCGAGGAGCCGTTCAGCCTGACAAGAAAGCGCGCCCTGAAAAGGGAGAGAAGACGCCGCCAGAACTGGACCCACTGGATGAACTAAGCATGATGGGACGTGTAGTCAAGGTGGAAAAACAGGTAACAGAGGAGTTTATTTAAGTGTTCTTTAAGTCATAAAAGGCACTGAATTCATTAATCTAGAATTAAGTCCTTGATTGGTATTCAAATGTCTAAAATCAATCTTTCAAAAGTCTTAAAAATGTAAAGACAGGAAATACTTTGTTTTCTGAATTGTATTTTTTCTAAAGCTGAATTATAAAATCTAAAAAAAACTGGTAACATCTATTTGTTAAAAACAATGTATCATATGCTTTTTGAATTAAAACCACATCAGGAAAGTAGAACTAACAACAATGACTAACAACTGTACCCTGGAAGTCTTGAGGAAATGCAAATTCAGCAAAAAAACACATTTAACCAAGATTTCGCAGCATAACTGAAACAGGTACAAGGCAATGGATAAAAGGCTGGGTGTATTTTATGCAAAACGTTTTTCACAGTCTCGATGGGAATCAAGTTAGTGCAATCCTACATGCAGCGTGAGAAACACAAAAAATCGGCAAAAACAACAAACGTCAGGTATTTCCCAGTTCTGTTCTACTCTAATCTCCGCCATGAGACAAAAAACAGTCATATTTTTCCCTTTGATTTTGGTTATTGTAAAACTGGTCTTAGATTTAATTCCCAGTGGCAGTAAAATGTCTTTAAAAGTTTTAATTCTAACTTGCTTTAGGCTGTAGCAACACTGTTCATTTATACACCATTTGTGGATCTGTGCTCTCCGTGTAAACCCGTCAAACACTTGCAGAATCCCAGTGGATCGCTTTCATTCAGCCTTGTCGATCTAAAAAAAGAAGTACAGGAAGTGCAATAAACTCAGCGCAGGAAATGAAGTAATCGAGCATTTAAGAGCTGAAGTCCCTGTTCAGCTAACACAGTGGGCTTTCTTTTATCAGCCTTTCTTTTCTGCAGCTCCCAAGAGGATTTCAGGGTTAAGACGCATGAGATCTGTCATTTTCAAATGCCAGACAAATGAGGCAGTGCTCCAATATTAGCATCATTTGGCTTAGAACATGGAAAATTCCCAAAACATGTCAATATCTCGTTAGAAAATGTGTTAAAAGAGCTCCACACATCCCAGTCTCAATGTGTGTGTTTGTTCAGGTACAGTCTATAGAGAACAAGCTGGACCTCCTGCTCAACTTCTACTCCCAGTGCCTAAAGAAAGGCTCGTCCCACTTCACCCTGTCCTCCCTCCTGGACCCCGACCTGACGTCCGACTACCACAGCCCCACGGACCAAAGAGACCTCTTCCCCTCCGCTAACACGCTCAACATCTCTGAGAGCGGCAACTTGGAATGACAGTGAGCGGAGCAGTCTCGCGGCTGTTCAAACACAGACACAAAACCCTTTACAGTACGTCTTCCTGCGGCTGAGTCCTCACTTCGAGCAGCCCGACCTTAACGTCATCAATCATTTCATATCTGTTCGGGATGATCTTTTTACCCCTTTCCATCTCAAATCTGCACCCTCTCCTCTTTTTTCCTGAAGTGAATGTGTTTCCAGAGCTGATACAGACAGAGGCCACCAGATGGCTCCCCCTGACAAGGAGCCTCAGCCAAAGCTGCTCACCGCACACGCCTCTCGACCCACTAGACGAGGATGGAGATGAAGAGAGGGCACATGAACATGTATGACTTGACTACTGAACCACTTTCACAAACTCACCTCATGCTATATATATCTACGCTTCCTTTAAAGCATCCAACTGTAGATAATCAGACTTTAAGCTTTGACTTTTTGTAAACCTTTGGAGAAATCTCATCCCTTTTTTCCTCCCCTCGTCATTTCTTTATTTTCTTGGCTGCTTGAATCAACTGACTGAGAGTTTGCTGACACAAGCAGTTGCTGCGAGTGCCATGCCAGTCATTTGTTCAGTACCTTAGGATGGCTGTGATGAATGTAATGGGTCCCACCTGCAAATTTCACACCCTGACACAGAAATAATCTGCTCCCTCGGACCTCACCAAAACACCAAACCTCCACGGTACACCTTCGAGTTTTAAATGTTTAAATCCTGCTTAAATTGCCCAAACATGTCACATGAAAACAGCTGGAAGAATGCCCTGGAGTGATTGTGTACCATACAGTGTTTGTTTTCATCTCCATTCCCTCTTGGATGTTCTGTCTCCAATAAGCCCACTTGCAAAAAAAGTCCCTGTTTGTCTGGCATTGAAGTGAGGAATGTCCCTACTTATTTAGGATTATTAGAGCCAAAATGTCCTTTCACAGATCCCTTCTTTGCAATGTTTCAACTGTATCTCCTATTTCAGTATTTCTGTTGTTTTTAACATGCCCTTTAAACCTCTCTGTCTTGCAGCCCGCCCCCCGGACATGCATGTTACTGTAGATAAAACCTCACTGATCCTCAGTCAGAATTTAGACACTGATGTCACACTTTTCTGCACTGCTCCTCGTCACTCACGTCTAGCCTCAGGTCAGGTTTACCGTGTCAGTAATACTTCCACTTTTCTCACAGGAAGATCGTTCTTACTCTAACACTCATTGGGCATGTGATCTCGCAGTCAGCAGCTGCGGAGATGATGTAGACACTTTCTGGCCAGTTTTAAACCATGAACAACCTGTAAGGCGTCCAGGTCTAACGCATGAATTCCAGGCCATTATCCTCATGAATGCACGTGTCTTAGGAAATGGTTCCAGCCTTACAGCTTCACTACAGACGGTGTGCAGGTTTGACACCCGTGGGTGTTACTGTGCACTCGTCTGTCTTTTCTGGTTCTTTCATGGAGATGTTTGATGTGCAGTTAACGCTCTGTGTTTGTGGACAAAACTGGAGAGTGCTCAAATGCACACACACACACACACACACACACACACACACACACACACATACACACAGATATAATGAAAGCAATTCCTTTACTTAAATACTTTGGCACTTGATAAACAACACACCTTTTGTCTTTTTATCTTTGTGTTTTGATTTCTTTACTGTAATTAATGTTTCATGCACTCGATTTTGTGTAACCCACGATGGCAAAATTCTGTTTGTTTTTTTTTTTTATGATTTTGGTTGTTAAAGTTGAATGTAGGATTTAGGTTAACATATTTAATTCAATTAGATATGATCTTTGAAATAAATGTAGCATTTTTGTGGAGTTAAATCATGGATGACACAACTGTAACGATACACACAGCCGATCAGGTTCACGCTCACCACTCGCAGAGCTCATATGTATATTTTTTTAACGTCATCAGATAATTGCTGCCAGCTTCGACTGAGAAAACATTCACCATGCTATATTTGGCCAGTGAAAAGAGTTTCCTTTTGTCCCTGCATTTATTTGTTCCAGTCAAACCAGTTGACTCAGGTGCTCCGCATTTCCATTCAAGCTAAGACTTCAAACAGTGAATGTACTTCAGTGATCAGCCTATTTATGATCTGATGCCATGAGGAATAAAATGGCACGTCAGAGCTTGCTCTTGGTCTCATACAATTTTTTCATGCATTTCTTAGAGAAATTACGCGTAGCTTTATGTGTAGCCTAAACCACTGGTTCCCAACCTGAAGGTCCTGACCCCCACTAGGGGCCGCCATAGCTACAACGGGATGTAACAAGGCTTTCTTGATTTTAAGGGGTGTCAGAAAACGTATATATTGTCAAACAGAAGACTTATATCTTAGCATTTTGTTCATTTCTGTGAAGAAAACTAATTAAATTGTTAGATTTCAAGTTGAGATTATCATTCAAGATTAAATTTAAAACACAGGATAAAGAAAATGAAGACTTGACCACAAGCTGAATTCACAGAGCCTTCACTCGCTGCTAAAAGAGCTCATACAACAATAAGGTAAAACTTTAATGTCACACACTGTCAGGGATAAATCATGGACACCACTGCCACCGCTGGTTAAGAAAAGCGATAGTGGACAGAACAAAGGACGATCTGTGGCGCTTAGGGCTACATTTAGGGAGGCAAAACCTCCGCCTTGATTGAAGCATCTGAAACTCAACACGGAGGGGATGTTGAGAGTCTGAGCTTTAGAGATGACCCTCTCTACATACAGATGCTGGAGGTTATTTAAAGTAACACCAGTGAGCTTACAGCACAACTTGACCACTTTTTCCAACAACCAAACCATCAGACCATGTTAAAAGAAAGAACAGACTCAATAAAAGCAGAATAGAACAATTTCATGATTGTTGTATTTACATCAAAACTCCTCAGCTTCCTTAAAAAGAATAATCGTTGGTTTGCCTTCTTACAGATGCTGTCAGTGTTCACGTCAAAAGTCAACTTGTCATCTAAGACAGTGCCTAAATACCTCAGAAAATCAATGAACATCTCACTGGTCTTAGATGCATTAATGTGGAGGAAAGACTGGTCACACCAGTTAACAAATTCATCCAGTGCTGGGCCATGATCATATTCTGATCCACGAAGAAGGCTTACAATAACAGAGTCATCTGCGTATTTAAGGACAAATCTTGATGCCTGATTACTCTGACATTCATGTGTGTACAAACAAAATAAAAGAGGAGTAAGAACACATCCCTGAGGGGATCCAGTAGAGGAAAAACATGGGAGAGAGAAGAGAGAAGAAGGGACGGCAGAGGAGATACTCACACACCAATATAACTGGGCTAGAAAGCCAGTTCTATCAGTTGTTTTGTACTGTAATTGTTATGCACTGAATACAATCTAAAGTATCCCTAAAATAAGTCAGGGGTCATCATGACAGAAAAGGGGTCCATTAAGGAAAAAGGTTGGGAACCATTGGCCTGAACTATAGCAGAGCTGCCTACTTATCAGAGGCATTATTAAACCGTCACTTCATCGTCACCTGCAATGTTGAGCTTTGTGAAAACGTGAGACCACTGTATTGCATGTTGTTGTTAGCGGTGGCCCCAGTATTAGAAGAAAAAAAACAAAACTTAAGGATGTCTCCTGTAAAGTCTTGAGTCCAGACATGAAAGGAAGCGACCTGTGCCTTCTATGTCTTCGTTCTGTAACTGATATGGTGCGGCTTTCTTTCTCAAACTTAAATATTAATGCTGCTTTGACGAGATGGGTTTCATAGGGGTATTACATGAGAATAGCCATGCCCTCTTTTTTTTTTTTTTTTTTTCAAAACCTTGGCCTAACTGAAGAAACACCGTCAAAATCGTTCTGAATATGTAATTTTTAGGGGTCTTTTATGACTGCTGCAACCTTTGATATTTTCTGAGAATATTACTATATGTGTAGCATATCATTGTAACTCTGCCGGGACCTCCTCGCATTGACACCCTTACTGTATTTTAACACCAGTCAGATCTGGAGGCATGGACATTTGTATCGTCACAGGAAAACTCTGCAGGCATGTGTCCTTTCATAAGCATGTCACATAGAGAATATGGCTTCCACACAACTACCTCTGAGGCCACTAGGGGGCGCTAGTCTAGAAATCTGAGTATGAGAAACAGTAACTGATTGTCTAACTGACTGAATGCTATGCATGACTCAATCTGCACGTTCTCTTTTTTCACTCTGTTCTTCTCCACGACGCCCGACCATCCATCAACCACTGACTTGCTGCCATTTGACATTCCAGCTCGTTGCCCTTTAACTGCGCTCTTAGGTGTTGGAACTGTTGTTAAAATGAAACTGATCAAAGCAATAAGCAAAACGCTAAAAGCCAACAAAGTCTTCCGATTCCAATTGATGTAGCTACTGGTTGATGAAATATGGCGCTCATCTTATTTTCTAAACTAATGCACACCTCTATTTGATCTTTGAAAGAGATACAAAAATGTATCTGCTGAGGATTAAATTAGCTCACTTGAGTAACTTATTAATTTATTTGTTTCAATAAAGCTCTTTGGACTGTATGTCGACTTTGGTCTCTTTATTTGTCTAATCAGTGCTGTGTAATGTTTGACATTTACAGAGTGGCAGGCTTTATGGCTGTTTAAAAACATTTTATTTACGTACTTTAATAGAACAAAAACAATGAATCCTTTAACTTTGTATCTCAAACTGGGACTTCATTGTGTTCAACTGATTTCTGGGTACGACTCCGTCTGAGCTTGTGTGTTTCTCATGTCCACCAGGAGTCTGACAAGTTCTCCAGGACAATGTCAACGTTCATGCGATCACAGTGTGAAGTTTCCTACACCATAGCAGTGGTAGAACACAGTCACGTGGCGTTTCAAGGGGTCAACAATCAAATAGGCAAACGTCTGCTCCTCCTCTCGTCTGCCGGGGTAACATAGTCCAGACTTGTCCTACAAAGGATTAACAATACAATATATGTGTGTTAATATAAGAAAGCAAGCCTCTTGTGTATGTGACAGACAGCCGTGACGTGCAAAAGAACTGCCACCGTTCTACTGTTAAAGGTCCAGCGTGTAGGTTATAGTGGCATCTAGTGGTGAGTTTGCAGAGCTGAAACTTCTACTATGT
Source organism: Epinephelus lanceolatus (assembly GCF_041903045.1). Taxonomy (NCBI): domain Eukaryota; kingdom Metazoa; phylum Chordata; class Actinopteri; order Perciformes; family Serranidae; genus Epinephelus; species Epinephelus lanceolatus. The sequence continues at coordinate 17,471,223 of NC_135749.1, forward strand.
GCCAATCATGAAGGAGAACTACAGTGGCCGATGCAATAACGTTAATGGCCCTATCTAAAGCTGTACATTCCATCACCCAGGATGCCATAAGAAGATTGTGTCCCAATACGCAGACTGTCAAATGCAGTGTACCAAATATAACCAGGTTGTCCTACTGCAATCTGGTCGCATTTTGCAGTATGGAAGCCAGCATGCTTTTCTGGCTATTCTGACCCACAATCCTCTGCACAGTGGAGGATTCATCACATCGACTGAGCTCATTGATGGCTCATTGACACGTAGAATGCCAGCACGTAGGGCTGGGCGGTATGACAAAATTTTCATATCACGGTTTTAAGAAAAAATCATATCGGTTTCACAGTATTTCATGGTATTTTGCTCAGGTTCGGCCAACTTGACATGCTGCTGTGTTGTGCTATGGCCTATTCAAGTGCCGGAATTTGTTATTTACCTGACAACGCCTGAACACAACACATGCTCCGCTCTATTCATTTGGGCTCCACTGACTGCGTACGGAAGCGACACGTAGAGAAGCCAGCGGGGTTGTTTACCGTTTGCCAAGCCGAGAGGCTGCATGAAATGTTAAAGCACCTAAGTTATTACATATATTTGAGTTATCTACAAGTTTACTGTACTGTTTGTCATCTACTCACTTTCAAATGTCCGCCACGGACATTTACACAATGTCACGGAGGGTCATCTTAGGTCAGGAAAATGTGGTCCGAGCCGTGCTCTAGTGTGCTTACCTGTGTGTGTGTGCTTTGTGTGTGTGTGTGTGTGTGTGTGCGCGCGCGCATCGGGGCGAAACTCCGCCGTGCGCAATACAGAGGGCAGAGAAGAACTGTAAACGGCGGTGTGTCACTGCTAGTTACATATAGGGGAAACACTGCTCTTTTTGGTATGAGTTCTTCTGGGTCATCGTGTACAGTTGCTTTGCTTTCAGGACTCTCTCCGGCAGCCATTCTCGCCTCTAAACTTTTCTATGCTCTCACTCTTACCCGCTCAAGCGTGCCTGTGGTGTGCAGCGGTGAAATGGTTCCCCGCTGAAACACTTTCCTGCCGCGCACGTTCCGGACGTTGTTTGGGCTATTCACCGGTATTGCAGTATATGAAAAATTCATATCATAACGAAAATAAATACTGGGTTTTGGTACAAACCGGTATACCGCCCAGCCCTACCAGCGCGTTCAACTGACTGATGACCAGTCATACAGTAACAGTAAGAATGTTAATTGTTTGAGTCAACAAAATAATCATAATACCTGTCATGATCCTGGGTTTGTTTATATTCTGTTATCCTATGGACTTTATTTTTTTCTGTTTGTGTTCCTTGTTTCATGTTATTCATTCATGTTTAATGTGCTTCCTTTTTTATTTTATAGATCCTCTCCTCATGTGTCGTGTCTGGTTTTTTGTGTTCTTTGTGTGTTTCCCGCCTGCTTTCTGTCACACCTGTCTTGTTAGTCCTTCCCTGTTCCCAGAGTCCTCCCTTCACACCTGTTCTATGGGTAAGTCTCTTATTTTATACTGCTGACTCCTAACTCCTGACTTGAGTCGTTCGAGCTCCGCCATCTTTAAGGCCGTCTCATGTCTCTTATTCCTGCCAGTAAGGAGTTAGCGTTAGGCATTAGGAGGGATCTGTTAGGTGCGATGAGTAAGGTAACACGAGAGGTTCCTAACAGGAAGTCTTTTTCAGCTTTAGGCTCTGACGTATAAATACCCGCCCCCTACGTCTGTCTCATTTGAACGAGATGGCGGAGAAACAGCGCAAGTGTACCCGTTACATGCATTCTTTGCAATGAAACGCTGTAAGTCACATGCCTACGTGACTACAGAGAGTAACGTTAATGATATTTCCTGCAAGACTGTCATGTTGTAATTAAGTTTATTTCATTCACAACCCGTTGCGGTGTTCAGCGGACTGTCTGTGATGTGTGGCTGTTAAATGTGCAGCTGCTCGAGTGATATAACACCATGCACAAACACATACACAAACACATTTGCCCATCATTAATTGTCCTGCATGTCATGTGAGTGGAATAATGTTTAATAGGCTGTAGGTAATATTAATTATTAATATTAATATTAATTATTATTATTACTTTCATTAATGTTGTTGTAAGCTACTGTCATTGCCGTCTGTCCTGCATCTCTCTCTGTCTGTCTCTCTTTCTGTCTCATACGGATTACTGTTAATTATAATGTTGATCTGTTCTGTACGACATCTATTGCACGTCTCTCCATCCTGGAAGAGGGATCCCTCCTCAGTTGCTCTTCCTGAGGTTTCTACCGTTTTTCCCCCCGTTAAAGGGTTTTTTTGCGGAGTTTTTCCTGATCAGCTGTGAGGGTCCAAAGGACAGAGAGATGTCGTATGCCGTCGTATGCGGCTTTGATCAGCGAATATAATATGACTTGGGATGTACGCCAAACGCTGCCTCCGTTATGCAGCAGATCCAGCTGTGCCGCCCATAGGTGCAGCCATCACCAGAATAGGACGTCGCTTTATGTGACGCTCCAGAGTAAGGCCGTCTCATGTCTCTTATCAGCAATCCTCGCTCCTCACTCCTAACTCCTAACTCCTTAAATGTTTTCCTAAGTGGGAGGGACTAAACAGTTAGGTAAGGTGGCTAGGTTAGGTGGTTAGCAGTAATTTTAAGGGACTTGGGACATACCCTATGTCTTGTTTGCTCCACCCTAGTGTTCCACTCAACACACTTTGTTGTTAGCCAATCTCCATTTCCCTCCTTTTGCCCGCGTCCACCTAATCCAGCGGTGTCTCATTCTTTTGATTATTTTTCTGTGTATATATACCTGTGTGATTTCCTTTGTTCTTTGTCAGTTTGTCTGTGTTGATCCTGGATTCCCCCTGGGTGCATTCTGCTGTCGTTCCTGCATTCATCCCTGTGTTATTCCTGTGCTCATCCCTGTTCATCGCGTTTTCAGTTTGTTTTTTGTTCTGCTTTCTTTTGGACTTTGAGTTTCCTCAAGGGTTAAATAAATAATTTTGAGTTATAATGAGAACAGTTAAACATTATATGTTGGCCGAGTAACATTCTGTGTGAACTGTATCAGTATGAGCACAGTTAATAAATACTTGTCTACATTAAGTGCATTCATCAGGTATCTTACAATGGCTTTCAGTTATCAATTAGAAGTCCAGTTTAATTCAATGACATTTTTGCACTGGTGTACTGGTGGCACAGACATTCAACCAGTCACTTACATAAGCACAGACTTTGAGGACTGTGGAGAGCACTCTGATCTTCTTAGTCTCTGGATCCTTTTGAACACTACATAGTGAAAGGTAGAGTTACAATGTTATCATTAGATCATGGTGTATCTAATAACCAGATCAATAACTGTTAAAGTGCTTATATTGTTGGACAGTATGGATTAAAATATAGCGGTGAGAGATGGTCAGATTATGCGCACCTGATCAAGTCTTTGTAGATTTGTTTTGTGGTGCTGATGTAAGGCTCGATGGTGTCTTCATACTGACAGAGCTCTCCTCCGAAACACAGGTGCTTAAAGAGTCGAAACAGAAACTCTCCTCGCTCCTCGTTCCCAACCACACAATAGTGCTCAGAGTCCTTTTCCTGCAGCATCTGGATGAACAGAGGAAGACTTGGACTGATGGCATGTCAGAAAAGATAGAGACAGACAGACTGACGGATGAGAGAAGAGACTAACCTGTCTGAGTTCATCATAGTCGGGGTAGACATCATGAAAGCATTTAACTACATGTCCAGAGGGTCTCAGGATCCCACAAGAGTACATTGGGTCAAACAGATCCATGGAGACCTTAGTGCACAGCACCTGCTCCACATCAACAGACACCACTGGCTTGTCTACGACATACAAGAAACATTCCACCGAGATTTGACTGCAAATATTGTCCAGCACATGAGATCAATTTCCTACCATCAGTGATGAAAGGCTTTCTGGGGGTCATAACATACCAAGAGGCACCCAGGCTCCGGCCTCCATCCTTCTCAGACTGGATACCACATTGGGATCTCTGAAGAAACACTACATATTACAGAGTGACGTCAAGAGTAATCAAATATGACCAAATATACAAAGTCAATTTATCAGAACAGACAACCAGTGAGTGCACTGCACGCGATTAGTCATCTAAACGATTAAACGTCCGCGTCCTCGCTAGTCGGCACCAGAAATATTCATGTCAGCCATGCAGCTGCCTGCCACTAGTGGGTACTACAGAGCCATCAGACAGCAGTGCCCCTCAGCAGCATTTGAAATCCGACATGGTTGTTGAAGATTGTGATTAAGGGCTTCAAATGGCTCTTAATGGACACAATATTTTTGGGACAATGTTTCAAATACTTAACAATAAATTGTTCTACATTTTGACTGTTTCCTGAGTGTTTTCCTTTTTTCAGACTAGTCGACTAGTCTTAATTAAAATTAGTCGTCAGGTACATCCCTACTACACACTGCTGATTTATGCCTTTTATTATTATTCTTTTATTATTCTTATTATTCTTATCCTGACTATTCTATTTGGGTTTATTGTTAAATCGGCTGCAAATGTCAGAGATTTCAGGGCTGAGGACTGAGTCCGGGCTGAAACTCCGAGGTTTCAGCGTCTAAGGAATTAAGAGGTTGGGCTGTCGTCATCCCTGCGGGGGGTAACCTGGAAGTCTGAGTCAGCTGCTGTGACTCGACACTGGGGAGCATGCTGTGAATTCAGATCTAGAAGGGAGACGTCCTGTGATGGATCTTTAGAGTTCATTACAATCTGAATAAGACCAGTGTGTGGAACCTGTGTCCGGCAGGACGGTAAGACTCTGAGTGAAGGACTCAAGAGCAAATAGTGGGCGCGCATTGGGTGTATTACTAAGGGAGACGTCCTATACACTCATTAAAAAACAGACCCGACCAACAAAATTCAAGATGGTTCAGAGCCAGGGACAAGAGATCCTAGCTGAAATCTCTGACAGAGCCGGTTTTTGAAATTAAACTAAAATGTTGTCTAAGAGCACTTTTTGGTGGCAAGGAGTCGCAGGAGTGATATAGGCCATCATGGCCTGGACCCTTGGCCATATAGCTTAGGCAGCTATACAAATGTTCTATGCAGTGCTCTTAGATGCAATGTATTGAGCCTGTTTTTATTTTATGTTACTGTATTTTATTATCACTATCATTCTCAATTTCTATTTCCCTTTTTAATTGACTGTTTTTATTGTTTTAAATTGTGTCTTGTTGCTTTTAATGTCTCTGTAAAGCACTTTGAATTACCTTGTGTTGAATTGTGCTATACAAATAAACTTGTCTTGCCTTGCCTACTAGGGATACATGAGAATATTGGCATGTCATCAGTATCAGCCGATATTGACTTTAAAATGAAATGCCGAAATACATGTATGGAGGGTTTGCACTGTCTCCAGAACTGCTGCCCGCTCTCCTCCCGACTAAACGGTCCACAGCAGCGGGGAGAAAGGCGGAGAGGTCGTGGGGTGGCTAACGTTAGCTTGCTCACACTTGTTTAATTTGTGGTCTGATAAACAGAGAGGGAGCAGGGAAATGAGGGGCTAAATGAGTGTGCAACTTTACAAAAAAAAAAACAAGATTAAATAAATCAATGTGTGGGAAATTATTAAATACTGTATGAAGCATGTGCAGAAACTCATGGTAGTTGGTTGTCTGTTGGAAAGGGCTCAGGACAGAAAGGGCAAAACTGCCTACCCCTGCTTTAAGCATCACAGATCAGTCAGTGGTTAAATTGTAATTACAGAGTAGCAACCTCATTTATCATGCTGGGTCTTACCTGTACAAACTTTTCACTGCTGTAGGGGTAAAAGCACTGGTCAAAGCTGTAACACTGAGCTGAAATCCTCCCAAGCATGGACCTGAAATTAACACACACCTCTACTTTAGACAACCATTAGCTAATCTACGGAAGCCCAACTGCCAGAGGAAAGAGATAATTTCTAAAGTTTTCAGAGATGTCCAGGTTAGCTAATTTCATACGTTACCATTTCATTAACAGTGTTAAAGTGTCTCGGTCCTGTAGGAAGGAGGGCTTCTTGGAGGGGAGAGGACTAAAAGAAAAAGTTTGCTCAAACGCGCATTTCTCTCCTGCCATGTCTTTACTCTTGCTTCAGTTATTGATGTTAGCTTACAAAAAACAGTGAACACTCACTCGTATTCATAAATAAGAAGCAGGTTTGTAGACGTTTAGACCAATCAGCAGCAGGTGTGCTCACTAACAGCCAATCAGCGTCTAGTATGAACGGTTTGTGTCGGATACACGGAAGAATGACGGAGTGGGTGGTCGTTCTGTTTTCAGTAGCTCAGGAGATGAGTGCACTTGTTGCCTTGACAACCGCTTGTAACTAGAGCGTTCCTTTAGAAAAAAGCCATGCTAGCGTTAGCTTTGACGTTTCATTTAACGTCTGTTTTAATTTTGGTATTATATTTCTTTTGTCATTATAAATTTATTTAATTCGCTGTCACAAAACGTATCAAATTACCTTCGTCTACCAAGGTGAGCCATAAACGTTTCCCAACTGTGGGACAGGCGACATGTCCTCACAGCCACCAGAGAGCATCATTGTCCTGCTGTAGAAACACTGTGGCTCTAGGCTGTTTCTGTGTATCTGCCTGTTTCAGCCACATAACACTGCATGTATTTTATTGTAATGGTTCTCAACCTGTGGCTAAACATGTAAATGTCCATTTTGTGTGACTGCCTCATCTTGAAACTGATAATTTAAAAAAATAATTTTTCTGACTTGATATTTGCTAGGGGAGATATCTTCATTAGCCATTTTGGCTTCTAACCTCTCCTGCCCAGTGTTCTATCTTCTTCAAATGAGTTCTTACTGTCTTTTTTATACACATTTATATATGCAAATAAATGAAACTAAATGCTGTTCACTATGTATCAGTATAATGTGAGCTTCTCATCTAAGTGCCCTGAGGTGGAGCACAGATGTAGGCTATCTCCAGGGGTCTCATTCATAAAACAATGTGTATGTTTTTAAATGGCATGCGCCAAAAAATGTTTGACAATTTCAACAATCAGATTTCCACCTCGCCATCTGCATGGCCAATTTCCTGTCTCCAAAATGTCCGTAAGCATGGGTCAGAGTTTCTCCCATCAAGTCTGTTTTTATAGATCTCAGCTTTAGTGTATTTTGTGCATACACGATGTTTATAAGAGATACCAGGGGTCAGGGGGACCAATTATGCAGAGGGGTCTGGGGGTCTTGTCCCCCTGCCCCAGAAATAACTTCAAAATTTGTAAACTCATTTCCTACTGTATTATATTAATTACCATAAGCAGGCCTGGCTATAGTATACTATATGAATATGCTATGAATGAGAGCTACTACTGTCTACATTACTGTAATTACACATGCAGCCCAACATAAATGGCCAGCACTTTACTCAAATTTTGTGGGTTATCTGACAAATATAATGCAACACCACTTGGACAAACCACATGCAGAACTGCAGTACACCATAATACTAAAACAGGTTGTAATAACGATGGTAGTTTATTACGTTTATTGCATTAGATGATGATTATTTTGGACAGCTGCATGGTTGTCTGGTGTAGCATGGTAAATTATTTGTATTTCTTATCAATGTATTCGGGGGATTTAAAAGTAGTATAATGACAGCCTTTCTTTGCTTTCCATTTGCCTCAGACGTTCTCTTGTAAATTTTGTTCAATCTAGCAGGAACACCTGAGCTTCAGGACCAAAAAGGACAAGGTCCCTTTCACTGTTAACCTTACATTTATAGATGGTTGCTCTTTGTTTTGACATCACATCCAAAGGGCACTGCGTCCTCCAAAGGTTCTCACCAGCACTTGTCCATGTGTTTAGAGTATTCCTGTACAACCTTTTTCTCCCCAAACTTGTCCTTGTAACTCCCCACAGATCCCTACTGATATGTTTTATTCATCCTGGCTCAGATGCTCATTTCATTCCCAACATTCCAGGATGGTGGAGGATGTGGGATCCTTTTGATCCACATTCCAGTATAGGACGCTCAGACCCTGATATTCCCCATGAGGAGAGCCAAGAATATCCGGCATGGGCACCCTGAAGTCATGATAATGTTAACATGTTGCGTTGCTGTGTTTCAATGCCTTTGGTCTTGTTGTTATAACTGGCTAAAGCTGCAGGTTGTAGATGTTAAAATGTACCACTGTCCCTCTTCTGCCTGACTAGACTATTATAGTAAAATGTATTATGATGTCAGACTAATAACAATTGTGTAAACCCATTAGCCATAACTTTATTATAAGACCATCCTCAAAATACTGATGATAATCTGAGTAATAAGCTTAACTGTATTTAAACATTACATTCTCATAATAAAAACAGTCTGGGATAATTCAGTGTCTAGACAGAGACAGGCTTAATGCAGAGGATGTATGATGGGCCAAAGATGGGGCCAAATCCAGCTGTTACAGCCCAACGTGGGGATTGAGGGAGAGAGAAAATTGTGCAAAATTGATGTTTTGATACCGTACAGCCAGGCTATAACCTGACATAATTGAGTCAAGTCGTTAAAGCAAAAGTGTAATTCCTCATTGTCTGCTGATAGCTATGTGGTAATTGCACTTGATTCATGCTCATCAGGATCATAACTGAAAAACGTGGCAGGCAGGAAGGCGAGGCAGGCGAGAAGATGTAACACCTGAGGAATGTTTACTGTCTGTGATGTTTCCATACCAGTTATACAGATATTGAACCACTTCCAGATGCCATGTAGGACTGTGTTGAATGATGACACATGGCATTTCTGCCTCATTTCCATAAAGCAGCCTTCACTGGTGTCTTTCCAAATATTTTCAGCAGCCACAGTAGAGGAATAAGCTTAGGCAGGATGCTGAGGTTACGACCTCTGCAATTTTTCAAGTAATAAGGGACTTTAAGGACCTCTGTGGGGTACAGAAGCATCTGTGCAAGGGGAAGGCACACAGATATGCATTTAAACAAATATAGGCCTAAATTACTGATGTGTGAGTGCTGAGTAATGTTACAAAATACTTTTTAAGCGCGCCACCACACACCGCCACAAACAACCAAACTGGTTCTGTGTTTCTAACGTGTTTCACCAAAAACAGGTTTTTTAAGCCAACCACAATCTTCTCCTAACCAAAACCAAGTGCTTAGTGTGTCTAAATCTAACCACACATTCACCACAGGGTTGTTAACACGTAAAGTTTTAATGTATCCGCTAATTAATGATGTACAAATGTAACATATCCATGACTTTTAGAGACATGCAATTTGGCAACATTATTTCTGGCAATTGGGTTGACATCACAGCAATCAGTGGGAGTGTCTGATGGTGACCAATATCGTTTGGCAAACAGATATAATTCAGGCTTTTGGTCATGAAAAAATACCCTTTTTCAAACTCTGTTTTGTGAATGCTGTTGAAGGCTCACTTGAAATTCCTTCCCATGTGTTGATATCGTCAGCAAAATCACTCGTTTAAGTGACTGGACTGAAACCTCTTATCTCTTCATCACTCCACTCAGACCAGCACAAAGATTATGGTCACAGACGCCATTATCCACACTCACCTGTGCCTCTGCAGGATGGACGTGTTCTGGGTTTTATATTAACAGTGCGAATGAAAAGAGAAAGTCAGGGCCAGGTGATCTGAGTGATATAATATTTAGGTGAATGAACTCTCAGGTTGACAGGGCCTGTGGCAGCGGCGCACTCAGTCCCAGTGCTGTGACTGTTGGTTGGTGAGTGTAACTTAATTGATCATGTTTCCAGGCCCTGAAACACGATCTGACCTGGACTGTGTCGGTGCAGGCTGTCTCTCCTATTCCAAAATGTCACTCAAACAATTATGAGGCTTAACGTGGCTCCAGTTCACAACATCCCCACCCAGAGAAGCCTTCAGGGGGGACCATTTCAGACCGTGTCATCATCTCTGCCACCATCATCATCTTCATAGGGTCAACCTTTAGTATTTGTTTGTGTCCTTTATTTTCTTGCCTCGTCTTATGTCGCAAAAATCACTGCAGAGAGCTGAGTTGCAGCCACTGTTGCACAGTGAGCAGTTGTCTACTTCTAGATAAAAAAGGTTACGTTCATAGAAGAAAAGTTTGGGTATTTGTTTAGAAGAAGACAAACGGAAAAGGACATTTTACAGAGAGAAATGTGTGAACATTTGACTGAAAGCATGGGGGGTGTCAGAGCCTCTGAGGTGGAGACTAAGGGGTGCTGTAGTGGGGGGAAAAGTGTGACCCATTACACAGGGCCTCAATGGGAACGGGGCCCTCGAAAAGCCTGGAATGAAAAGTTTGGTTATGTTTGCAATGTTTTATTTCATAGTTAGTGCCATAACTGTATTGAAATTGGCTGAATAAATCAATTGAGAGACTGAGCTTTGTAAAGAAAAAAATGTTTTAAGGTGCCTGAGACCCCTCAAAAAGGGTTATGGTTAGCATTACTGTACCTCCGCATAGTTAAAAAAGAGGGTTGCATCTACCTTAATTAAGTACTGATTTAATGTCCCACCCAGCTAACACATTAAGTGACACAAATCAAACACACCTATGATGTCATCAACAGGTGCACGCTGTGTCTGGCTGATTGCTGAGTGCTCAACTGACTTCTGTGTTCACTGAGTATTTGACAACTTTCCTGATGTGACTGCAGAGCCTCATTCAGCCCAAAACCTTCTGAAAACTTTGAGGAGTGCAGTGGGACAGAGACACCGAAGAGACTGGTTATACTGGGAGTGGACTTATATCATGCACTGAGAAGCTGAACCTGCAGCAGATTGAGGACCTCACCATCCACAAGACTCACAGAATGACGTTCACACAGGTGAGTACAACAACAAACTGACTTGTAACTCATTTTCCAGATGAGATCGTGAACAACCATGTTGTGCATGGTTGTGCTATGAGGTGTAAAAACTGTGCAGTGTCTCCTTTTACTTTACTATGCTTTAACATTATGTATTTGATTTTCAGTTATATGCACAGGCAGCAAAGTGCTGTCTTGGTTCAAACATCAGGGCTGCTGATATTTACTGCAATTTTTTCTGTTGGCTATTTTTTCTATCTTCCCTTTTAAAAATGTAATGCAGTAACATTAAGTTTATTTTTACTTTTGGCCTACTTTTACTTGAGTAACATGTCTTTAAAGTAACAGTACTTTTACTTGATTACAGTGTTCTAGTATCCCACTCTTTCCATCCCACTTTAAAGTAGACTGTACACACAGATCACAAGGATGGCAGAGCTGGTATGATATGATATGATATGATATGATATGATATGATATGATATGATATGATATGATATGATATGATATAACGATACAGTCTGCCACTGCTACTGAGGGACCAAGGGAGAGAGTGGTGCCCAGACTCTAGAACAATGGAAAAATCCTGCTGGAGTACTTTGATAATGAATGAATCAGTATTTGAAACTTTTCCTGATGATGTCATGGTGAGAGTGAACTTTGTTACTGTGCTCTTTATATTCTGCTCAGGGTCAGCCAGTGCAGCCTGTGAGTCCCAGAGGGAGCGTGGTTATTCTCAGTCACTGTGCGCTCTGCCCCTGTATTTGTATGGCATATTGTGATGCTGCACAGTGGACAATGTCAAAATGAAACACAATGTTCAGACCCAAACACATTTAACGTAATTCAACAGGTAGGCGTAATTGTGTTTGTGCGTTTGTGGTTCCCTCGGTGATGACAACCCTTACAATCAAAACATTTGCTCCTACAGGATGAGACAATATCTGCATGACCTTCTCCGACATTTTAACAATGTGTTTCACCTTTTCTTTGTTTTTGTATGCTCTTCATTTTTTACAGTTTAATTCTCGTATGATTTTAAACTTTTTCTTGTTCATATATTGCAACAGATATACCTAAAAACTGATCCTCACCTATAGTCCCTGGGCAGAGGCCACCAGTGTACAAGCTGATATGCTTAAAGGGTAATAACACCTAAATCAAGAATTCCTGTATGTTATTTCCATGGCCTACGAAAGTTCAATACATACGTGTGAACATGAGCTGCTCTCTCTTAAAGCCAGAAACCAGAGAAGTCATCAAGTATAAAGTCTGGAGCTGCTCCATAGACAATGAATGGGAGACTGATTTTTTGGCTCCACAGAATGTTTTTCTTTTTTATACTCAAATGATCTTTATCCTATTGTTGTGTTCTCAGCTTGGAGACAGAAAATGTTCCCATATACTCTGAACATTCCCCTGGGTGCTCTCTGTGTCATCTACAACATCTTTCCCAATTCATTGTCAGTGGAGCAGCTCCAGACTTTTTATGCTATGACATCACAGATATGAGTTTTAACACTCAAGTTTTTCTGTTTGGGAGGGAGGCGTCCATGTATACTAATATTTTTTGGACTTATTTTGAACAGAGGAATAACATCGATGAATTCTGAAAATGGCCGTAATTCCCCCATAAGCACTTTGTTACTCTGTTTAGACAAGTAAACTAAGTTATCATTATTATTTAGATATTAATATTAGTTTAATGAGAATACACTATCCAAATTTTTTACGAATTAAACGGCTGTTCGCAACCTTACCTTGTAAACAGCCATGGCTTGTGACCCTTTAAAATACTGTATTTGCAATGTCCACACCTCATCATATGTTGTGGTGCCATGGCACAAAGGCCTTCCTTTGCAGATTGTTAAATTTGTGTTTTTTTATGAGACAAACTGTCAAGATTTCACAGGAAAAATATTTTTTATTAAAAAAGATAAATTAAATTTGACCAGTGGGCACTTTGCTAAATAACTTTGAGGCCAGGGGCCAGTTAAAAAATAAACATTAATATTCATGAGATAAAATGAATAAACGAAGCAAATCCAGTTGCAGCAGCCCTGCAGAGCTCAAGTATATGCAAGACAGGAGTGTTTCTAGGATTTTAGGGGGAGGTTTGCCTGAACCTCTGTCGGGGATCCTTGGGGTCCTTCCCTGGCATTTTTTGTTTGGTATGTTGATGCATTTTATGCACTCTGGCACCTTATTTACATTCAAATTACAAAAAGCCCCTAATGTGAATCTGTCTACTTTCGATGTGAATTAGACAATGATCAGGTTTGGCCCATGGGCCTTAAGTTAAGTATCTCCATCATAGTGGGTTCCAAACCTTTAGTGTGTGCATGTATGCAACTACAGGAAGCGGCTAAAAGAGAAATGGGAACATCAGAAACCAGAGCTGCCTTGTTGTGTCTTCCTCCAAGCACACACTCTTGTTTTATTTTCACTGTGTGATAGTGTATCTAAGATATTTTGGGAATTCTAGAGGAGTCAAGCAGGGACACGTCGAGGAGGAGCAGGAATATGGAGGAGGGGAATAAGAGACCAGAGGGATGGAGATGGAGCTGGAATGGTGAGGGGCCACAGGTGGAGGAAGTCTGAAGATAAGACTCTCACTGATGTAGCTATGTTTGATCATATCTGTGAGACTGTCTGCTCTCTGTCTCCTCACCATACTGTGCTTCTTGAGCCTGATGCTGCCAGCAACGTTACGTACAATGTATTGATGGAAAACAGGTGCTGTCATGAGAGAGTGATGGTCTCAGGGGATCGGTGCTGATGGTCGGTCGCACAGGATTAGTGTTGTGGTTTTAAAGACAAAGAGTTTTCAGCTCTTCAGGGGTCAGAGGTCAGGACCATTACATGTAGTGGGTGATGTATGGGTTTGGACTAATAGCTGTTCAGAGTGTCTGCTCCAACAAATACACAAAAAAACAAAACAACAAATAGATTTTTTTTGTCTCACCAGTGGTGTCTGTCAGTCCACATGGTTTTGAAGTCATTGGCTGAGGGTGGTCAGAAGTCAGAAAAAGAAAATTATCAAATAACAGCTTCTCTTTATCGTAGAGATATTCTGTGTAGTTAAGTCACACTGCAGCTACCACTGAGATCATAACAAGCTCAGGAAAACCTGACTTAATCCAAAAGTCACCCTCTGGACTTGCAGACTTAGTACTTGTGGCCTTCGGTTGTACGTAATGTGACATGTTCACCATCATCACGTCAAGTCTGGTAGGGCGCAAGACCACAAGGCCACCAAGCCGAAGGTCGGCCACCGGTCAGTGTCGGGCTGCTGGTGAGCGTCTGTTGCCCTAGTTTTGGCAGTGTGTCCTGCACTGTTGGCCTTAGTCGGCTTTTGGAGGCTGTATTTCTGTCAATTCAGCAATCAGCATCAGAGACGGTGGAGCCTGTCAGTGAGTGAAATCACTGTGATTGGCAGTTCAGCTCAGTGCACGAGAAGAGAAACGGAAGTGAGTAAAGCAAACAAAAGCTAAAATCAAGAAGGCATGAGATGGAAACACTTGTTATCTTATGTGAGATCATTTTTTTAGTCGTTGAGCTCTATCAGAAACGGTTTGTAACTGTTTGTGTTATTGTTCGCTAGTGTACGGTAAACATTATTTGTTCTTTCAACATCGTCGCAAGACTGGTGAAAGCATCTTTTCCTCCCAGAAACTCAACAAATACATACTCTTGCTCTTGTTTAATTGTTATCATTGACTCTATTTCAGCAATAACATCACTTATTGCTATGTTTATTAAAGTTAGAGTTAGCAATTGTTGCTTTGGGAGCTGCCGCCAGTGTTGTGCAAGCTGCGGCCTGCATTTTACATAATCAACCACAATACTGTCCCTGATTGGCTGCTTATGTTGTTAGTAGGGCTGTACCCAAATATTTTTTTTATTATTATTATTTTTTATTTTTTTTACATAATTTTTGGTGCTAAATGTAGTCTTTTTGTTGTTGGTAAATGTAGGTTATCAATAAAAATCAAAACTTTTAAATTGCATTGTTAAAAATGTGAAAATATAGTATCGCCTACCAACGTAGCTTGTGTGCAGGCAGGCTTGAGCGCATCCGTCTGAGGCTGTGGATCAATGCCAAGTTTTACCACTTTATCACTATTCCCTCTAACTTGTAGCTGTTTTTTCGTTATCTTTTGAATTTAATATGAATTATGGAACCGTTTTTGTCAACGTTTGTTTCCCCCGTTTTGTACAATAACTTATTGTTTAAAGTTTCAACAAGTTTTTTTTTGGAGTGCGTGACACACGTGTGTTTTGAAAATGACCGCGGACTGTCACCTGCTCAATGCATCAGTACCTTCAGATGCCATGACAGTAATAGCCAATAATGTCAAAATATCATTTACAGACCAATTTAACAGACGATCACTGCTGCCCAACCCGCAGGTCCATTTGCGGGTCCCGCGGGTTACAGGTCGACCCACGCATTACTACTCAGCTCAGTCTATAAGGCTGTATACACAACAGTAAGGCTATAGACATTATATTCTATTCAGGCCGGCAGAACCAGCAGTGCATCGGCTCTACAGTACACGGCACTGCTGATTAACCATTTTATTGCAGCACAGAGTGTCTACCAACAACCAATTACTTGCAGAGGCTTCCTACAACTTTCAGCGGTTCCGATTTAATCAGAAGACAAATTAAACAGGATGACTAGCCAATGTGAAAATCAAAAGAAAGCATAGAATAATGTACTGAAGGATACTGAAGGTTTGAGAGCAAAGATCCGGTCGCCGCTGTGCAAAACTCCGCAATACAGTTAGGTCCGAAAAAAACCCCTGAGGAGTGCTTTGCAAGGAGTCTTTGAAAGGAGCCGAGCCTGGCGTAAAACCGGAGAGAGCAGGCAGCACGGCCACAGCGCTGATAGACAGGCCTCAAGACTGTTTTACTTTCCACTGTGAAGCATACCCTTACATGTTTCTGTGTCATGATGTGGTTGAATAATATTTCTGCCCCACATGATTCAAGCTCGAACATCCTTAAGGAGCTCAGAGTAGAGCCACTGCTCCTTTGCGTTGAAAGGGGTCAGTTGAGGTGGTTCGAGTATCTGATCATGATTCCACCTCTGTGCCTTCAGCTGGAGGTGTTTTGAGCATGTCCTAGAACCAGATCCAGAACACGCTGGAGGGATTACGTATCTCATCTGGCCTGGGACCGCCTTGGGGTCCCTCAGGAGGACCTGGAAAGCGTTGCTGGGGAGAGGGATGCCTGGGGTGCTTTGCTTGGCCCTGCGACACAGCCTCGGATAAGCAGATGACGATGGATAGATGGATGGGTAAGTAATGTTTTAATGCAGTAATTGTTTTACACATTCATTAAAAGTTTTGTTTTTTAGTCAGCAGTTGGAAAACCTACATTGTTACATTGGTATTGCTGTGAATTGTGGGTAATTAAATCAGTGAAGTCTGCACCCCAAGCAGACTCTCTGAAGTCAGCAGAAGGTCCCTTGAGGCCCCACATGGACTGGATGAATTGTGGATTCAGACAGCTGTCACTCGCAGACTTCCTGAAAACACGCCCGCAAAGTCCTCAAGTCTGCACGTGCAGTGATGTCCAAACATTTGCATTCAGCCTGTATGTTTGCTTTCAGTCACCAGTCATCACAGGATCAAGTGTTTTGTTCATGAGCACCATGGTTTTTGGTCAACGGAAATATGCAGTTGGTGGGTGGATGATAATGAGTAACTACTCCATAGTTTCTGGAAACAAAGCAGCATAATTAGAATACATCTGCAAATCAAATCAGCTGTCTAAATGATACAGCAGGTAATAAACAAATTCTTTTATATGGGACTTTACATTTATTTAGATTGCACTGTGAAATGAACTCAAATACTTTAATGCTTTATTCAAGTGTCCTCATACTTTTGGCCATATATTGTATCACATAAATAAAACAGAACTATAATTTAGATTACTGAACAAATTACTGAAGGAGCAGCTGTTGTTGTAGCTCATCCAAACATCCACTGTACATGAGTAAAGTTGAAATATTTAAGTCACTTGGGACAAAAGGCCTCTGCTGAGTGAATGTCATATGACTCATCCATGATGAAGAGAGAAGTGAATAGATGACAAACTGCTCTCGTTTGTTAACATGAGACCGTCAGTAGTTTCCACTTAAACATGACACAACTGCATTGTACATGAAGTGGATTTCGTATTAACAACACTTTCCATTCCTATTATTTGATGACTCTCGGCCACTTGACATTTGTGAGACAACCCAAACACTCCCCTCGTCCTGCTTCTCGACACTTCTGTTTAGCCCATTTCTGTTCTGGTCTCCGCGGCAACAGTCCGTGTACAGCTGCCTCGATATGGAACATGATGCTGGATTTTCCGCAGGCGTCCAGGAATGTAATCTCAAGTCTTTGCCAGCCTGTTGTCGCCTCTGAGGGAGACAATCTTGCTCCTGTGACACTGACTGGTAAACAACAAGGGGTCTGCTCATATAGTCTGCTGCCCTGGACCCAACGCAGGCCTCTGCAGCAACACACACACCCTTGCTCATGCATGTGTTGTATGCTTATTTAATGCACTCACACACACTTCCTGTGGTCAGTGAGTCCCATTGTTTCAGAACACAAACCACTGAGGCCAGAGAATAAATTGTACACAACTTGCTTGAGGAGTGGGAGAAAGCAGAGATCAGATGACCAAAGAATATCTTTCTAATCTAATACTGACCTAAAATAACACTGGGCAAGCCGATAAATAAAATCTTTAATTTACCAGCATAAACAAACCAAATGGTTTAAAATCATGAGATGTTTCTTTAGTCTTGAATCCCCGTAGAGGTCAGCTTACGTAACAGTTGTGTGAGTTAGGCAGGATAAACAGATGATAAACACAGGAGAGGTGCTGCCGCCCCCTGAGCCTCACCGTTGGCCCTCTGAACTTCAGTATGCTCCAAATAAAACACTTCCTTCCTTAAGGGCCAAACCTGCCTCCGCTTTATTTGTGGAAATGATAGTTTCGAAGAAATCAAGTTGCATACGAGTCACGCTGCAATGAGTCATACAGCTTATCACTTCATAACACAGCATTTCTTAAACTAAGTGAATATTTGAAAAGTGACTCAGCATTTTTAACAACACGACATGACAACATCTTTTGTTGTAATGAATGATATTTTATTTGTGAATAGCATTTAGTGTAGTAGAGTCTTTTATTGGTCTATGATGCTAATTTACAGGTCAAAGTTCACCCAAGTTAAACTTGACACAGAAAAATTGTAAAGACTCACACGATCTTAGTGATGCTCTTGAAAATTATTGATTTTGCCACAAAATGTTATAGTTTTTAAAGGTTCAGTGTGACGGATTTAGGTGGATGTACTGTCCAAAATGTAACATAATATAAAAAGTATGCTGTCTTTAGTATATAATCACCTGAAAATAAGAATTGTTGTGTTTTCGTTACCTTAGAATGAGCCATTTATACCCAAAAAGGGAGCGGGTCCTCGTCTACAGAGTGTTGTTTCTACAGTAGACTAAACTATGGCTCTAGATAGGTACTTTTGTGTTTTTACATTTTCGTTAGCTACTAAAGTGCCATTAGCGATCATACAAACATCATTGGAAAAACAAAGATTTTCAGTCTGAAACTGCTTTATCGGTGTTTTCAGCAGTTTAAATCACATTTTGTTTTGGACAGAAAGAGACCTCTACGGATAATTCGGCTCCCAGAAAATAACTCCGGAATCTCTGGGTCGTAAGTTGTCAAAGAAAAAAAGGTGAGCACACATTAGCAGGTGCCCGTCTGCAATGAATCAAACAGTGTAGGAGAAATGCTGATTTTATCTAAGTTAAGGCTTAAGTATAAGGCAGAGAGTAACAAGCTACCACCTACAGAGGACGCGCTGAACGCGTTGGAGGACACGTTGAGTTGCAAACTCCTCAGGCCATCACTGAAATGGTAAGATACCACCGCTAAGGAGATTGTCCTACACAAAGATGTTCCTGTAGGTCAAGAGGCTTACAATGCACTGACCTTTGCTTTTGCAGTAAACAATGTGAGAATGACCAGGACTCAAGATCTAAAAACCAAAACTGCGTCGTGCTTGGATGTCTCCGCCCACCTGTCAAGTTTCTCTTACAGTTTACATCCATGTCTGTGAAAACTTGGATGCTTCACACACATCTTCAGCACAGAACAGAAGATATATACAATCAACACAGTTTCAAAGTGGATGCCCAAAATTAAAGTTACCAATTCAGCATCTGACCAAATGTCTCCCCTTCTGCTCCTGTAATATGACGCTGAATAATGACCAGAAAAGTCTTTTTTGCAGAGCATTATAGTGTCACAGTGAAGCTGAACTTTGACCTTTTGGATATAAAATGTCATCATTTTATCCTGTTAGACATTTGTGTAAAACGTTAACAAATAAATTCTTGCGTTACAACTATAAAGATTTCTTTGAGGTCACAGTGACCTTGACATTTGACCTTCCACCACCAAATTCAATGAATTCATGTCCAAGTGACTGCTCTTAGTTTATGTGAATATCTGAATAAATAAAATGTATATTAAGCCATGAAAGTAAACAGCTTGGAACTTGGAACATTAAAAAAAAAAAGAAAAAAAGAAAGGTGTTTTGAATATTTGCCATTTTCAAAATCCAAAATGGCCACCATAGAGAGTTTGAAAAAAATGGAAACATTACTTCATGTTCCTCATGTTCTAGCGATTCCAAAAATGTGTAGTTTACAGCCTCACCAAGAATTTTGAGTGAATATACTGTACATTAGGAACTGGACTGTTGGTAATGTATTCAGTGTTTACTGGTTTTAATCATGTATTTTAGAGGAGGAGACCTCTGTGGATAATTTAGCTCCTGGTAAAAATCTCCTGAACAATGAACACTGAAGGAACTAACTAGGAGTTCACGCCTTGAACACAGGAGAATTTTCAGCTAGTTGCAATCTACAATCCTCACTGCTAGATTCTACTAAATCCCACACACTGCTCCTTTAAATACTGCTGTGACTGTTCCTTTGAAGTGGTCCATATGAAGGTCTGGTGGGTGCGCACTCCATTAGGAGAGATGAGTGCCTTCAGTGAACGGATGGATGGATGAGTGCATGGTTGACAGGTATTGAGCGAGGGTATTAAGACCACCATAGCTTGAGTCCCTGTGGGGATGGAAGGATGGATGAAGGGCGAGAAGCACCACCTGATGCCTCCGCTTTCTTTTTATTTAAAGTGAAGACATGACATCACAGGCGAGGGAGAGGGTGTGTATTGGAGGGAGAGTCTATGAGGTGCTCCTCCTCTCTCCTCTCAGTAGACACACACATCTCAAATCTGGCCAGATCCTCATACAAGTGTTTCCTTCAACTGTCCAGTGTTACATTTCCTCCCTTTGGAAGTCAGAGAATCTTTTTCCCCCCAATGAGACTTTGAATTGATTGCTGTTGTTTTTATAAAAGACGTGGTGATTACAACCAATCTGTAATATTTTAGCACTTTCATGGAAACACCTGTGTTTGTGCAGCTGAAAAACACAGAAGCATCAAAGCAACAAGTCTCTGCATGCCACGTACAGTAACTTCTGCTTGTGGCAATAAAATGTTGGTCTTCACTGAGTTACACAGAGAAACCTTAAGGCGCTGACTTTGTCTCGTAATGAGTAATGATGCAGTTTAATTTAAAGTAATAAAACATAAAGAGGGATCTTATTAAATGGATTTATAGTGATTGTTTCATGGTTCCAGATCAGACTCCTGATAAAGAAGAAAGGGCTTGAAGACAGGCAGTTCACCATATACCCGAAGTGTGTGTGTGTGTTTTCCTGTATGGCTTCAAAATAAGTCATGACATGTTGGGTTTTTAGTGTTTTAGGGAAAGCTGAGGCATGGTGTAGGCTGTAATTTGAAAGTGACAACATGACTGTCAATGAATATTTAATTGTTAATCAAAACAAATAAATCCTAAACCAGGATGCTTAATGTTAAATATCCATGTAACCAGTGATGTTAGCATAAAAGAAACATCTAATCTGAAGTCTTGAACATGACTCCAATCACACACACTGTATATTCACTGCTGAGCTTGTAATTCATGAATATTATCAAGCAGAACTTGGATTTAATTTTGCTGACTTGAATGAAGTTCAGAGATTTTTAGGGATTCAGTTTTTCCTGACTGAATGATTCAGAATCTGTCACCTCTCAGTCAGCAACAATCAATCTGCAAGTCAGTGGTTTCACAATCAATATGAACCTGACATGTGAGGGTGACCGAGGTGACAGACAGACTGACCTTTATTGCACTCTACATCCTGCAGTACACGCTGAGCAATCCATTTTTTCATCCTATGATTGTGAAAGTGTTTGACACTAATGGAAACATGTGGAAAAAGTGCTTTGTCTAGGTCAATATGCAATATTATGCAATATAGATAATAGCTGTTTTTTTTTTCTTAAAGCTGTCTATTAGAAATTACATTTGTGTATTAGTAATTTGCAACAGTAGATATGCGTTGAAGGAAACATAATGCTGCTTCGATTATTTTTCCCGTTAACGTAATAAAGAAACGGTATTAATTAACAAATCTGCCAACTGACACTTTGCTAAGTCCTGCCATCCCGCAGACTGGCCAATCATAACGCAGCATCGGGCCGGCTCAGACCAGGGACCGGCTCAGACCAGGGTCCGACAACAACACAGCCGTGCTCCATTGACTCTAATGCAGTCGTTTAAGATTTCCTTCATTTTCAGGCTGGTTTAGTGGATTTGGAGCTAAATGTTGTGCCTGGGGCACGTCGTGTATTAATGACACTCGTTACCTGGAGAGGTTGGAAAAAGATATACATTTCTTCCCTGTTCCAAAATCAAACCCTGAAAAGTGTAGGGTTAGCTAGCCACCTACTGAAGATATAGCCTACTGAATGTATACACATGCTGCTTTTGCTTTTTAATGATTATAAGAGTGAAAAAAAGACCGACCCTGCTGTACAGGAGCCAGTGAAGGGAAGCAGGGAAACTCTGCTAATATTCAACCAGCTGTGTGTCATTGCAGTGTGTGCAGATGAACATTGGTTGACTTCCCACGGAGATCCCTGACAGTCCGGCGGCAGAGGTTTGGGTGCTGACAACAGCACGGGGGTGGAGCAAGTCACCATCTGCACACACTGCGATGCCACACAGCTGGTTCAATATCAGCAAAGTTTCCCTTTATATTCATTGTCTTCTGTGGTGATCAGCAGTGATGTGGTGGTTCACTTTTACACTGTGATCTGTAGCCTATAGTTCGGCTTTAGCTTCTAACTATCTTTGTCTTTTTAACCTGTTGTTGCTGCTGAGTCAGTTTGACATCCTGGATATATCCTTCAAACACAGACTGTAGACCCCTCTGTCTGCTTCTCTCTGGAATCACTCTTTCATTTTTTCCAAAAATATAGTAATATTTCTTCAGGGAGTCAAAGTCAATTGTAAAATGTTCATTCTGAACATATCTGCAAAATGTTAACTGACAACATGTTTCATTTATTGTCCCATCTATATGCAGTGCAAAATCTGCTCATAGCAGCTACAACGTATTTAACATTTTTATACACTCATAGCATAGTTAATATTTTGGAAAGACCATGTTTTTGGTTAAATATTGAAAAAGCTCACAAGTGACAAGACATGACACGTTTACTGTATCATGTTTAACCAAAACTAGTCTTCTCCTGAACTTAACCAAAATGTTGTTGCCTAAACATGACCACACACAGCGCTCAGCATGCTGCTCCCAAGTGTCAGAGTCATGTGCTTCATACTGGGGCTGCAACTAATGATTATTTTCTTTGTCAATTAATCTGTCAATTATTTTCTCGACTATTTTATTAGTTGTTTGGTCTGTAAAATGTCAGAAAATGGTTTTCCAAAGCCCAAGATGACGTCCTCAAATGTCTTGTTTTGTCCACAACCCCAAGATATCCAGTTTACTGTCACAGAGGAGTAAATAATCCAGAAAATATTTACATTTAAGAAGCTGGAATCAGAGAATTTACTTTTTTAATTACTCTAAACAACAGCTTGAATTTATAAACTGCCTATTCACCATGATCAGCCCATTCATTTCCTAAAAATGTGCTTAAAACAAACAAATTAGGAGCATATAAACATAATTTTCTTCCTTCCTTTGTTATTCCTTTGGGTATAACAAAAACAGAGAGTTAACACTGTCATTGTTGATACCATAAGACTGTGTGTGTGTGTAGTGTGTATCTCTAGTGTTTGTACTGAGTTGTTACCATCATCTTGTCTGCCCTTTAACTCAGTAATTTTCAGGAATTGATCCAACACCCTCTGTCTAGTTTCAAATCCGCTAACCTTTGCATCGTAACTGTATGTTCAGACCAAAAGCTTCCAAAGAGGCAAAGTCTGTCGCGGACGCCCAAGAGGCATGACTGTCAAAAATATTTGTGGCAGCTTTGGTCGCTGTAGTCGCTCATCACGTGAATCATTGAACATTTGATCATGCTTGTCAATTTAAGGGAGCCGCAAAGCGGACTAGTGGCTTGAAAGCAGCGTAGTTGCTGCTTGCTGTTGTCCAGTCAAAAAGCTCACAGTTGGCTTACAGAAAGTTATGTTTGGTCAATGAAAACAGAAACGTATGTTATCCCATTCAAACCAAGCGAGGAAGACTTGCATGCTACGTCGCAACATTAGCCTGCAATTCTCTCCTCTGTTACGAACATTACACACTTTAAGACTCACCAGACCAACCAACACGGTCCCAAACCCCATTCTTTTTATTTTGGTCTCTGTAACCAAACAGTGACACATTATAAAGAACTAAGTGGGCGCGAACACAAGTAATCAACTTCTTGATATCCATTGTCGGAACAAGTGTACTGTAGGAACCAAAGTTACATGGCTTGCTCTCTGGGACCCGCTTCATCAAAGCACATCAGCATTCCGATTGGTTGCCGCTGAACCGCGTCAGAGCTCATTACCATAATGTTAAACTAGTTTTAACTCCCCTCCGGACCTGCACCGATCGCCGAAGTCGCCTAAGTCACCGGGCTCTCATTGAAAATGAATGACTTCCGCCATTTTGGAAGCTCTGGTTGCTGTTGGTGTGAATGTACAGTAAGTAGGGGTGTAAAGATTCATCGATTACATCGATGCATCGATTTATTTTCCTACAATCTAACTGCATCGATAGAGCCTTGGCAAGTTGTCCCTCACTGATGACGATATCGCTGTGAAATCGATTTACAAGGTCAAAAATCGATTATATCGATTACTAAGCATTTGTGCGTTGTATTTAAGCACGACAACGTTATATACATGTATTTTTATCACTTCTACTCGTAAAGTTGCTCGATTCGCTTCACTCTCCCTGAGTGTGACGTCATCGGCATGTGCCGGTAGTGCCGACTCAAAACAAAACGAAGCATGGCTAACAGCAAAGAGGAGGCGGACAAGCTGGAGATTTTCAAGCCGAATTTGAAGTCGAGTGTGTGGAAACACTTTGGTTTCTGCAAAAAAGGAGGTGTTCTGGACAAGTCGGTGGCTGTCTGTCGAATGTGTACTGACTGAGTAAAATGACAGAAAAGAAGCAGGGAAAACTACTGTCCATTCAACCTGATAGGTAAGGTTGCACTTTATTTTTGTATATTATTGTACTCCTTTTATACTGAGTAAAATGACATAAGTAGCAGGGAAACCTACTGTCCATTCAACCTAATAGGTTGCACTTTATTTTTGCGTATTATTGTACTCCTCTTAAACTGATTGAAAATCACAAGAGAAGTAGCAGGGAAACCTACTGTTCAGCTGTAATTCAGCCTGGAGGAATGTTGATCACACTTTTTTTGTCTTTTGATCAGCAGGTTCTGAACTTGTGATAATTATAGTATTTAATAAAAGGTGAATGTTTTTGCCATTAATCGTTGTGTTTACTTATTTATATCCAAAATTAATTAATCCCTGATTCTCTTTCAAGAAAAAACTCCCCTGCACTGTCCACAGTATTCAGGTATGTATTTCACAGTCACACTGGTTCAGTTTTTGGCAAAACAAAAAAAGTTACTGAATCGATTTCTAGCCGTTGAATTGAATCGAATCGAATCGTATCGTTCTAGATGAGCCAAATATCGTTCTTGAATCGAATCGGAACCATGGGAAATGATATGAATTGAATCGTTGTAAAAATGAATCGTTACACCCCTAACAGTAAGGATTTTCATATCCATGCAGTCATGTTAAAGGGACAGTTCACTCCCAAATCAAAAATACAATTTTTTCCTCTTACCTGTTGTGTTATTTATGCATCTACTGCCATCAGGAGCACGAGCCTATACACACTTCCTTCTGAGTGGTCATATGGTTGACAGGTGTAGGTCAGTAGAAAGAAAATGGTTCCGACATGAAACTGCTCACAACAAAGTGTGTGGATTATCTTGAGTAACTGCGTAATAATTTCTGGAAAGAGACATTGCTGTTGAGTTTTTCAAATGTATTTTTTGGCACTTTGAGCACCTCAAACCAAATGTCATCTAGTTCCATTACATTCAAGTGAAGGCAGACATCTCTACGGCCAATATCTCCAACACTCGGCAAACTAGATTGATAAAAAGCACCACAAGTAAGAGGAAAAATATGTATTTTTGATTTGGGGGCTAACTGTCCCTTTTTACAAAAAGGTATTCCTTTTACCATACACGTGTTACACTGACATGTGTTTCGTCTAAGAAAAGTGCAGAGCAAGAGCAAATGCAGATCCCCTCACAGGACTGAGACCTGTTCTACTCAACATGAGAAGGAATTCGAGCCTGAAACCAACCTGAGCAAGAGGATTATAGAGAAAGGAGACTAGTATAGATGTATCTCATATTCCAGCCCATGAAGCTGCTTGTGTAAGGGTTGTTTTGTTTGAGGTATGTGACCTCCAAACAAAAGTACATCCTCTGCTCTCAAAAACAAAACTGTAAAGTGCCGTAATTCCAGCTGCAGCAAAAAGAGAACAAACAGTACGATAGAAATTCTGATCGTCTCCCAAATATCTGTGCTTCCCATCAACACCAACATGTGGGTGTGTTTCCATACACCGACTGCTAACTCAGAAACATCTAGAAAGGTTGTTGATGCACTCTGTCCACGTGTGTGCCGCCAGCACGCCCATTCTTGTTTACTATCTGCTGCAGCCGTCCGGCGTGTTCCTGGAACAGGAAATACACCAGAGAGCATGGAGAGATGGAGATGTGTCCACTCCTCCGTGGGGTCAGGAGAGGAGGCCTCCACCCTGACACGGTGCAGCTGGGATTCCCGGCCTCGCTGCGTAGCATCAGGGGAGGGTTGTGATGTAATGATCGGGAGAAAGAGAGGGATTGTTCCTCAGGATGACTGTGTATGTGTGTCTGGCCCACGCCATGTGTCTGTCAAGTTTAATCTCAGTGCTAAATTATTCTTCCCGAAGTTTCCTTATTAAACACATTTAGAGTCCATTGATACAAATGCATCTATAAGTACACACAACTGTCTTTTGTGTGCGTGTTTGTGTGTTGCTTCTCACTAGAGTTCACCCGCTGCGTTCTTTATGTATAGGCTCTATTGTTGCCATGTGTGTCCTCAGCCTCCACAGTTCAGTCTATTTTCGGGGAAATGACCTCACAAACAGAAGCACTGCTGATGTGATATCTGGTTCCCTTTAAGTGCTGCTGCTCCGAAGAATCAAGTGTCACGGTTAAACATCTGGAGGGCTTGTTAAGGCCTGAGTCACCACAGGGTGGGTCGGGCCTACGTCTGTACATATCGAATGTACATACAGGAGTCTTACAACATACCGCCTACAGATCTTGTGAAACATTTCTGACAGGCATCCAAAGTGATTCACTCTCCTCGTCTTTGCTGATGAATTGGACATGAATCACACACACACTCCTTCGTCTGGTGACTTCCTCCTCTGATTCAGGGGTCTTATCTGAGGGTCCACACACACACACACACACACACACACACACACACACACACACACACACACACACACACACACACACACACACCTACTGCAGATGGCTACAATCAACCTCTTGTGCATTTACCATCAATAAGGCATCACGGCTATATTCCTCTATACGTGACTCATGTGCTGCCAGTATATGTGCAAAATAACATTCTCTACATGTTAGTGCAACTGAATCAATCTTGACTGGATGGTAAACAACATGTACAGTAAGACCTGTGAAAATGATCGGGTCAGGTGGTGACAATAAAACACTGTAAACACAGCTTAGAGCACCTTTCCTCAGGAGGTTGAGTAAGAGGTGTTAAAGCCATAATTACGGTGTTGTTTGAAAAGCGAACCTGTTACTCAGAACTGTCTCATCTTTGCTCAACTTACTGACAGACACCGTTTGAGCTTTTCATTTCTGTCATGTAAATCAGAGGCACTGTTTGTAAATCCTGCAGGTTATTGACGGAGATGATTGATTATTGATGTCTTTATTTCAAGGGATGTTCCAACCAGGCTGCCATGGAAGATACCAAGCACCAATGTAACATCACAATGATTTAAAAAAAAAAAAATGCATGAGAAACCTGTTCTAATTTCAATATGCTGCATGTAATATAACACCGGGAGATGAAACAGTAGCCAGTACCAATCTGCAGTATGTGGCCGTAAGCAGTTTATGAGGGTTTTTCAGTCCTGCTATGGCCGGAGGCATTATGTTTTCGGGTTGTCTGTTCTTGTGAACATGATATCTCAAAATTGCCTCAAGGAGTTTCAAATTTGGCACAAACGTCCACTTGGACTCAATGATGAACTGATTTGATTTTAGAGGTCATAGGTCAAGGTCAATGTGACCCTGCATCTGTCTCATTCTCATGAACACGATATCTCAAGAACACCTTTAAATTGCTTTAAATTTGACACACAAAAGTCCAGATGGATTGAAGAATAAACTGCTCAGAATTTTGTGGTTGAAGGTCAAAGGTCAAGGTCGGTGTGACCTCACAATATATGTTTTTGGCCATAACTCAGGATATTAAATGCTAATTATGACAAAACCTCACACAAATGTCTACTAAGCTAAAATAATAAAGTGATGACAGTTTATATCCAAAAGGCCAAAGGTCAACTTCATTGTGACATCATAAGGTCCTGCATTTTCTGGCAGATGTGGATGTAAACTGTAAAAGAAACTTGACTGGTGTATGGGGCATATGAACGCAGGGTGGTAATTTTATTTTATTTTTTTCAAAAATTTCTTGAACAAAGATAAAATTGTGGAGGACTATTTCTTTGATTTAGCAGAGTTTCAATTGCTGCATGAATGAGTCCTAAAACCTGGAAATTAGTTCGCATTTTTACTCTTCTGATTCCTTTGTTTTGAAGTCAAATTAACTTTTGATTAGATGAAATAATGTCTGTGGGTAACACAAACTTAAGAGACTGTCACATTTGGTTCTATGATATAGACTACATCAGTTAATACCCCAGTTGTGAATTTTAAAGCTTTTATGGCCAAACACACCAAACCAAAGACAAAGATCTCGTCGCGACGGAGGCCGACTGTTGCGTCTGTTCATGTCACCTGTGTCTCGGCCAAAAAGTTGACTTGAACACACCACAAAGACTACAGCCAACTGCCAACTAGCACCTATGTTTCTGTGCTTGTGTGAGAGGAAATAACTCTCCATACCAGCAGCTGGCAGTAGTCTGTATTCCTTTTTCAAAAAGGGTAACGAAAAGACCGACAGGATGGATTCAAGACACTAGTTACCCAGTTATCACATTAACAGCGGAATACCGTGTTGAAAGAACAAATATTTACCGTTTGCTAGCAAACAAATTATGAAGAATTAATACAATTACGACCGTTTTTGCTAAAAAGCTAAATGGCAAAAAAAAAGTATTTTCCTCACCTCTGTTTCTCTTCCTGAGCACTGCAAAAACTAGGCCACAGATGCTCACCAAAGGCCAAACATTGACCAATGGCCGACTGTCAGCTTGGTGTATCGGGGCCTTACCTGTCTTACAAAAGGTGATTGTTTACAAGTGGCTATTTGAGACTACAAAGCTTGTCTGGGACATTAAACATCATCATGCTGTACATGAACACTTAGTGGCAGTAACGTTTAAGTCATGACTGTGGTGTAGTTCTTTTACAGACTAGCATTAGCTGTTTACTTCTGGTGATTGCGTTAACGCTTCAAAAATCATTAAAGTGGTGTTCATTTCTGAAGATTATCTTCTATCTAAACTTTTGTTTGCCACAGAGCTCATTTTCTGCAATAATCCAATGGAAAAATCTCATTTGCGATGAATCAAAGCTTCAGTCAGTTGTCACATTTAATCTATTTTTACCAACAAGCAGAAACAGCAGACTGCGCAGGGAACGCTTCCTTACAGTAGATAATTATAACTGTCTGACATTTATTTATTCATCTCACCTATTACAGATTTTTCAGGGAACCCATTAGGTCATTTTTCATGAGTATTTGCTCATCAAGTACATGACTGACCTGTTACAGGACACTGCTCATTTTCTGTAAATGATCTACAATTGCTAATTATGTGGAGCAAATTAAATGTACGCACATTTAAATATTAGTGTGGGCAGCGTTGTCTTTTGTCCTGGATTTAGCCCTGCCCTACCCACCCACCTACTCTGCATCACAGCTATTGATTCAGGCTGTAGCTTATTGATCAACCCAAAGGGGGGTCTGTGGCACAGCTATGTCTTTCAGGACCTCCATGTCGGTCTCCTAAACACTGATTTAGGATTCTTATCCTGAAAAATGCAACAAAAGAAATCACTTTGAGCAATAATAGTGGGAACTGATGAATTCAATCTGGTGTCAAATATAAAAATATTGATCTTTTCAGCAGACTGAATCATATGCGCGTGAGAGGGTTGATTACTCAATTCAAAATTCTTGAAGTTCACTGACTTGCTGAAAAAAATAAGCAAACAGATCATCAATAACAGATGACTTATTTTGTTATAGTCTATTCAGGCTGAAGGAGAGGAGACGTTACAACACTGAGACGAATGATGTAAACAGATTCAAGACACGTAGATCACGCAGAGAGAAAACATCTGTAATATTTTGCACATTCAGAGTATTTGGCCTCCCTAAAACACCTGCCAAAGCATCACCTCCGGAGGCTAGTTTGTAAGTTTCTAGAAGCAGGGAAGTCTTCCACTGGCTATCCCATAATAATTTCCTGGCTGCCCGGGGTGAAGATATGCAACCCGTGACCACTAGATGGTGAGCAGGAGGTCAGTAGTAACCACTGTGTCTGCCACAGAGGAGCAAGTGGATTTGACCCTGCAGGGGAAAGCTGCAGATAGTGGAGAGGAAACTGCTGCTACTGTCAGTGGAAGTGACAGTGGAAAGAAAGAAGAAGGAGAGTGAATAAAGAGGAGTGAAAACTACTTTACTTTCAGTATGAAGGTTTCAGTATGATATAGAGAGGAAAGGCATGAAGAGATAGCAAAGGGGAAGAAGTGTGTGTATGTGTGTGTGTAGGAGAGAGAGCGGGAGGGAGAGAGAGCACAGATTTGAGCAGGAGGCGGTGAAGCAGGGGACAGGGCAGAGAGTGAAGGGGGGTCGGGGGGGAGTGGTTAGCCCGTCTTACTGCCTGTATATAGAGAAGACCGAGTCTGACAGAGCAGATCCAGTGAGAGAGTGAGGAACAGAGACAAGGGACTTTTTTTTTTACCTCTCCACCTGTGGATGACTTCCTGAGAAACACATCAGCAAACCTCTGTTTTTTTTTTTTTGTTTTAAATCGGATTACAAAGCCAGGATTTCTCTCTCAACTCAAGGTAACAAAAGTTTCAGCTCTCTTTACTTTTCAGCAGCAGCCCTCTGTTATACCAGACTGCAGGCAGGTGCAGTGAACGCCACAGTGTGGTTTATACTGATCTCATGCTATCTTAAATAACTCTCTGATTTATGGGAACTTTTAAACTTCCTGATTCACATGGTTGCTAATCAGTTTTTTCCTTAGATTTGAGCTAATTCCTCTGTGCAGAGAACTTACTGTAAGTTAGCTAAGTCTTTACTGTTATGACATATTTACCTTCTGGGTGTGGGATTGTAGGACACAATATTCAAGTTAGAAATACCTTTGAGAATATGAGTGGGAGACTGCTGAGATTTCTTTTTTTTTATGAGAGGTTATTGAGTCCAGTGAGTTTGTGGCAGCTCCTCTTGTGTAATTCAAAATGAGAGTGATAACACACCGCGACCAGTTACCCGTCACTCACCTGTTGTACTGCAGGCCTCATTAGACACCTGCACGGCATTATGAATGCTCTCAGTTCTCCTTGACCTGGTGGTTGTATTAAAAATAGAGCTGCACAGATAATCGTCGAGGACTGTGTGACCTGGAGGGAAGTGTAGCTGAAAGGGCTTTTATACAGATATACAGAGTCAAGATGACTGAATTATCTGACGGGTGGTGCAGTGATAGCTCAAAGTTCAGCGAAAAGTAAAAGAGCGGGGTCATAAAGTGTAAGCAGGGAACATTAAAGGCTTGGCTCACCCAGACTACAAAATAACATTTTGTAGTATTAGTTTTTAGTTGTCCAGGTTTTGAGATATGCGTCGCTGATATTTCTGCCTCCGCCCCAACACAGGTGAGGTGAACACCTTTTCATTTTTGGAGCCCACAAATGTAAATGCTCAACATGCTGTTAAAAGCTTTTAAAGAAAGTAGAAAGTAGTGTCAGCGTTCACGTTAAGGTCTGTGTGTCTGTTGCTCAGTTTACTGAGGTTGAGCAGGTTTAAGTTGTGAAGATGGTCTTGAAGCTGTGATGAAGGTGCAGCTAAGACACTGTATATGTGAGTGTTTGAGAGTGTGTGTGTGTGTGTGTGTGTGTGTGTGTGTGGTTTGCCCTTCCCGAGGGTTCATCAGTCCTGTGGCTGCAGTGTGGGATCAGTAGCTTGGCCACAGCTGTCAGGAGCACTGATGGGCCATATGGCAGCTTCTGTGACACTCTGACTAAAAGGAGCTGAGAATATGAACTCATCAGCTAAAAGCAGAGAGCTGCACCAAACACCTCTGAATACGTTCATATATTGCAACTACTTGAATGTTTTCTTTGTTTGTTAAAAGGAATACTTCACCTCCCAAATGCCCATTTGTATTTGAATAACATATATCCACTGGTTACACTGGATTTGGGAAGAAAACTTTTGTTGCATACCTCAGCGGTGAATGAAGAATCCAAAATCGTAGGAGCGTCCGTGTTTAACAACAGCAAATCTAAATCAAAACATCCGTTTACTAACTGTCACACAACTCGTGCAGTATAACCCAAGTCTGTATGCTCAGTGCTTCCAGAACACATACATTTTTGCTTAAACCTTACACTTGAAAAAGCATGTGTTTAGGAAGTACTGCGCATCCTACTGGATAAATAAGACTGCGAGTTGTGTAAGAGTTTGTCAGTTCAGTTTTTGGTATAGTTTTGCGGCTTCAGTTCTCTATTTTTGGATTCTTTGATCACTGTGGAGACATGGGAGAGAAACAATGTTTTCTTCCTGATTTCACTGTGACACGGTGTGTAACTGATAAGCAAATGGTCATTTGAGGGGTGAAGTATTCCTATAAATTACACTAAAAGACCTAAGTTGCTCTGATGGGAAGTTGTATATTAAAGTGCTGTCAGCATTACAATCAGCACTTGTGTCTTTTCACGCTGACAGTTTGACCTGAAGGCCTCAGCAGCTCGGTGAGCAGACTGGTGGGTGTTTTATTGCACTGCTGCTCAGAGTCTGCCACAACAAAACACTTGTGTAAAGGAGGAGACCTGCCCATCCCATGCTGCCATATGCCCGCCTGTGTGTGTGTGTGTGTGTGTGGGCTGTGTGTGCGCGATTCAACTGAAGGCGCAGTCATGCAGAAAAAAGGACAGCAGAGATCTTTTCCGGAGCCCCGCTTTATGTGCTGAGTGTCCATTGTGCTCCGAGATCTGATTGGATAATTAATGATGCTATTTATGTAAGCAGCGGCCAACCCCTTGTCTTTGTGCGGCCCCATATGGACTCACACATTCAGTAACCTGACACCAATAGACACACACACACACACACACACACACACACACACACACACACACACACACACACACAAACATGTCCACACAAACAGCCATACATATGGATGATTGTTTGACCTTTGTTGAGCCTAAGAGTGAGAGCTGTGGATTGCTCAATCACACACACAGACACACAGACACAGACACACAGACACAGACACAGACACACAGACACAGACACAGACACACAGACACGCACACACGCACACATACACACACACACACACACACACACACACACACAAGACTGGTCCTTGAAGGTGTTACATGTGTACACACCTATATTAGAAAGTACATAGTGTGACAGTTAAATCACTGACTCTGTTGCCATGTGGAAATTCACCTTTTTACGTTGACATCACTAACAAAAAACAACTTTCCTGCTTCCTACCCCTCTACATCCAGCCCCCTTGCTCAAACTACACCTATCTTCGAACTCGGCCTTCATTATTATCTCAATTACACACCTGTAACATTTTGTTTTGTTGTGTTGCACAAATAAAAATCTTTCCAGAATAAGTCGGACAGCCTTGCCAACACACTCAAAACTGCGTCAGTGGTAGTTTCCGCTACAGGTGTCACCTGGGCTGCATTTTGCCATGATAACACACACACACAGACTCACAGGCTGAAAACAATACCAGCCATCATGTTGTTGGTGCAGCTGGTAGTCAAGATCAGGACGGTTCCTGTAATAGCACTTTGTAAAATGATTCAAACCTAGCTCCATTAGCACTTTCTCTCGAATCTGCTGATTTTTCTTGATTGCACCTGTTGATACCAGAGTCACCACCTGGAGCACGAGAGTGATCGTATTAAACAGCTTTCCTGCTGCCTGCACTGTTACCGTGCCCCCAGCATGGCATTTAGATAAACTTTATTGTCTCAGAGGTCCATTAATACTGGACATGGGCCATGTTTGTTCACTCAGACAATTTCCTCAAGAGTGACAGATTAGCTTTGACAGCAGGACATTACGTTGTTTCCAGCATGCTAATCTCAGGCGCTAACATCCCCTCCCTATTTTGCAATGCAAAATATTTAATAATAGTGTGATTATAGTGCCGCTGGATTTATATGTCACTGCAATGCAAACAGTGCTGTATTAGTGAAAATATTAACATTGCAAGAGGGATTACATACTGGCACTTATTAAGGAAAAAAACAGGATAATGTGGAAATTGCATGATTAAGACTGATAAAGGTAGCTCAAGAACCTTTCACCCTGAGACCTGAAGTGACCCTCTCATACATAATTCAACATGTTTAAAGGCCTCTGTGTTTCTACTGTCACATACTTTATTCCCATCACTTTCTTGCTGAGTGCATTTTCATATTTAGCTGCTGTTTGTCTTGGATGCTTTAAAGGAAAGTTGGAAAAATAAGCAGATGATCTCCAAGGATCATGTGCATTTGCTGCCAGCTCTGTTTAAATGTTATCTTTTGTGTGTGTGCATGTGTGCTACTGAGTGCATATGCCTCAGTGTGTATGTGAATTACTCAGCGGGAGGTGGATAGTGTGCTGGCAGCAGTCATACCCCAATTATGCTGCTCACAGTGCGACCTCTTCACCTCTCTTCCTGTGGAGTGTGAAGCATGAGTTTGTAGACCTCTTCTCTGCAAGAGCAGGCCAGCTTTCACAAACACTTTTATCCATTTTATCACATTGCAAGAAGGATTATAGAAGGGCATGGATTGTATAGTATTACCTTTAGCTAAACATCTCATATCCTATTTCCTGCCCCCTTCCTTTCACAGATTTATCATGAAGCTCTTCCTGTTGATTGTGGCGGCGCTGCTCCTGGTGGTGGGAGAGAGCACTGCAGATCGTATCCTGTCCAGAAGGACCAAGAGGGAGCTTGCCAGTCCGCTCCATGTTGGAGGCATCAGGGACCCGTTTGGCTCCTACTGCGAGAGGAGAGGAGGCTGCTGCCCCGGCAGAGACGACCTGTGCACGGTCCCCTACCTGGACACCATCTGCTACTGCGACCTGTTCTGCAACCGCACCGTCTCTGATTGCTGCCCTGACTTCTGGGGTCATTGTCTCGGCATTGAGCCACCTTTCATAGGTAAGTAAGGGTGCACAAGCAAATGTATGAATGTGTCTATGTGTGCGCATCAGTGAGTTTTGCAGGTGTGTGCGTGTCCCTGTCTTAGTTAGTTAAGCTCAGTCAGAGAACAGCACAGAACCCCACTGACAGAAGCAGCATGACACCTGAAATCGAATTACAGTTACATACCTGCTTTATTAATATCACAAGAAATAAACATGTTTAAGATAAGGGACTGTCTAAAAAAGATTGGACACATGACTGCCATCTTTTTTCCAGTCTCTACTGTATTAATACATCTCAGAAGGGAAGGCTGAAAAAATATTTAAAACAATTTAAAAAGAGACTCTCCCCTGCTCTCCAAAAAAAGTTAGATTACTAAGGAAACCCTGAGAGGCAAGTGAGGGAAAAAAATATATCTGGTGATCCATTTTCTAAGTCGGATCTAAATAGTTTTCTTTCCTGTGTTTGGTTTGGTTATGCCAGATTATTTTTCTAAGGGGCTGTTTGTTATGTATAAGATGGGAGGGGGTCATGCAAAAAGGGAGAGGCATGTCAAATATTTTTTTAAGCACTGGTGTGGAACTTGTGTTTTTTTTATTTTGGCTTCGGAGAAGGGCATGCAAATTGTTGTATTTTGTATTTATTTTTCTGCCAGTTTTTAAAGAAAACATGTCTTCCGGAGCCATGTTTTCTTTAAAAAATGCCAAAATTACACTGCTTAATCACAGCCAGAAATAATAAAAACGGCAATGATCACTGGATTTTTAAATTTCCGACCAACCTTGAACACATTATGTGGAACAAACCCTTGTGTCAGATAAAAACATAACCAAATCTGAGTTTAAAATACTGATATTTCATCAAAATCACTTTATTCTACACATCTTATTTAAAATTTTGCCAAAAATAAATAGTTTGCACCAACTAACCAACATGCTCGACAAGAGTGAAAAGCCAGGACTCTTTAACTCAAGGATTTCGCCTTTAACTTTAACTTTCAAACATCTAAGGGTACATTTTTAAATTGTAATAACTAATTTATGGTAAAGGGAGGGTTATACATTTTCTGGCAGTAACTCAGGGAGGCTCAAGATGGAATATTTGTAGCTTTAGGGAGTGTCAAAATGAAATAAAATTAAAAAAAAACAAACAGAGCCACACCCCAGCCACTTTTCTCCTCTGACAAATAAAGAACGGTCCCTATGTTACTTTTTATCATCTGTAAAAACAGATGGGAAAAAAAGTTTATCACATGAAAACAATCTTGGTGTAGTGGTGCATTTAAGACTCTTGTGGCTGAAATCAGTATTAAAACAACAAACACTTGATCCTGACAAAAACCTTTTTTTGTTTTTTTAAAAACCTGTTTTCCCTGATAAAAAAAGAAGTATCTTAGAAAAAATGATCCTGGCATAACCCTAAGTAGAAAAGTTAAGATTTAGCTCATTTTCCATCCAGTTTAGCTGACTAGATTTGGACTCCCCACACAGTTATAGTGCCATTCCCTCAGTGCAGAGGTGTAAAATGTGCCAGCATCAGCGGAGGTCTACCTGAGAACAGAGCAGGGAACAGTAGGCTTCTTATTAACCCAGACAGAGGGAGGGAGGAGGGGTGGATGGAGGGATGAATTGAGGTCAGGAGAAAGAATGTGGGCTATGTGGAGAGAGGGAGAGACAGGGTGCGGGATGGGAGGCAGAGGGGTCGGTACAGGTATGTGTTCCCTGGACGACAAGGTAGGGGGATCACAAGGTGGGACACACATGCATGTTTGAGAGTATGCACACACACACACACACACACACACACACACACACACACACACACATGCATCTTAGCACACAGTCACACAGCCTAGAGGAAAACTTGTAAAGGAAGGAGGTGACAGATCTTTTACAATAGGTCCTTTCTCTTATCGCTGCCCTGCAGTCACAGATTGTTGTAGTCCATAACTCAGTGTTCAATACTTCACACAGCTGGACTTTTCTCATGATGTCATCAACATCTTCCAGTGTATAGTTTTCTAATATTCACACACAGAAAAAACCTCTCCATCATGCTGTGACAGTGTTACAATAACCTATTACATGAAACCACATACTTTAAGCTCAACATAATGCCCCTATATAAAATCCTTCCCTGTCAATGAGTAACTTGTCACACCCTCCAGCTCTGCAGTCGCTGAGTTGTGACAGACTGGCTGAGACAGCTGTGAAGGGGATGACGGGTAACAGAGGGCCTCAGTCATAAATCACACAATCAGCTCTGGGCCTCAC
Source organism: Epinephelus lanceolatus (assembly GCF_041903045.1). Classification (NCBI taxonomy): domain Eukaryota; kingdom Metazoa; phylum Chordata; class Actinopteri; order Perciformes; family Serranidae; genus Epinephelus; species Epinephelus lanceolatus. The sequence goes on from NC_135749.1 coordinate 17,508,464, forward strand.
ACCAGAAGCAAGGAAACCTGCTCACGCTGTAAATTCTCAGCCAGCTCATTCCCTAAATTCCATATGAAATTCACACTGGCACTGTAAATCAGCTTGTGGATAAACATCATTGTGAATCTGTCACCAGGCCAGTACGGTTTTTAACAGTCTGTTAGGAAGCAGGGTTCAAAAATCAAGTGTGACAGGTCAGATTTTAAATCATTTTTGTGGTTTGTGACATTTCTGAGTGGAACAGTGCGTCTGGCGCTTGAAGATATACTGCGCAGGAATTGTTGATTACTGTTTGTAAAGAGTATTGCCAGTGAAAGCCAACCCCAAATTCACTCTCTTTTTTTTGAGCGAGCTTGTTGCTTCACATCACTTTATTTGTGCGTCGGTCTGTTAGCATTTTTCTGGCACCCTGTCTGCGATTTTTGTACCTTCTTCTTGCATGCGTGCTGCTCAGAGCCTTGCATCAAGTCCCTACCTTTGAAAGTCCCAGTCGAACCTGCGTGCTGTGCCCAGGAGCATCCCTAACACAGTGAAATAAGAGGTCATGTCTGCAGATACACACACTGCCACACACCTCCACTGGCTCACAAGTGATAATTGAGAGGGATTACTTATGTACGTTTGTTTTTTACCTGTGAGTTTACACAGTTTTTTGGGGAAAGTCCTGTACAGTACGCCTTTAATTATGGCTGTGATGGACGGGCTACTTTCGTGGCCCTCTCCCTCGGTCTCACTAGAGGTGGCGGAGTGGAGCATAAGCTGGTTAAAGCATGACGAGGGCCCAGGAAGCCTGGGAAGGCAGGAAAGAAGCTAACGCCACATTCCTACACTGGATTACTGGAGCTCAGAGCTCCTTAGACCTCACATATTCTGTGTGTACACTGCACACACAGACCCACACACACTGCACACTCACGCACACCTGGGGAGTTAGCGTTAAAGCTTTTATTGGTGTTGCAAGTGAAGGAATCTGCCCGTGTGATTGCACTATATTAAGTCTAAGTGCTGTATATCAAAGTGCATCTCTGACTCCTATCTGTGTTTAAGGCTGTGCGTGGCTTTGTGTCTGAGATCAGTGATATGATCACTGCCGATAAGCCACATAAAAGCCATATATATTGAATTGCCCCTCTTTGTCTCCTCTCAGGCACCTGCGAAAGAAATGGAAACAAGTTCTTCACAGGGCAAACATACAAAGAGAACTGCAATTTATGGTATGTACCGCCCTCTTTCTTCCTCTTATTTCTCTTTCAACCTCTTAAATGCTGGCTTTCCCTTAAACGTCCCCTTAAGTAGCTTAAAGCTTCAAAACATTCCCCCCCACTTCATCTATATGCTCCGCATCTACTTGTTCTAACAGTTCACATGAACCATTACATGCTTATATTGAGTGAGATATTGAAGCCCAAGATGAAATGTTTTTATTGATGCAACACTGCAACTAGCTGCATCACAGTTCTTCAGATTTCATGCTGACGAACAGAACTTGGTATTCTTAAAACCTGTGGGATCTGCTGTGGAGTTTAAAAATAAAGTTGGGTGGGTTTACAGAAATATGTGTGCACAGCATGTGTTTCTAATAATAAAGCCACTGGTGGCGTAATATTCTGTTTTATATCAATGTTTTGAGTTGAAATCTTGCACTGATCACATTATCATCATATTATATCCTCTGTATGCCATAATTGTGTGTGTGTGATGTGTTTCAACATTGGGGGCAGATATTAAAGGGGGTGGGGATCCTCAACAAGAACATTTTGAAACACTTAATTTTGTGCATTCTGTTGAATTTTGATGCATATTGTGTTTTTATTGGTGGCGAACAAATGCACATTCTTAATATTGAGGTTGACGTGTCCCCTGTGTACCCCTGAAATCTACACTTATGGCCATACTTACACTTTTTCTCATAAATTATCTTGACAGTAGGAAAAGCACAGGTGTACATCTTAAAATTAATGATGGCTCAAATCCTGTTGGCTCCTGCACGTTCACATTGAAACAGCTTCCTGGGTTATTTGAATAGAACATTGTTAATATTATTGGTAACACCTGTGCTTGTCCCACTATGACAAGTCAAACTATCAGCTGTGGAAAAGGCCTGTAGTTCAGTATGAGCGTGATGAGACAGAAAAGGAAGGAACACTATATACAGTTAGGGAAACAACGGGCTGTAGGCCTTGACTTATTTTAAGTTTTATTGAGAACAATATTTAGTCTTTAGTCTGCTCCATGAATTAAACAGTTAATGCTGATGAACAGAGTAATAATTTATTCCAAAGCATTCTCTGTTATGATCTGTTATGAAGTATAGAAGGACGGTGAGGAGGAACAGTAGCTGCATAACTGAGGATAAATCAAATGCTTTGGACCCCATGTTAATTTATCCCATCTCGTAGCTACAGCACGTTGTGTGTACCAACTTCTCCAACAGTGTTTTTCATACCCCCTGCTGAGTAACTTGGCAAATTTAATCATAATTGAAAGAGATTTTCTGTTGAGCCTTTGAACTCTTCTTACTTTCATCTTGATAAAGATCCTATAAAAGCACAAAAGTGAGGCTGGATATTGTGATGCAGTCACGTTTAGACTCTTTGATTAGATCTCCTTGCAGTATTTTTCCAGTTCTGGCATACTGATGGATGCACTTACAAACAGTCCTTCACTTTGTGACCCTGACATGACGCCAAGAGTTTCTAAAAGCAGTATTTTAGATTAGCTCTCAGTGACAGCAAAGTGTCTTTTTATCTCCATGGCCTTCTACGCCCTGAGGGCAACAGAGTCCATGTGGCTGCTGTCATATTTGTGCTTGATATCGACAGCAGTCAAGGAGAGGCAAAGCAGATATTGAGAGACTAGAGGAGGGAAACGGAGGAGGTCAAGTGAGTGAAGGCAGGGAGAGGGGAAATGGGAATTCCTCACCTGTCCTCCACTGTGGTTTCTCATGTCCGTGTCATTGGATGTTCCTCAAAGACTCTGTGTGAACATGCATGCGCACAAATGTTGATTTAACATCCATTTGTATTACTATATTAATCTCCATGAAACAAGAACACAAGATCGCGGTTTGTCGCAACACTTCTAACCCAAACCACGCTGACCCCGCTGATCTCCACATCCTCTGCTTTAAAGGGACAGTTCCTCTGCTTTAAAGGGACAGTTCACCACTATATCAAAAAAACAGATTCTTTCCTGCTTTCTGTAGTGCTATTTATCAGCCTAGATCATTTTGGTGTGAGTTGCTCAGTAGTTTCAGCTGTAGAGATGTCTGCCTTCTCTCAGATATAAAGGAAGTAGAGGACTCTGGCTTGTGGTGCTCAAAGCACCCAAAAAAATTTAAAAAACTCAACAGCATTGTCTCTTTCCAGAAACCATGACCCGGTTACTAGATCATCTACTTGTTGTGAGCAGTTTCATGTAGGAACTATTTTCTTTCTCCTGAACTACAGTACAGGCCAAAAGTTTGGACACACCTTCTCATTCAATGCGTTTTCTTTATTTTCATGACTATTTACATTGTAGATTCTCACTGAAGGCATCAAAACTATGAATGAACACATGTGGAGTTATGTACTTAACAAAAAAAGGTGAAATACCTGAAAACATGCTTTATATTCTAGTTTCTTCAAAATAGCCACCCTTTGCTCTGATTACTGCTTTGCACACTCTTGGCATTCTCTCGATGAGCTTCAAGAGGTAGTCACCTGAAATGGTTTCCACTTCACAGGTGTGCCTTATCAGGGTTAATTAGTGGAATTTCTTGCTTTATCAATGGGGTTGGGACCATCAGTTGTGTTGTGCAGAAGTCAGGTTAATACACAGCCAACAGCCCTATTGGACAACTGTTAAAATTCATATTATGGCAAGAACCAATCAGCTAACTAAAGAAAAACGAGTGGCCATCATTACTTTAAGAAATGAAGGTCAGTCAGTCCGGAAAATTGCAAAAACTTTAAATGTGTCCCCAAGTGGAGTCGCAAAAACCATCAAGCGCTACAACAAAACTGGCACACATGAGGACCGACCCAGGAAAGGAAGACCAAGAGTCACCTCTGCTTCTGAGGATAAGTTCATCCGAGTCACCAGCCTCAGAAATCGCAAGTTAACAGCAGCTCAGATCAGAGACCAGATGAATGCCACACAGAGTTCTAGCAGCAGACCCATCTCTAGAACAACTGTTAAGAGGAGACTGCGCGAATCAGGCCTTCATGGTCAAATAGCTGCTAGGAGAGGCAACAAGCAGAAGAGATTTGTTTGGGCCAAGAAACACAAGGAATGGACATTAGACCAGTGGAAATCTGTGCTTTGGTCTGATGAGTCCAAATTTGAGATCTTTGGTTCCAACCGCCGTGTCTTTGTGAGACGCAGAAAAGGTGAACGGATGGATTCCACATGCCTGGTTCCCACTGTGAAGCATGGAGGAGGAGGTGTGATGGTGTGGGGGTGTTTTGCTGGTGACACTGTTGGGGATTTATTCAAAATTGAAGGCACACTGAACCAGCATGGCTACCACAGCATCCTGCAGCGACATGCCATCCCATCCGGTTTGCGTTTAGTTGGACGATCATTTATTTTTCAACAGGACAATGACCCCAAACACACCTCCAGGCTGTATAAGGGCTATTTGACCAAGAAGGAGAGTGATGGAGTGCTGCGGCAGATGACCTGGCCTCCACAGTCACCGGACCTGAACCCAATCGAGATGGTTTGGGGTGAGCTGGACCGCAGAGTGAAGGCAAAGGGGCCAACAAGTGCTAAACACCTCTGGGAACTCCTTCAAGACTGTTGGAAAACCATTTCAGGTGACTACCTCTTGAAGCTCATGGAGAGAATGCCAAGAGTGTGCAAAGCAGTAATCAGAGCAAAGGGTGGCTATTTTGAAGAAACTAGAATACAAAACATGTTTTCAGTTATTTCACCTTTTTTTGTTAAGTACATAACTCCACATGTGTTCATTCATAGTTTTGATGCCTTCAGTGAGAATCTACAATGTAAATAGTCATGAAAATAAAGAAAACGCATTGAATGAGAAGGTGTGTCCAAACTTTTGGCCTGTACTGTACATCCGCCAACCAGATCACCATGCAGAAGGAAGCGTGCATCTACTGCTGCCTCACCTTGCACCATCGAGCTAGCTAAGGTTGTTCCATGAGTAGATGCACACTTCCTTCTTTGTTGTGCTCTGCTTGGCGGTTGTAGTTCAATAGAGAGAAAATAGTCCCTACATTAAAACTCCTCACAGTAAGGTCTGCACATTGTCCTGAGCTGTCCTGTGTCAGTCAGATACGCATCATGGCAGCTCATTAGGTTTGACCTAAAACATCTGATGGGTGCGTTGACAGGCGAGGTTGGCAGTTGATAAATGGTGGAGCGAATGCCTCCTCTGGAGGAAAGACTAGAGGAGGTTGAGCTGTGTGGTAAAAATAACCTCCAGTGTCCACCACAAAACAGCATGTATGTGCTAACTCCCCCTTTCACCGCCAAACAAAAGAGTCTTATGCACATACGCTCTCACACGTGCTTGTTAAGGCAATACACATGGATGCTTGAAAAATTGCACCACAGCTTTGGGCGCAGAGGGACACACACACACTCCCTTTTCCTACTCCTACACTTTCCACTTATTAATTTCCCAAACGTGCATCCTCCTAACTCTAACAGCTTCCGCCTTGTGTGGACTCCCTCTTTTCCCTCCAAAGTCTCGCTGCTACCTTACCTCCTACATGTCTTGACTAACAACTGAGCAAAACAGGAAGCCAAACATCCCTGTCAATAAAAATTAGCTCTTCAACCATCCACATCACAGTAGGTATGAATGTTATCTTTTAGCTTGAATTACCTCGTGTGCAGATTGTGTCAGTGTTAGACAGCATATAAACACAACCTGACTGAGCATGAAGTATGACAGCAATGCTTAGTTTACTGTAGTATGCGTGTGTGTGAAGATGTACCGTGATAGGTGTGGCAGTCTATTGTTGTGTTAATGGGATCCCCAGCTGGGACCTTTTCCTCCCCGTGCTGTTGGCATCCTGATAACTCTTTATCTGCTCCAAATCATCTGAAAAACGGCGCCTCCTGCTCAAGCCTGCAATCTCACACAGCCTTGAAGGAGCAACTATCTCCGCTATGGTTTGGCAGCAGCTCTGCTCTGTCTTCAGAGCACTTCAGATTGGACGACAGCCAATGCCAGCTTGGACTTTCTTAGTTGTTGTATAGTTTCTCAGATGATGTAGATATGTCATATGTAAACACACACACAAACGTGGCTCTGCTCCCACTGATCTAACAGGATATAGCGAGATAATACTTCTAATGTCACCCAGGTGTGTGTTTATTTATATGTATGCAAGTGTGTGTATGGTCTCAGGGGTGAAGTGGGTGTCTCTCTCTAATTGGGGAGTGTGACGGAAAATATGAAATATGGCCTCCCACTGTCCCAGGACCCATCATATTTCTTTATCAGTCACACTCTGTCTCAGTCTCCATGAGTCTGTCATAATGCCCGTCCCTCTGTGTGTGTGTGTGTGTGTGTGTGTGTGTGTGTGTGTGTGTGTGTGTGTGTGTGTGTGTGCATGTGTGAGAACCATTACTGTGTGAATTTATTGTTGTTTTCCCCCACTGGCACTGAGCTGCATGTGTGTGTTCAACCCAAACGGCAGAATAAATGTTGGCATTGTACATTGTACAAATCATGGACATGTTACATTTGTATACATGTCGCCGATATGTTTCAGTCTTAAATTTTATGTTTTCACAACACTGTCGTTGTCATGTGGTTAAGTTTAGGCACGAAAACCACTTGGTTAGGGGCGGGAAAACATCATGTTTTGGCTTAAAATCCCCAGTTTGGTTGCTACAAACATGAATCGAAGTGTACAGAATTCCTGTTAAAATACTCAGTTTAGTCGCTACAGACACAGTTGGAATTGTCCCAAGCTCTCGTTAAAAATACCCGGTGTGGTTGCTACGAGCACAGTTGGAAATGTCCCTAACTCTTGTGGGAAAAAAAATGGCTTTTGTTGTTACAACCACAGCTGGAAATGTCCCAAACTCTCATTAAAAGTACCTGGTTTTGTTGGTCTTGAACACTGGTCTGCTCCTGTCTGCTGCTTGGCAGCCGTCTCACCTAGATGTAACACCATCCTCCCTCCTCCTGATGAGGAACTCAGCTCATATACTCGTAATCTGAACCCCGCTGCATGTATATCACACATACATATGTTACATAATGGTGGTTTGCAGAGATGTACGATGCCCACACCTTAGTCTGGCGACTGGGCTGATGTGTCCCTGCTGAAGGGAGGAAGAGAAGGTCATTGTTTTTTCCTCAATTCAAAGCCGTCAGACGTCAGACAGTCTTGGCCTTAACTCTGCCAGTGTCTGTGTGTCTGAGTGTCTGAGTGGGTGTTTGCTTGAACATTGTATTTGCCCGTGTCTCAGAGACCCAGCAGGGAGGAGCGCAGTTTGAGAGTTGATACACACTCTGTGGGCTTCACTGTGACTAAAGGGGAATTTGGCCTCTTCATCATTGTGTGTGTGTGTGTGTGTGTGTGTGTGTGTTTAATGATCCTCCTGGGCAGGTTCCCCTCTCTGTAAATATGACGACCAATGTACAGTAGACTTTATGGTTGGAAGTCTATACACGCCTGTGTGGGAAACACCCCTCATTCTTTCTGCTGTCGCTCATTATAATATTCCCAAAATGGCGTCAGACCTTGCAGCTGTTATTTATGGTGACTTAGTAACTTCATTTAACCAGGTAGTCTCAGTGAGAGGGACCTGAGAACGAAAATATTTACAGTCAGGCAACGAAAAACATCAAGAAATCTCCAAGGGAAATGAAAGAATCTTGCTTGAACCTGTTTATTTAGAAAGATACATAATAACTGTATCTAGTCCTGCCAACCTTAATGTGTACATAAGGAGACCAACTCTGAGAGACAGAGAGCAACAATGAGTAAGAAATGTGTCTGTATTGATAGAGCAAACTGAAAGATTGCATTTAAATGCTGAATAGTTTGACACTTTACGAAACGTGTTTATTTGCTTTACTTCCGAGGGATAGATGAGAAGATTGATGCCGTTTTCATGTCAGTAACTATGTGGCTGCACCCAGTTATCTTAGCTTGGCATAAAGATTAAAACAAAATCCTGATTAAACAAATGAGATACGACATGTTAATTAGTGAACTTTAGAAGTGCTGATTTGTACCTTTGGACAAATCCACGTTTGCTGGCAGAAAGTTTATTTTTCAAAATGTCAGACGACTCTTGCAAGAAATGACGGAGTAATATGACATTAGAGAGTCTCAGCAATAGTTAAAACACAAAAGTTGACCCACCAGTGTTTTTATGTTTTGGAACAGTCATGTATAAATCACTGTATTATCACTGTAAATATTCTGCATTATTCTGTACCATCTTGATAGGATAATATACCATTTATAAGGGACAGGCCTCCATTTTGGTGTTTTGTTTTTTCCACACAGCTGAATATACAGGATGGAATATGAACATAAATTAAGTCTTAAACAGTTAATCAGAAAGCTTAAGGGACTCTGGTGAAACTGAATATTTATGTGCAGCAAAATGTTTTAATCATTTACTTGAAGTATTGGCCGAAGGTGAACTGAAGTCATGTGTGTTATGACTCATCTGTGTGAGTGACCTGTAATTTAGCCAAATGTTTCCATTCTATATTTTACTGCATTCACAGGGAATATATTTTTTACTCCAGTGCATGTACTTTACAACTACGATTACTGGCACATAATTTTTAAACTAATGTGTTTATCCAAAATAATGAAGTATAATAAAAGATTTATTACAGTACACAGTAGTGTGTATATGAGAGGCTACCATTTTGAAATGGGCCAGTCCATAATGAATACTTCAACTTTTGATTCTTTAAGTATGTTTTGCTGATAATACTTTGAATGCAGAACTTTTACAGTACTCTATGTTGTCATTAAAGAATCTTGATACTCACCCCACCACTGCTCACACACACACACACACACACACACACACACACGAACACGCACACAGTGAGTCATGAAAAACTACACAGTGCAAGTTATTTTTGAACATCCCCAAAGTAAACAGTGTCGTCATCATTAATATCCTGTTCTCTTATCTCTTCCGTCATCATCTTGAATTCTTTAGTCTCTCTCACTGCCTTTAAACTAAAAATGGATCTGCGCTCTGCAGCCTTAAAAGGCTGAATGTTTCCTGTGCCCTTTCCTTCTGCTTCTCACTCCCTAGTTTCTTTTTATTTTCCTTTTTTTTTTCCACAGTTACTGACGTTCTTCTCTCAATTAATTTCTTATTTGGGAATTCCTCCGAGCCTTTGCATATTTGTTCATGTCTCACAAGGTCTGTCTATTTTAGCTGTTGACTAGCATAAATATGGAAATTGGAACTATTTATATGCAACTACAGCTGCTCATGCCTTTTAATGGTCTCATCTCTCTTTCTCTCTCCTCTGTAGTACATGTGGGACGACAGGACGCTGGCAGTGTGAGCAGAACGCCTGTCTGATGGATCCTGACATGATCCATGCCGTCAACAGAGGAAACTACGGGTAAAAAACAGACACATTAGCTAACATATGTGATGGTATTTAATGCTCTACAATAAGATCTTTATTATGCATGGTCACAAACACATTCTCCTCCTATTAGGTGGAAGGCAGCCAACTACAGTCAGCTCTACGGCATGACTCTAGACGAGGGCATCCGGTTCCGCCTGGGCACACAGAGACCCTCCAGGACTATCATGAACATGAATGAGATCCAGGTACAGGACAGCCTTCATCCTTGAAAATGATTTTTGGGGTCGATAAGACAAAGACAAATGTAGACTGAGACACAGGTGGGTGGTCAAGTTCCTGAAGGCGCAGGTACAAAGTTCAGCACTCATATTCTTTGCTTACATGCCTTTAGGCAAGTCATGAAAACCCCGCCATGCCCTGAGTTTTGTAACTGACCTTTGACCTCTGACCTGGCTTTTAAAAAGAGGCATGCGAGAACTTATTTCCATACAGGGACTGGAGGAATATCACGTTACTTGTTGCTACTGGGTCAAACCACTTAAACCTCGGGTCTCCCCCTAAAAATTCCGCTTTGAGAAATATTTGCACTTTTTACACTTAAGTGTCACATAAATCACATATGGTACATTTGTCGTCCCCACTGAAGCTGCATGATGTCATGTTTTTATAGCTGCACCATTGCAGCAAGTGTGGATATTGATTGCTTCTGTATGATTTAAATACAGTGCATTTCGCCCTAATTCAGACATGTTGATTAGGGCTGTTCCACATACAAGTTTGTGGGCATTGAAGCTTCACTGTTGTGAGTAACTGAAGCTTTGAGAGGGCCTGATGTGGTGAGCTCATAATAGATTTACAACATACTAGTTTCCTTTAGCATATCTGGCGCTTGATTTTTGGGAGTCACCTTTCAAATTCAAGGTTTTTTTGACATCTTGCTAGCGTGTCTGTGGGCCTATCAGGTGTGGTCAGACTGTCCCAGTTTCAGTAGTGCATGACTGCTGGTGACTGACACCAGATGAGAGCGAGTCTGAGTCACAAAACTGTCACAAAGTTTAAATGTCCTTGTCTAAGAATAACTCAAAGAAATTAATGTTGATGCATAATGAATAATCTTGGATAACTATTTCTTGATGAATGGGCTATTTTAGATTTTTGGGGTAATTATAAAAATGCATTTGAACACTGATTTCGACATCAATTACCATGGCAACGATTGAAAGTTATAGGCTTCTCAGCATGCGGGTCAGCCCTTAACTTTAGATTTCAACATAAGTTTTGATAATTTTTGTATATTTGCAGTGGTGGAACCAACAGTGGGTCAGTTAAGCTATTTTTTTACATTTCAGTTCCCTACAATGAGATCTCTTTACTTTAATTATGTTTTTGGCCGTGGTCTGGAGACGATACTATTTATAAAACCAGGTTAGCAGCTGTTTAGAGAGGCAAATAATTGTATAGAAAACTAATTTATTTTCAGTTTATTAAAGGATTTCTTTCATTTGATCAACCATCAGTTTAAATAGCCTTTCTCCTCTGGGTCCTCTATATTGATTAATTTTAAGCCATGATTTTTAATCTCTTATTCTTGGCATAAAAACATATTAATTAAAAACCTTTATATAAATATAGTGTATGTACACCAGTCAAAAACAAGTGTGTGACACATGTAGGTGAGTGATGTGTAGGTGATAGAGGAAGATTTAGTGACAGGTGAGAATGCAGAGAAAAAATGAATTGTTACAGTTTTGTTGAGACTTCTCACTTCTTTAAAAGCTGCTGCACACTTCCTGTGAGTTGACGATTTGCGATACGCAGGTTTGAAACCTATTACAACAAGGGAGCGCTGATCAAAACGTTTCTCGCTTAATTATGGTGGCTCGTCGGTATGTGATGGCGTCGCCGTCTGGAACCTCAGCCCGCTCTGATCCGCTCAGTCTTTGTTTACATTGCACCCAGACAGATTACATAAGACGGAACCAAAACATCAGACAGAGAAGATGGAGGGGATAGTGGCTGCCTGGAGAATAAAGAGCAGACCTCCTCCTCAGTCTACACCTCCCCACCTCCATCCATCCCTCCATCCATCCATCCTCACTCCCCGCGTTTACCTCTCCCAGCATTCCACGACTCCTTCCACCCTAACAACCTCACAGCTCCCCCTCCTTCTTCCGCCGTCAGCGTGTCCCTACCTGTGCCAGGAACCACATCAGAGTCTCGCAGCCCATTCATAAATCTCTCTGTCCCTCTCTCCTTTCATGTCTGTCTGTACGCTCCCGTGTAAGGGATGGAAAATTCATGAATGAATTCAGACTTATTCTTGCCGCCATTTTCCCTCTTTTATCACGCCTGTAGGTCAGGTGTTTGAGGTGTCTGTGCTTTTAGACTTTGACCTTCCATAACTACAAATCTCTGGCCAGGAGCACATTCCTTAGTTATGTATCAGGTGGCCGTTTGTACTTTGAATACCTCACTATTAATCGGAGGAATGCAGTGCAGGCGGGCAGCCTCCTTGAGAGTGAGAGAAGGGAAGTCAGTTGTACAGAAGTGTGTGCCCTCATATCACACATAACTGGGAGATTAGGAGGGCATCCACCCTTGAGTGGAGACTAACACATTGAGTATGCTTGGCATCTGAGAAGCACCTGTGCGTGAATTTACGCTATCAGGAAAATATTTGCAATCCATCAAAGACTTACCCTAATTAGGATTCATCATCACAGTGATATTGGTGTTTTGAATAGAGATGGATGCCTCCACAAAAGCCGTGAGTTCAGTTGGTTCAAATGACGCATTCAGCGTAACCAAATGGCCTCATGGTGTTATGGAAAGGACCGGAATCAAAGGTTGCTGTCAGTTCTACAGCGCCAGAGATTGACACTGAGCCAAATGGTCCTAATCGCTTGTGAATACGTCCCTTCTAGTGGAGGTTTGATTAGCAGACTTATGTAATCTGCCCATGATCCAAACTTGTCATACAAAGCCGTCCACAAGTATTTTAATTGCAGCTGTTAGTTTGTGGGCAAATAATTACTCTGCGCTGCCCGACACTATACTTTCACAGAAGTCATCCCACTGCTGCAGCCTACTCTAAATCCTTGTTTACATTTTTGGGCTGTCACTTATGATAATAATTGTTTTTACTGAGAAACATGAATGTTTACTCAATGAGCGTTGCTCTGTGGGAGTGTAACAGTTATTGAGCTCTACTGACTTTACTCAACTTGCCTTTTCTCTCTGTCAGATGAACATGGATCCTCAGAGTGACCGTCTGCCGCTCTATTTCAACTCAGCAGAGAAGTGGCCGGGAAAGATCCATGAGCCACTGGACCAGGGCAACTGTGCTGCATCCTGGGCTTTCTCAACTGCAGGTAGAGCAGGAACAGAATAAATGAAAGCTGGGAAATGTGGGATGTCATTATAAGACATACAGGAAAGACAGAAAATAGAAGAATAAAAACTTTCTAAAGTTGAGCAACTTTTGACATATTTGACATGATGTCACTAGTTCAAAAAGTCAAAAGAAATACACAAACACTGCAGCCTTGTTCCCAGTTCATAAAATGTGCTGCCTAGAAAAGGTCTTCCTAAAGTTTATAGCTGAAGTATGTCATCTTCTGTGCAGATGTTTGGGTGTTGCTTCTGATGATTGATTGACATTGGTTATCACATACTGTAGCTTCCTGAGGGCACAAATTGTAACAATTAGAGCAGAGGTCCTCACACTTTTTAATAACATACCTACCTCCTGACCAATGCAAAACATTTTGGTAGTAAAAAACAAACCCTGTATAAAGAGATACAACATGGCGCTGTGCTATCAGTGTCCAATTTACCAGACAACCTTGTGACTTAAAAAAACAACAACACTGAAATGCTGCATTTCAGGTGTTTAAAATCATCACCAACTTTATGGCAAAACATTTTTTGTCATCTTGTAACAGCAAGACAGCACTGTAGTTGCTTTGACGTACAATTTTGTCATAGAATTATTTCATGAATTATGCATGGCCATAGGTGTAGATAGACTGAATTTCCACATTGCAGGAAGTTCAATCTTTGATGCTCAAAATGTCCTGGTGGAAGACCCTCAAATCCCCTACTGCATATGCCCCCCTCCCCCATTAAAGCAAAACCTTTCCCCTGACAGTCTGTAAGTTGACGTATGTAAAAAAAAAAACCTTAGGACTGTGCATTTGAGAAGCACTGAATTAAAGGACAAAAGAAGAAGACATAATCTTATATGTTAAAAAGGGTTTTTGGTGTGACATTTTGTAATGTTTCCTCTCCTCTTCACCAGCTGTGGCATCAGACAGAATCTCCATCCAGTCCATGGGTCACATGACTCCTCAGCTGTCCCCACAAAATCTCATCTCCTGTGACACACGCAACCAGGGGGGCTGTGCTGGGGGACGCATCGATGGAGCCTGGTGGTACCTCCGACGTAGAGGGTAAAGGCTTCATTTTATATGTACTGGAAACAAAAAAAGCAAAGCAACACACAGTAACTTTGGTGATTATTTGACGATGACACTCTAAAGATTTGGCTCATCTTCCCTTCTCTCCTCTTCTCTCACAGAGTGGTGACAGAAGACTGTTATCCATACCGACCCCCGCAGGAAACACCAGCAGAGGTGGGCCGCTGTATGATGCAGAGTCGCTCGGTTGGCCGGGGGAAGAGGCAGGCCACACAGCGCTGCCCCAACACACACAACTACCACAACGACATCTACCAGTCCACACCACCCTACAGGCTCTCATCCAATGTAAGCACTGCACAAACACAAGACATCCAACCAGAACGATATGTTCTTACATCTCCAGTAAACACTCCGCTTTAATGAGCTCACTGTACATTTTTTGGACCTTCTCATTGCCACAGCAGGCTATAATCTCTCTCACATGTTTATTACAGTATGTGTTTTTGCAGACTTTCTTCATGCATACTTGACTCTGTTGTGAATGAACATGGGAATGTACAGGATTAAGTGCTCGACAGCACTCATCACTGAATCAATGACGAGCGAGAAGTTGTATTTTTACCTGCATGTTTGCCACAGGCAGTTGGATTCAGGATTGAGAAGGTTGATTGAAATATTATACAGAATTAAATCAGTTTTGATTGTAGTTTGGTTTGAAATACACTGAGTATACAGGCCAGTAAGTGAATTAAACCGATCTACAGACTGCATATCATCATCCATAATCATTATCTACTGTCATTTCAAGACTCAAATGTGTATCTGTAATAAGATAATATTTACCTTCTTATATCAAATCGCTCTACATGTCATCTATTCATGCTCAGCTGCAATAGGGAGTTGATTAAATCAAAATCTGTCAGCTGATATGAGAGTGTAGCAGCCAAAAGGTCTGACTGATTACACTGAGGAAACACAGATAAATAACTCTACTGTGTACATTTATATGTGCATTCTCTACTTGGCTGACATTAAAGGCAAAATTACAAATTTAATTAAAAGGCTGGATGATCTAAGCGTGTCCACTTCAAGAAGAAAGCACCTCTGCCCTTTCTTTTGAGCTCAAAGTATCATGTAACGTTCACTAAAACCATTTCCAGAAGCCGTCTCTGCATGCAGCTGCGTGCATCTCCGTCAACCACTGAGCTGCAGCCGACATGTGGTTTTATCAGCCTGCATCTATCATTGCTAAATGACGGCTAATGCCTCTCGAAATCATTACAGCCTGTTGTTTCTGTCTCCCGATGGCCTGTGAAGTCAATAAGCCAGGCATTAAGGCCAAGGGGCCCTGTTGGACTCAATCTTGTTATCTGATTTTTAACATCCAGGGGGGTTGTTTTCATCCTCTCCATTTCACTGACATGTAATGATCCTTCCTGTCTGTCTCTCTCTCCTCTGCCTATAAATCGCTCCTTCTATCGTCTCACTCAGGAAAAGGAGATCATGAAGGAGATCATGGATAATGGCCCCGTGCAAGGTAAGGTGAACTTGTAAATAATATCTTAGTGTCAACATTTGCTCCCAAGTGAGCGCTGCTTTTTTAAAAATCGAAACAACACCGCACTCCCAAGGGACCCACAAATCCAAGCACATGCACCGTGAAGCCTCGTGTTAGGTGTCTGACCTCAGATGAGGTCATGTTTGACCTTGTCATCATGATGGTTTTGTCCTGGGTTTTAACTTTGACCCAGAGTCACCTGGTCAAAAATCATGGGCCTTTATGTCAATGTGGTGGAAGTGACTTTCCTTTAGCTCGCCTCACTGTCTGGTGCCCATCTGGACCTTTGTCAAGTACACTTGAATAGATGAGTCACGTGTAGGTGTGTGTGTGAGTGTGTGTGTGATTCTCTGAGCCTGTGCCAGCGTCTTGTTTTATTGTTAAGCAGGAAAACTTATTGGCCTCATGCCAAGTTCCCTTTTTGCCTTTGAGTTTCTCTTTGACACAAAAGTGTAGAGGTGTGTGTGTGAAGAGGTGTGTGTGGACTCATGAACTCATGCATTGTATGTCAGTGGAAGTTGTTTATGAGAGCGGAGGTCAACACACTGTTCTCTTGTGGAGAACACTGGATTTAGTGCAGGTAGTCCCCCGAAAGAGTGAATTTCTCACATCCGGAGAGTTTTCCCATTGAACTGGAAAAAGAAAGTCACATGGAGTCCAGTTGTGTAGCTCTCTCAAACACACACACACACACACCCACACACACACACACACACACACACACACACACACACACACACACAGACTGCTGCCCTGTCTGATGTCTGGGTGTGTGTGACTCAGGGGGGAAATTGGAATTTGTTTGGTGTAATTAGGTAATTACTTTTAGATTAATTGTTGTTTGAATAAGATTTTTATCTCTCCCTCCCATAATAGGTTCTGCAGCTTGAATAGTCATATCGCGTGTGTGTGTTATATCCACCTACTAATTCTCCCTGCTTGTTTTATCTTGCAGCGATTATGGAGGTCCACGAGGACTTCTTTGCCTATAAAAGTGGGATCTACAAACACACTGACGTCAGCTTCACCAAGCCTTCACAGTACCGCAAACACGGCACACACTCGATCAGGATTATTGGGTGAGTTACCAGTTTACAGTAACAGTGCACAACATTTAATAACAACCCTTTTCCCGCTGTCTTGTGAAACAACAGCATTTTAAGGCCCAGACACATCAAACCAACATCAAAGACATAGTTGCAACAAAGGCCGACTGTTGCATCACCTCATGTTGCCTGTGTCTCAGGCAAAAAGTTGCACTTGAACACAACGCAAAGACTACAGCTAATGGCCAACTAGCACATACATTCCGCGTCTGCGTGAAAAGAAATTACTCTCCATACCAGCAGGTGGCGGTAGTAACATCACAACCCAATGTTAAAGAACAAAGGACACCATGTGCTAAAGCGCTCAATGGCTAAAAAAAAAATCTTACCTAATATAACAAGTTTGTTTCAATCTCACGCCCTCTTGACTTTAGTCATTTGTTTACTTTCCTCACTTCCTTTTTCTCTTCTACTGCGCTGAGTTGAACTGCCAATCAGTTTGATTTCTCAGCAACGGGCTCCGCTGTCTCCATTGCCGATTCAACATTCTGAATCGGCCGACAAAAAGCAGACAAGGGCTGACTAGTGCCAACAGGGTGGGACACACTGCCAAAATTAGGGTGACAGACACTAACCGACAGCCAGACCTTGGTGTGTCAGGCTCTTGCTCTCACAGCATGGCCCTAAGAAGAGGTTTCACTCTGTGCACAAACCCGTTTAGACTCAACATAAACACCTTTGAGATTGTGCTAGGATTTCATGCCTTTTGATGATGAAAGCTTTTGTTCAGTTTGAGTTATTGATGGGAAAACCATGTGCAACGTTCCACAAACTTGATTTAATGGGTTCTGGACAAAAACATTTACCTTCCCTCCTCCCGATCTGAGTCCTCGTACGTCTGGTTTCACTGTTGCTACATGTTCAACAGATGCCATTTCAGCAGAAAAAGGGTTTATTAGGGATGAATCAGATTTGAATTGAATAGCTGCTGGTATCAGATTTCATACAAAGCCTCACCTGCACGTGTGTTTGCACACAGCTAAGAGCATACGTGTCGACAAGCCCCCCACTCCCAGTCTGTTGCTCTTGGAGACACACCTTGGCTCCACTCCTCCGTCTGCCCCAGACAAGGCCTCCCCCTCCTTCTTCCTCTATCTAGCAACTACGACGACCACAAATATGCAGGCGGGCAGACGGCTGACACACCTGGATTACCTGCCCCCACCCACCTGTCTCTCGTTATTCCCCCCCTTGCTTTCTTGCTACCTCTCTGTGATGTCTCCATCATCGCTCCTCAGCCGGCCATCTGACTCACTGACCGCCCCACTTCCTCTTCTTTCTCTCCTCTCCATACCCAAGCCAAAACACTCTTGTTATCATTTAGACTACCTGCAGACAGACAGGTAGTTCACTGCTGTTTTTATGTGTTGTCTGGGGGGCAGTGAGAGGCTTCAGTCTGTTAAAAAGTCACATTCCTCTCACTTGTAAATATCTGGCAAGGGGTCCTCCAGCTGGTTTTGAAGTGTGCCTGTAATGACAATGATACATTGCAGTGCACTAGTCTCACTTTCCAAATTATAAAAATGAGCAGCTCCCTCGTAATGGGTGTCTAATGAGGGCTGAGGAATGTGTATTTGAGAGCATCTGACTGTATCGTAGTACCTCAGCATCTGAGCTCATCCCTAAACATCCATTTTTCCAGACATACAGTAGTATCTCAGCGCTGTGATAAAAGCAGTCTCTCTGCTTTTATCTGATCGGCCACTGGTGCAGACAAAACACAACCCATATACAAGCAGCTTTTTATGTCCCTTTAATGGGCATGTCTTGGATGTATATTTTATTTTTTTCAGATCAGATGGCGGGTTTAGGCATGTGTGTGACAAACACTCAGCCTCCAACCTGTACTTAGCTTGTTTGAACAACATCCTTCATAAGCATGCGCTGCTGTGAGCTCCCCTTATGGAAAACTGGATGCACAGGTCTCTCTTACAGACTCTTACAGTACTCTTTTTCACCAACATGGAACTGCTTATGGTACCTGCACCTAATTTTGAACCATTCAGAGCAATTCAGCCAAAAATAAATTGGTTCAGAAGTCAAAATGTTGGTTCTCAGCTGGAACCAAAAAAAAGTGACGACATCAGTGGCTGTGTCATTTTCTACAGGTTGGAAAGAGAGGATGGAGAAGGCAATGATGGAGAAGTCAAATGACGAAACAGGAGGGAAAAAAATGGAGCATGCAGTGGTCTCACTAAGAGTTGGTCAATCATTCGCAAGGAATCAATGTAATCCGTGATTTTGCTGCTACTGTTAACTTGCATTGTGCATTGTGCAACACCCTACGTTGGTGACACATTCTTGATTACAATAGTTGCATGCAAACAAGTGGAGATGGTTTGTTCGCTAGATAGCGCCAAGGTTCAAAGAATCTTGAATGAAACAGAACCAACAAGAACCAGAGCTGATCTGGTGGAATAAGAGTATCTGTGGACTGTAGTTGCATCTCTACAGTCTCAGTTTGTCAGTGAACTGTGGAGGTATGGAGGATGTGAGATGATGCTGAAGATGTGGATTCCCAACTTCCCTGAATGCCTCCTGCTCTTTGGCACCTTCTACTGACTCCTCAGCGCTCACTGAGCTAGTGGATGTGGATGTACCAGCGACATCTGGGTTTTGGGGCGGATGGAGTGAAACGAAGAGAGGCGGGGGTTACATAGTGTTTTGAGCTCCAACCTGCCAGCCACAGGCATCAGTGTGTTTACATAGGCCAAATCCCATAGCGGTGCGTTCCTTTAAGCCCAGGGCCTGGGAAAGTTTGTGGAAAGAGCATTGAGGTCCACTGTGGTGGAAAGGGCATTGTCTGGGCCGCTGATCCTGACTGCACCGGACAGAGAGAGGGGGATCAAACCTCGGAGAAGAGGTCAGGGGTGGGCTGAGGGGCGTTGGGGAAGGGCGGGGCACATGGGCACAGCGGTATGCCCATCATTGTCCCGGAGTGAGCAAGTGAGCTGATTGGAGGCCAGATAAGAGATCAGCGGTGGTCCGATCCTGTCTGGCTCTGTCCATACCAATAAATATGCAGGCAGGCAGGCATGCATATGGGATCACACACACCCACCCACACACACACACACACACACACACACACACACACATACACACGCAGGCAGGTGTGAATGTGCCCTCAGTCACAAACATGAATCCCATCTGTCCAGCCTATTTCAGATTGTAGTTGTTTACACAGCTGTTTTTAACGTGTCTGCTTCTTTTCGATGTGACATCTGACTCCAGTCGCGGGCTAATAAAGACACACGCTGATAGAAGCTTGGCACTATCTGCCAGTGTTGTGGTGGCAGGCTACTGAGTTGGCAGAGTCTGAGACCAGCCACTCTATTTCCCAGCATTCCTTTCCCTCATAAAAGATAACAAGCGATTGGGCACCGGGAGTCTCTTGGGAAACGAAAGGCCTGGAGTGCAAAAACAGGATGGGAATTGGCTTTGGGAGAATGTTTTGATCATGACAAGCAGAAACGGCGGGCGTCTAAAAGTTGGCAGTGGCTAAGCTAAGACCAAAGCGCAAGGCATGATGGGAATTTATGGGCCTTTGCTAATGTTTCCTGAGAACAAAGTTGCTGGCGAGGACAGAGGGTAAAGATAGGCCTCTAAGTTCAGACCTGCACGTGTATATTTGTGCATTTTTTTGTGTTGTTGTCTGTGACAGGATTGAGGTGGTGTTCACTTCCTCGTAACCTACCCTCTCCTTCCTGTTTCATGTCTGGAGTACGGAAATGGCAGAGGAAAAGGGGAACTCCTTGTTCTTTGGATTGGAATGATGTAGGAGTGAAACTAGGCGGTGTCCAGCCATAAATACTTTGTTTTCAGGATGTTGTTATTAACAAGATGAAAGTTTTTTCCCCCTTCTTGAACACTACCTATACCTCTTCCTGCTTTTCTTCATCAAATAATGCCAAGCGTGTTTTAGGTGAGCACATTCCTGAGAAGTGTTTACACCTGACATGTTTGTTGGATGGCATCCTTTATAAATAGCATTTCAACTCTGGCACAGCTGATTTGATAAGTCTATTTAAAGATATTTTGTTGTCCTGTTGTTTGGCTCTTCACTTTGAGTAACCATCCTCTCTGTTTGTGTGCCAGGTGGGGAGAGGAGAGAAACTTTGATGGGACATCAAAAAAATATTGGGTAAGTTGTTTCAGTGTGCAAAACAAACCAGATTTTAGCCAGTAACTGTCTTGAACACTGTGCTTTATCTAATGAATAAATTCACATTTTAAAGGGAGTGTTTCATAGTTTTGTTAATAGGGATGGGGTGATATTGATTTTTTGCGCATTGCAATGAAGAACACTGAATTTTACCTAACGGGATAATCATGAATATTGTGTCCAGCAGTACCCAAAGGGACTGCTGGGCAACCAACAATCAGTGTTCTCATGGTTACAGAATTCCTGGAAACAGTTTTGAATATACATTGTTTACAAAAATATGTTCATAAAAATCCCCAAACATGCCTTAACGTTACGTGAAATACTTTCCTCGTATCACCAATTTAAAATCCAGTGCTGCGCTGTGTGACTGTTGAAGCGTCACTAGTGTCATGTGACACACATAGACCATACCAGAGTGTCATCACATCATCGACAAGGTCACACACCCTTTTGTGGGAAAGAAACATCCTGTCACATCAGGAGAGAAGCAGGAAAAAGCTGAAAAACTGTTGCACAAAGGATCAACCCATGCTTTCACACTGCGCTTTGAGGCACATGACATTCTGAATATTCACTGTCAGTGAAGTAAATGGATAAATGATGCTTGTGACAGTTACTACTGATGGATAGCTAAGGTTAGCTTTAGCGGGAGGCTGCTGCGGTGAGTCACAGTCATACACTACAGCTTCATCTGACTGTCGTCTCCAACTAAATCTCAGCCTATAGTTCAAACAGTTGTCTATTAATGGGTTGGTTATTTGGAAACAACACTGTGCTTGTGATTCCTGGTGATTCAATCACATATACATATTTAAAACTACTTAAATAAAGTCAGGAAAAGGGGTTGAATATGGAAACGTTATGGAAAAGTTTTAAAAAATGAATTGGGTTGTACTCCATATGCACCAACCTCAAAGAATAACAATATTAGTTTCTTAACAAAATGTAAGGTAAAGTAAATCCAGTATATTTTAGTGCCATTTTTAGAGTTTAAGCATATCTTTATGATTATGGGAATAGTATCGTGAATCGCAATTATTTTGGCCAGGATAATCGAGACATGAAATTTTCATACTGTCCCATGCCTTGTTTCCATTGAATGAATGTAACCAGGTGCTATATATGCATTCTCAAATTAAATTCTGCCCTTATTAATACTAAGTTTGACTTTGCTTTTCCTCTCAGATTGCTGCCAACTCCTGGGGGAAGAACTGGGGAGAGAACGGCTACTTCCGTATCGCCCGCGGGGACAACGAGTGTGAGATTGAAACATTTGTGATTGGTGTGTGGGGCAGGATCACGATGGAGGACATGCACAACCACCATCACCACCATCGTCGCCGTCACATTTAGAGACACGACAGATGTTTAAACTCCACAGAGACCTTTGTTTATAATCCCACCTATAGATGGTTTTTACCCCCCTGCCCCCAAGGAGAACCACACACAAGAGTCTCAGCACATCCCCTTATCCATCAAGCTGGCTGGGACAGCCGCAAAATCAACCCCAGAGCCTGTCAACCCTCATTTTCAATACAACCTCCCTTCTCCTTCACCTTTGCCCCTTTTAAGAGAACAACCCTCCTCGCTGTCCGTTTAACTCAAGGTTTATGGCACCAAAAACAACTCAAACTAAGCTAAAGCTGTTTTACATTGCCTTACATTCAGGCACCTCAGGTACCTACTCATCCAAAGACCACACTTCCCAGATTCCTCAGAGTAGCATCTGGTGAAACACATTCATGTCAAAGTTGGGTGGTGACAGAAAGAGAAGCTCAAACCGATCTTTTTATTCTTCTCCGTGCTTCTTTGTCAACCCGAACCTTTAGTCTTTTCTAAATCCAGACAGACACAATTTCAGAGGGACAGCTTGGAAAAGAGGAAATCCGAGAGCCAGATTATCAGACATCAGACCTTTTCAGAGAGACACACCCAGCCGACGTGTGTAACACGATAATATATCATAGATGACCTTACTGACATTTACCTGTCAGCTATAGGGAGGCACAGTTCGGGCCATTCCCTCAGTTTCAGAGAGGACACTTGTACAGAGTTAGTAGCTGCAGGCAGAAGAGTTTCTCACACATTCCAGTAAAAAGCGTAGAATCGGACACTGGAGACTCTTGTTGATGTGACGTGTAAGATTACAAGAACTCTGATTTGGGATTTTTAGGAGGATTTACACTGCCATCGACAATGATCAACCTTAAAAATGGCTCCCAACACAAAAGCTAAACCTTCTTCTACATGTCTAAACAGTGTCAGCACATCAAATTAAACATGCATCATTTGAACAATGATAAACATATAAATAACAACCGTGCTGCCATTTTTAACCCCACCATCTGATTGAAAAGATAAAACTCTGATGCATTCTCCGAAAGATTGTAATGCCTTAAAGAAACAGAGTTGTTTTGACCACTGAGAGTTTTTGTGAATAGTAGTCTTAATTTGCTCTGTTCTGTGTACACTGTTACAATTTGAGATAAAGAAGTTATTTTTTTGTTTCAGTTATATTGTGAAGATTTATTTTACTACTTGTTTTACGATGTACTGTATGTAGTAACTTTCATAACACACTCATCACTCAGTCGCTTTTCCTGCTTGTGCTTCTACATAGTTGTAAGTGTTTGACCACAGTGAGGAGGATGAGGTGGGGATGCTGCTGCTAAAGTCCAGTCTGTGCTACAGTATTAGTTTGATGCATTTCTTGTGTAATAAATGTGTAAAAGCCACTTTTAACTAATGCAGAAAGCCACACAGTTTGCAGATGAGCTCTTTGGTTTAATGTTCTCACTTTAATTTTTATTGTTTTCTGCTAGAAAACTTTAACATGTTGCGACTTATCAGCCATGTGCCTCTCTGTGCTGCACCGCTTTATGATGTCTTTATTTCAACCGATTGCGGGCTGATTGAGGGATTTTCAGATCTTTGTGGAGCACAGCCTCACTTGAAAAGGAAAGCATGGTGTATTATTACCACTTACCTTAAATTACATCCTGGTGTGCTTCAGCTGTAACTTCAAACGGCTTTTTCTATATCTATATCATCGTGTCTTGTGATCTTTAAGGTCCATCTCCTTCAGGCATGTATAAGCAGATAAAAAGCAAAGAGAAACGTCTGGATGGACAGGCAGTGTGTAATGTGGTGGATAGATAAGTGGTTATTGCATGTTTCTCATGCAATGTGACTCTTTGCTTTCATTCTGAAGTGAGCGAGGGCATGGAAAGGTGAAGAGCGGCCCGTCAACGTGAGATGCACGACAGGTTTACAATAAACAACACCAAGGACAATGTGAAACTGAGCTCTTTGGCCTGCAGAGTGATTATCACAATCCTCTGTCAGGAGAAAGAAGGAGGTTCTTCTTTTATATATTTTCATCTGTGGGCATGTTGCTATAACTCCTTTACAAGAGAGAAAAAGATCAATGGACAAAACTGAAGTTGCGCAATTGATTAACGTTGCTATTGTGCAGTCCTCAGTGAAAGTGCACAGATTTGTTTGACTGTGTCAATACAATTTATTCTCACCAGAAATTGGGAAGCTTTTAATATTGATTCTTAGGAAATATGTCATAACCCTCTCAAGAGCAGCGACAGTGTGAGATGCACAAGTTCAGGTAGCGTATCCTCATACAACGGTTCGTATGACATCTAGCGATTTACACCTTATTTCCACGTGTATGCGAGTCCACCTGAAGTCTGTTCATTCCTATGAGAACCTGCGTGATCGCTGATGTGTTTGCGAAACTCCTTCTTCCATTTGTTTTTTTTGGTGTGGAATTTGCCTCGTGTACACATGGACAGATCATATACACTTTGCCACAGGAAGTTCTCATGAAAACAAATTTATTTATACTTTTTTTTTTAAAATGAAAAATTCGATAGCATTTTTAGCTAGCTGTTATTGGTAGCATGCTAGCTGTGTAACATATAGAGTTCCTGCATAGTGGATCATGCGTATTTTAACAAAGACACAAAACTTTAAGACAAAATTGGCTACACACCTGACAGACCAACCTTCTTACATATTCGTTGCGAGGCATTTTTGGTCCTGGTTTTGTTTCTGTGATGCTCCATGTGCATATTCCACAAGATTGGACAATGAAAAATACTCAAAATTAAATTTCCAAGCGTTCCAATCCATCCTTAAAGAGATGCAATTCCTTGTGTGAACACTAGGGGCACATACTATATGGAGATAAGGACATTTAAAACCATGTGGAAATGAAGCGTAAGTGCCCCAGGAATGACGTTAATATAAATTTTCGTACGTTACGTAAAGTTAGGTTAGGTTTAGGAAAAGAAACATGGTGACGACGTGCCTTAAAATAAGTCAAAGTTCACTTGGTGTCACCTGGTTCTCAACACCAGTCTCCTGTGGGAATGTCCCGTGTTTTGTGACCATCCCAACTTGCCTCTTTATGCGCATGGGAGAAGTTTTCTGTGTAGGCTTTCTCTCAAAAACCTGTTCTGACAGAAATCTGTTTACTTTAACCCACAGCGCAAGTTTTTTCCTCACCTTAATCACAAAATCTCTTTCTGCTAAAAAAGCCCTCTTGGAAAACTTCTCCCAGTAGCCCTCTTTACAGGGACTACTTCTTTATTTAGTCCAGTCAGTGTGTTGGTCATGTGATCACAGCCCTCTCAAATATGTGAGTTATACATGAATTACTGACTCATAATTAGGTGGAATATATACGGATTTTGGTGCTTTACTTTTTGAAGGTATATGTAAAAACAGTGCATGAGAACAGCCTGGTTCAGGTTACAGACTGAATGAACTGGTGTGTATCAGTGGCCTGAGAAAAACAGTTTCCATGCAGAGGGGAGTATTAGAATCTGACCAAAGCTAGATGAGGTATTTTATTGTCAGTGTCCATTTATTTTGCTGTTTGATTAACTGTCATTAAGATTCACTGTTATCTGGACCTAAATGTTACATATGACACTGAATATTTATAGAAAAGAGGGGTAAAAAATGTTCATGAGGAACACGATATGTGCCATGTTAATTATAACTTTGAGAGATACATTTCAGTGGGACCAATAATAACTATAACAATATTCTGCAAAACCCAAGTCTATTCCATAGAACTCGATCTTACTTTCAGCAACAGTATTCTCTGACTTCACAACCTCTCCTCCAAAAAACAAAAACAGGAGCTGCAGCAGACATCCACTCAGAAGTTGTGTATTTTATGTAAAATGACCCACTCCATATTCACTGATGACTTTATAGACTTTATTTATGACAAGATGTGTAAATTATATACTTTTATTTCTTGTTTTCCTGTGCAATGTTTTATTATCTCTCTGTCTCTTGTATTGTGTGCAGTAAATGCAATACCACGTTCGTGTTCACTTGTGCGGCACAATAAAGTCTTTCCAAAACCACGCGGTCTCGTTGTGAACACTTGCACCTGTTTGTATCGTATCCTTGAAGTATTTAAATAAAGTGATATTATCAGGGGGAAAAATGTGTTATTTAGTCTGCACGTATGAAGGTTAGATGGTTGAGAAGGTGTGTGATTTTTAGGAACATCAGGGATCAGTGAGCCACAATGGGAGGGACTGGGTACAGGGTGTTCAGGGGGAAGCTCCATGGGACGAGGCCGGGTGGGATGAGGACAGTTTTTATAAGGTCCTGCTGTGTCAGCATACTCTTCCATCACTGAGAGCAATAACTTTGACCATCAGTCAGTGGGAGACACAGCCCAAGAGTGCGCATAATCCATCATAATATCAGAATCTAAACAATTAGAATAAAAAAATTAAGAACATACAAGCTCTTAATCTTATCATTGACCTAATTAGAAACCAAAGATCCACACAGATAGGTCAGCAGATTCAAAATACTGAGACTGTACTGTACAAACTTTGATGATGTAAATATCTATTTTTTCATCATAATGTGGCACAAAATATATTGTGGCACACAGATGATCAAAAATCATAATGGTTGTTTAATTTCGATGCGTCTAAGTTTGTGAGCTTTGTCACAAAAACCAAGAACAGAATGTATATTTAATAAGTGTTAGATGTTTTTGTGTGTAATTTATGAGCTTAGACGATGAGGAAGAGCTGATTGTGAAATGTGTCTGAGTTGGTTTTCTAGATCATGTCAGATTCATGGACTTTTTATTTTGTGTATTGAAGTGTATACGCAGCACTATGGATCTGGCGTCAGTGAGTTTGTGATGTAAGAGAAAGTCTGGCTACGTGTAGTCATACAGTATGAATGACTATGACAAAAATAATAATGCACAGACTAACTGACGTGACAATTTACAGTGTCTCTTGTCTATTTTCTTGTGTACGTGTGTTTTCCTCTCAGCTAAATCTCTTTAAAAACACAACAAAATTAACTTTAAATATTAAATTCAATTATTAAAGGGGAACTGGGCCCACTGTCGAAATTCATACTTTTTCCCTATGGTCTAAGACAGTCCAAAAATATTAGTAAACATGAACGACTCTTTCCAAAATCCAAAAACTACAGTGCTAAAACTCAAATTTGTGATGTCATCAAGTATTGAGTCTGGAGCTGCTCCACAGACAACGAACTGGGAAAGATGTTTAAGATAACACCGACTGTGTTTCCATAGGCATAAATAACTAATTAACAGTAAGTTATGTAACAGAAAAAAAATAAATGGCGGCAACAGCAGCGTCTCACTTCTCAAGAAACAGAATTTTGTCTTTTGATAATGGCAGGCCGAGACTGGTGCCACTGTGGAGGACAGTGTTATACGAGGAGTGTAGCTGCTTTCAGTAATAATGTTGAGTGGGTAACTAGTAGGTTTTTGTGGTTAAAAGAAAAAGAGAAAGTGCGCTTAGGGCAAACAGCTGTTGGCAATCAGAGCTGAGAAGAAATTAGCAGCTAAGTTGTTAAGTACTATCAAATGTACAGTGTCATGTTTAATATTTCCTGCCTCTGTCATCTCCCATGTTGTTTTTAAAGGCATCACAGGCACCATACGGGGAATATGAATAAACTGATTTCTCTGTGCTCATGTCAAAAACATATCCCGGATATGATCATAACAGGGATACGCCTCTTGAACGAGTTATTCGTGTCCATGTAAGCACCCAGAGGAATGATCTGAGTATATAGGCACATTTTCTGTTTCAGAACTGAGAACACTACAACACTACTCATAAAGCTCATTTGAGTATAAAAACGAAAAACATTCAGTGCTTCCATAAAACCAGGCTCCTGTTCATTGTCTATGGAGCAGCTCAAGACTTTACACTTTTAAACGTTTGAGACTTTCTTCTCTGGCTTTGAGAGCGAGTAACTCATGGCCACAAATATTTATTGAACTTTCCTGAGCCACTGAAACAACATATTGGGATTCTTAATTTAAGTGGTGTTCCCTTTTAAACTCTCTACAAAAAAGAATCCAATCTTCACTCTTAACACAAATATACTTTCCATTTTCCCCTCCTTAAATTTGTTTTGGTGTGTGAGTGTGTTTAGCATGTCTGTATCCCACATAAACACCTGGGTGAACATCTGCCTCAGACAGGGACAGTGTTATAACTGAGAGTGAACTGATGTGAGAGAAGTTGCAGGTCTGTAAAATCAGCCACATTGAGCGAATCATCACATACAGTATATCAACAGACTCTGTCAGTGAAAACTACCAGGTGTTATCACCGACGTCATGTTCTACAAACTTCGGCTAATAAGAGGTTGAACAGACCTGCTGCGTCCAGCACGGCATGCCTCGGAGGGGTGATCTTAACCTCGCATTCCTGCATTGAATCGCTCACCTATGAAACTTTTTAATGAGATTAGGAGTATATGTATAGCTCACTTTAAGTTACACTTCAACCGTAAGTACACATTTGTTCTGGTTGGTTTCTCTTGGTAACACGTGGCAGAAAATATCTATTGGTGCAGTTTTACAAGCTTAAAAATGTCCTGCTGTTGAGATAGGAATCTAATTTTCTATAGAAAATGTCACTACTTAAAAAATAATCTCATATTTTATTTCTTACCACATCGATGCCCAGAAAAAAATGTGTTTTGCTGTGTAAATAAAGTTATGTTTTATGTAAAAACATGTAATTAAAATATGCTATTGGTCATTTGCTTCCCTTGTTTTGGGTAAAATAATATTATAGCACTTAAACGTCATCCAATACTTATAATTTCGTATGATTTTCTGAGATGATTACAACACCAGGACTTTGACCTGGAAACTATTAATCCTTTTAAATCTTTTACTATAATCCCTCACAAAAAAAGTGCTCATACAAGCTCCTTGTAGTGTTGAAAAATGTTATGATCATTTCTCACAGTTTACTTTGTGCATGTGTGAAGCGACAGATTAATGAAACCACCACCACCATTCCCACGTCCTCAATTTTTACAACCCTGGCTCTATAAAATCTCCCATTGTGTATCTGCAGTAAATAAATATTGTAAATCATTTAGTCGATTTGCTAAAATGTGAACATTCGCCAAGTCATCCCACAGGCTATTAGGACCTGGCCTCTGCGAAGGCTTCAGAGTGTGTTATGAAAGAATCTGGAGAGGAGCACACAATATTACAGAGCTTATCTCATCACAGCAGCCACAGCGACCAAGTATGGAAACTTGGATCAAGGGATCTGTCCGGTGACTGTTTACATTTCTCTCATTGTTTCTGCGTCACCAAGTAGCCAAAGCATTCATTACCCCAGCAGCTACTGCTCCTCTCCTCCCAGCTGATGGTGAGGAATGGATGAGTACCAAGAAAGAGGAGGAAGTGGTTATTAAAGACAGAGGCAGTGGAACAATCAGTGGCTGGAGACCCCACCCTGGTTCCCCCCCGGTCCTGGGACATGATCTTCTCCTCAGGTTGTGCTGTGCCTGCTCTGCACACACACACGCAGACACAAACACCAGTTTTCCATGTGCTGTCTGTACTTGAGTGTACTCAGGGGATGTCAACAAACATGTTGGCTGCCAGAGGCAAAACACTTTCCCATAAACAACCTAATAAAGACCATCCATAGTTTGGGGGGATCTTTGTCAAAAGTACCGAAGCAAGACCAAATCAAATAGCCTCAGGGGGAATCCTGAGACAAACATATGGACTGTATACTTTTGATGTATTGTTCTCTGCTGTGTAGACTAATATTTCAACATTACACACTTTCCCACTATATATTACGCCTGCTACTGGAAAGCATTCCCTGAGGGGAGACATTATTTCGGTTGTCTGTGATGCTGAATTTGCTCCGATGTAAAGAGTCAGAGGACTTTAAATAAATGATTGATGTTTCTCAACAGTCTGAATCTCATCCTGTAATGCAATGGCCACATCCCTCCTTTTCAAATCCAAGCACTCTGCTCTCATACTTTGAGCAGAGTGCTTTAGTGCTGCCATCTTCTGGTGGCCTTCCAGTACAGCTGCAAACATCACACTAACATTCGAGGACCAGTTTTATTGAATGTGTCAAATTACAGTCATGAGAAATTTAAATAATACCAATATCCCTTTACAGACACACCGTTACTTCCTCTTTGCTATCATCATGATTACTCCCAAAATATCCATATTGCAAGAATATGACTTTTAGGAGACATGTCTAGCAGACCGTCAAAGGCCTCTGGGAGCAGCATCCAACGTCATCTCTTCAGTAGATCAGTCAGCACCGCCTTCTGGTTGCCCTTAATTCAAAGTGGCATTGTCCTCCTTTTTTTTTTTTTTTTTTTTTTTTTTAAAAACAAACTGTCTGTCTCCCTCTAGCGTGGGCCGGTTCCTCTCCTGCATTCACACATTCTATAGGCACATATGTAGAAAATACCTGCAAGACAGACACAGTGTATTAGGTGATGGATAACAGATTACATTTGGCAGTCTACTAGCAGTTGTTAAAGGTCCAGTGTGTAGGATTTAGCTGCATCTAACAGTGAGGTTGCAGAAATTAAACTTCTCCAATGTGCCAAGAGCGCAGGAGAACTACAGAGGCCGATGTGAAAACGTGAATGGCCCCATCTAGAGTTGAGGTTTGATTTGTCCATTCTGGGCTACTGTAGAAATAATATGGCAGACTCATTGGGGAGTGGCACAGTGGTGTGGTGGTTAGCACTCTCGCCTGACAGCAAGAGGGTTGCCGGTTCGATCCCGGGCGTGGGAGCTCTTCTGTGCGGAGTTTGCATGTTCTCCCCGTGTCAGCGTGGGTTCTCTCCGGGCACTCCGGCTTCCTCCCACAGTCCAAAGACATGCAGATTGGGGTTAATTGATAACTCTAAATTGTCCGTAGGTGTGAATGGTTGTCTGTCTCTATGTGTCAGCCCTACGATAGTCTGGTGACCTGTCCAGGGTGTACCCCACCTCTCGCCCAATGTCAGCTGGGATAGGCTCCAGCCCCCCCGTGACCCTCAAGAGGATGAATGAACGAATGAATGAACTCATTGGGGAAAGAGCCCGCTTCTTATGTAGATATAAGTAGCTCATTCTAAGGTATCAAAAACCCAATGATTCTTATTTTCAAGTGATTTTTCACCAAAGAAAACATACTTATTATATCATATTCAATTTCTGCTAATATATCCCTCACACTGGACCTTTAAACAATCTGGCTGTGAATATTTATTAAGATTGTATTCATACAATATCAGTGGGACTAGATATGATGTCAAAATGTGTAGCAAAAAAAGAAAAGCAAAAGCAAAAAATATTTGATGGTACCTTCTGTGGTTATTGCTTATTCTGAGCTCTCTCACAACTTTGAGTAATAATGATAATAATAAATGTCTGGCCAAAGATTGCCCCCTGGCCCTTGTCTTTTCTCACCTGCAAAGAAGTTCATGAGCATGGCCACCCAGCCCAGTATGTATGACCAGGAGAAGCGCCAGTCACCGAAGCGCCTCCCCAGGAAGTTGACCGTCACTCCAGTATAAATGGCCATACCCAGCAGAACAAAGAAAGCTAAGAGGGGAAAAGGGAGTTATATTCTAGTTATTATTAAGCTAAGTGTGTGTGTGTGTGTGTGTGTGTGTGTGTGTGTGTGTGTGAATTCAGGAATAACAAGACTCACTGGAGACGAAAAACATGATTCCTGCAGCAAAGGAGCGGTTGAACCTTTCAAAGGAGGAGAAGTGAGAGAAGGACATGATGCCAGCGATGATGCCTGCGAAGCATGACATCCCTGAAAGGATCATGAAGGCCCTGGTGGCATTCCAGTACGCTGGAAGGAAACAGGTAGAAATCAATATCAATCAAATACGCCATCCTCGTAAACCTCTTTATATCGTCTATAGTCTATTTATATATATAGTCCCCTTTAATTCCAAATAACAGATGCACAAGACTGAGCAGGATGTGGCATCAAATAACATTTGTCACACTTGAAATAAAAAGGCATGTCTCTTGCATTAGCTGCAAAGGCAGATCATGAAACAGTGGGCCCCTGGGCACAGATTAAGAGGGCCCCTCCACATGGGAGCCTTCTTTTTGAGGTACTTTGTGTCTTATTTGTCATTTTGTGTCTCCTCATGGTTGTTTTGCCTGTTTCTGTAGTTATTTTCTGTCTCTTTACAATCCTCCTACATCTCTTTGTGGTCATTTTGAGTCTCCCCTTGGTCCTAAAATGTTAATTTCAGAGACATTTTGCAAGTGATGGCCCCCTGACACTTTGGGCCCTTGGGCCTGTGTGCAGTAGGCCCGCTCAGTAATCCATCCATGACTAGTTGGTGCTCAAATATATAGGGACTTTGAAATTGTAGGCCGGGGTCTCTGAGTGTCCTTACCTATGCTGTCAGTCTGCATGTAGCACTTGTTGGACATGCAGTACCTCCACAGACCCTGGTGGGCATAGTTTCCAGAGAGGCGATACTGCATCCAGTAGTCCGTTGCAGTGGAGACCACCAACAGGATATTACCAACAATAGCACAGAACAGGCCCCCTCCCATAAAGCTGTACATCTTGAGCTGAGATAATGGGGCCGCTGCAGAGCAACTGTGATGTAGTGAGGAAAAATGGAAGTTAATACTGCACACACATGTTCACGTACTTACAGTGTGACAAAGTCAAAGACATTTCACACTTAACATACACACATACTGTTTCAAGTCCTGCAGCTTAAGAGGATGGATATATAATAGCTAAAATTAACACACTGAAATATGTTCACGACATTGCATTACTTGTACAATAACATCTTTAAAAATGTATTAGTACTCATACAAAGTCTGCCAACAGTTCACAAAGTATCCATCAAGAAATGGTTGTGACAGTGAAATCAGTTCAGTGAAATTAAATACTTGACTTGGAGCTCCGATTGAAAACCACATATACTGCCAGCCAATCATAAACATAACGACAACCACTTATTAATGAAACAAACAACAACGAATAGTTGCTTGAACCCCTGATTTGTAAGTAACACACTCTTTAAATCAAACATATTTACCTCTTCTTTAGTGGAAACATCACTATTAGTTGAGCAGATGCAAAGTAAGACCACTGTAAAAGCTTTGATGTTACGGTTTGTCGTTGTTCCCCTTCCCTATCCTCCTGTCACACCAGTGTTTGTTCAGCAGTAATGAGGTTTTATCTGACTCTGCCAGCCTCTTTCCAATCACAGTCATCATAAGCTACAATGTATTGCACTAGGATACACACAAAAAACACCCAGAAATCTGATCCCTTACCTTGTTTCTGGAAATGCACCCTCTCTACTGCCCACCTTTCAGAGGTAGAGATAGAAACGAGTGGAGGGGGAAAGAGAGAGAAAGAGAAAGAGAGCTGTTGCTCACTTGGGGGGAAAGAGAGAGAGTCACAGACAATACTACAACCAAAAAGTTGTCCCCTGGTTTTTCTGTTGATGAAAGCAAAATCCTTTGCAGCAGTCTGTCTCCCTGTGTGGGATGCACTTGAATGAGACACTGTAGGGGCCACGGTGCATGTGACCCCGTACATTTGACTGTGTGTGTCTATGCTGGGTTTGTGGGGCCTTGGAAAAGGGGTGGTGGTGGTCCATGTTTCTTTTTGGGGATTTTTTGTTTGTTTGTAAATGGTGTGCTCTAGAACTGGGGATATGCATAGGTATGCAGGACTGTGTGTGTCAATGCAATATGCTGAAACACGCTTTTCTTTCAGTGCTGTCACACTGCGGCGGTGTGGAGGGACACATATAGAGGGAGCACTCTATACACGCAGTGTCTCTCTGCCACTACTATAGGATTGTCTTAACTAAGATCAAATATATGTTTTATTTGCTGAGCAACACCTTAAAGGAATACTGCACTCAATTGATCATATGTAACTCCCCGTGTTACTTTGAATTGTGAAGAAAGTTTGTTTTTCTCGCATGCCTTATGGAAAACAGCGAACATATTGACTCATCAATTGATTGGGGTCTGTATTAAACAACAGCAACACTACATCAAACATGTGTTTACAGACTCTCACACAACTCATTCAGTAAAAACCAAGTCTCATTTCTCCAGTCATATGCTCATGAATCCTGCTTAAACCGTACTTTTTAAAACTGAACTGAAAGTGAAACATATCTGCGCTCTCTTCAAAGCCAGATTCAAATACTAAGGTTTTGAAGCAGAAATGCAAGTGATGGGAAATACTGAGCATATGGCGGGATAAATGAGACTTGGAGTATACTGCAAAAGTTGTGAGAGAGTTTGATAACAGATGTTCTGATATGGTTTTCTTTGGTAAATGTCAATCACTCAATAAATCAATATGTTCACTGTTTTTCATGGAGGTATGTATGTTTTCTTGATGACTAATTGATATACAAATGGTCATTTTGTGGCTGAAGAAAAAAGTGAACATTTTCATCAACTAATGTGACTCACAAAAAAACCCAAAGTATACATATTGCTCTCTCTTAAGCTGACACACTCTTTCCAGGAGGCAATCACAAAAAGTAAACTGTTCAGGTCATGTATTTCATAGACAAACATACAATCCATAACATACTATGTACATAATGTTCAAACAGGTTGTGAGTAATGTGAGAGATTGTAGGAGATTCTGTTTGTCTGCATGTGTCTGAGTGTGTGTGTGAGCACGAGACAGAGCATGGTTCAGTCTCAGTCTGTGAAAAGAAATAAACAAGAAAGGGCAGTTATGGTAAGCAGTGAATGGCCCCCACTGAGGAGGCACTTGAGCAAGGCACCTAAGGTCCAGCTGCTCTGGTGAAGGCACTGTTGGCCAACCAATGAGACTGTAGTAGTTCTGTATGCATGGAGGGCCTTTTTTTTAGAGAAGCTTCTCTGGATAAACTGTTTAAAAATGTAAATGTCAGACAAGTGTGTTCATAATAAACTGTTGCTGGCACTCCTGGCTGGAGCCCAGGGCAACAGAGGAGTGGGAGTCCCATCAGATGACTCCTGACTGAACAGGTCAGCATTGGTCAGACAGGCTAACATTATTATTTCCAAGTTCTCATTGTATTGTGGTACAAAATGTTTAATAGGGTATAAGACCAGCTTTTGGCTCCCCTGAGACTCTGGCCAGCTCTTACAGCAGTGCCCTTACGACCTTACGAAGGAGCCTGAGCATTAGGGATCCTACGGACATATTCACACATATTCATAACTAAAGAAACACAACCCAGGGTCGTCTAACAAAAAAGCCATTCCCATCTGTGGTTAACACACTGTATTGTAATTAACTGGTTGATCAAAACTAGAAATTAAGTCTGACATTTCCAAACAGATGCAGACACAAAATTATGTTAATACTCGCCACAGAGCAATTCAGTATGTTGTGAAGTGATGATGACCTTAGAGAGGTCAGTTCTCCTCAGATTCAATAACAGTTGTGAGTGTGGAAATAACAGATCAACACCATATGCACTGTAGTTAGAAAACAACTCACACTTGTAGCTCCTGGGTTTATTGGATATTCAACTGGTGCAACTTTAAACACAAATATGAGCAAAACTTAGTGTGAACATGTGCTCTAATTCCTGACTGCTGGGGGATATATATACGATTTTTAATTGATTTTGAATTATTTTATTTTAAGCAAAAACTAAATAGTAAAGGAACAGTATTATACCAACATGACCCTTTCATGTCATACTTTTTATTTTATTTCATTTTATTTTAAACTAACTCTATGTGATGTCTTTTTCTGTATTTACTGCATATTTTTTTATTCATTTATATGTGTACGATACTACTGACTGCACAACAAATTGCCCCTCAGGGATAATAAAGATATCCTGAGCATAAACTGTCGTATGAAAATTGCCAGTTATCATATGGTTTGCTTATCAACAGTATGGAAAACAAAAATGCAAATGGATAAAAAAAAAAAAAAATCTCATCTGCATGTGCACGTCTGCTTTATTCCTGCACTCCATCTCAGACTTTTACACAGACTTTTAAATCAAGAGGTTTTTTTAACTTAAAAAAAAAAAATCTGTTTTCATTCCTTTATGGGTCATTGTAACTGATGATAATTACTGTCTGATATCATATACCGTGATACAGTGAAACTGTGACATTTTCTAAGATGGTTATTATAAAATTGTCATACTGTTGCAACCCTATTGACCAATTAGATATGTCATTTTTTTTCCCTGTTAAAGGTTTTTCTCGGAGGAGGGTTCATACTAATCCAAATCGAGGAAGGTTTACACCTCTGCACAGAGTGTAAAGCCCCTTGAGGCACATTTGTGATGTGTGATAATATATCACAAATCTCTAAAAATAAGATTATTTGACATGATTTGACCACTTTACTTTGATGCTGGAACTTATGATTATTTTCATAATAGATTAATGTGTCAATTACATATTTTTGACTAAGTAATCATTTAGTAAGTTCTGGAAATGTCAATCATTGTATATGCAAGAACAATATTCAGCTCTTTCTGAGACATTGAAATAGGAACAAGCAGCAAATTGTCACAGTTGATTCATGTTGAATAGAATAAATATTTGGACAACTTTCCTGACACAGGACAACAACCATCTTTGGAAACAAGTTCTAACAGGCAGCTTCTTTATCAAACACTACATAAACCTGTATGAACAACAGAAAAAGCATATTTTCAGTGTAGTGACCGAGACAACCAGGCAGACGTGAACTCCTGAGATTCGTTCTGGAAAGAGGTTTGACCTTTTATGACCCGGAAGCTGACGCCAGACCCGAGCTGTTCCATCGGCGGAGTAAAGATGGCTGACCAAGGCGCCGCAGATCCTGGTAATAACAACAATAATAAACCTGAAGAATCGGAGGGAACTATTATTAAGGTCACAGTAAAAACCCCTAAAGACAAAGAAGAAATCGCCATCGCAGAAGATGCCTCTGTCACTCAGGTTTGTCGATTTCGCCGGTGGGGAGCTCTAACGTCATGCCCCTGCCCACAACTTCAGCTAGGAAGCTAGTTAGCCGTGTTAGCATTTGTCGTCACTCTTACCGGCTAACTGATAGTGTGTGAAATTGAAGAGGCTGTGTGTAATGAAACTGATACAGCTTGGGTCAACAACCGTTTGGCGTTATTAACGCCGTTAACATCAAATAGAGGGATATAGCCACGTTAACGTATGAAATGGCTAACCGGCTAGCCGGCTAACGGTAACAGTTAGCTAGTTAGCTAACTCAGCTCGCGAGCTAAGCCAACGTTAGCTAACGGTAGCCAAACAAGTGTCAGCTGACGGGCTCCGCTGAAGCAGTAATGGCCTGATAGAACCATGGAAGTGGTTTGGATGGAGGATATGATGAATCGCTTTCATTTCCTATTTCAGCTCAATAGCTTTAGAGATGCTAAAGCCTTGTATCAGTCTAGAACATTCTCACTGCTGCTACTGAGTCATTCAGCTTTCTAGGGAATATACAGTACTCTCAGAGCCCCTGTTGGCTTGGCGACGTGCTACAGAGAAACCATAATGCCACCTATGTCGCCAGAGTAGTCTCTCCAGCTTTGTTGTCGAGCAATTGTGACTACTATGTGGTCTTAAGTAGCCATTTTTGTCTGGCTGTGTGTGTTGAAAGGTTATAGCACAGTAACACGTGTTTCATGCTTAAACACTGGACTTAGATCCAAGGTTACGGTCTCATCCACATGTGGCATTATATTTGATATACACACTGGGAATTCTTGAATACATATACACTTAACGTGACATTACACTGGTTTGAAATCATCAAAGCTGATAACTAATATAATAGCAGCATTTTTTCTTCTTTATTCTTAACTTGAATCATCAGAAGCTACCACAAAGAGATTTTCCATGCCTGCACACTAAAAATAATAATAAAACAATATGTTATTTAAAACCCCATAACATCAATAGAACAAGAAAGATGAAAGGGCAGACCATAAAGTCATAAACAGTGAGATTCATCCACTTTTCTTTTAGTTATTTTGAAAGATTTTGTACTTTTGATACTGTGTGGTTTGGTGGTTGTGTCTCATCTGTTTCAGCAATCAGAATTCATATCCTACTTAAATGTTTAAAATTGATTGTGTGGCCATATCTGCACTACATGTAGCTGATTGGAGTGTTAAGACAAGATAGCTCTTATTTGCAGTGTAAATGAAAGATGTAACAAGAGAGCAGCTTCCTTCAGGATAAATGCATTTTCTGTGCAAATTATGCTCTGCATAGTAGTCAGAGTAACTGTGATTTGCAGATTTGGAGTATTTAGACCACTGCTAATAGGATAAGTACAGAGGACTTTCTTGGAAATTGGAATTTAAGGCCTGAGGGTTGCAAAAGAACAGAAACACATTCAAGTAGCTCTACTAAGGTGTAACCATCTTATTCTTGATATTATCTGTTTTAATTTCCTGTGTCTCTCTCACCTTCTGTCGCTCTTGTCTCATTTTCAATCTAATCTCTATTCATTTCTTGCTGTCTTTTAGTTTAAAGAAGAGATCTCGAGGCGGTTCAAAGCCAAACAGGACCAGTTGGTTCTGATTTTTGCAGGGAAGATCTTGAAGGATGGCGACAGCCTCAGCCAACACGGCATCAAGGATGGGCTAACGGTTCACCTGGTCATAAAGACAGCACACAAGTAAGGCTACATTATTATATAATCCATGTTGGTATAAAAGATCATTTTGTAGCAGGCCTATAGGATCTTGCAATACAATCTTGGTGTGGAATTCAGTGAGCTGCAGTTCTTGTTGCATTTATGTATAACTTAATGTCCAGACACAGTCAGATTACATACGTACTGAATTTCTCTACAAATTGTCTCTGTAGGGCAGGAGATGGCGGTAGCACCTCGGCCTCTAGCTCAACCTCCACTCAAGCAGGCAATACCTCCACCTCTAGTCCAGGTACCAACCCCTCCTCCACAGCAGGATCTACTGGGACTGCCGCACCATCCACACAGACACCCAACATTCTAAGTGAGTCCACCTGTGTGTAACTATTTACATTCATTAGTTAACTTAGAATAGTAATGTGTGTAACCAACGCCCACCCATCTGACCTCCCTCAGCTGGCTTTGGTGACCTGGCCGGTTTGGCTGGAATGGGCATGGGCTCGGCCAACTTCATGGAGCTGCAGCAGCAGATGCAGAGGCAGCTCATGTCCAACCCAGAGATGCTTTCTCAGATCATGGAGAACCCTTTGGTGCAGAACATGATGTCCAACCCAGACCTGATGAGACAGATGATCATGGCCAACCCTCAGATGCAACAGCTGATGGAACGCAACCCTGAGATCTCCCACATGCTCAACAACCCTGAGCTCATGAGACAGGTAAAGGACATGCAGAGGGGCTAAATGGCACTCAGATAGTTTGCACAGGCACAACTACAGAAGGTTTCCACTGTATTTTGTTTTTCTGTATATTCAGTGTTTTACTTTCTCTATTTAGAATGAACTTTAACTGACTTGACCCCACTCTCCCTTTATCTCAACTCCCAGACCATGGAGCTGGCCAGGAACCCAGCCATGATGCAGGAAATGATGCGGAACCAGGACAGAGCTCTGAGCAACTTGGAGAGCATCCCAGGAGGTTACAATGCCTTGCGGAGGATGTACACAGACATCCAGGAACCCATGTTTAGTGCTGCCAGGGAACAGGTATCTGGGAGGAATGTTTACTTATCAAATCCTTGTTTGTTTGCACTGTGTTAATCCTTCCCAGCATTTGTTTTCATACATTCTGTAACCTTTGTCTGGTTTTTACTCGCCTGTGTAGCTATATTTTGACTTTTTGTGTGTTCAAATCTGTCCAATTTCTTTCTCTGTAGTTTGGTAGCAACCCATTCTCAGCTCTAGGTGGGAATTCTGAGTCTGGTGCCCAACCATCACGAACAGAAAACCGAGAACCCCTGCCCAATCCATGGGGGCCACCAAATTCTTCTAACCCTTCTGAGAGTGGAGGGGCCACCACAGGAACCTCTAGCACCACTGGGGGCACCACCCCCAGTGTGTCCAACCCTCTTGGCATCAATCCTGGCAGTCTGGGCAATGGTAATACGGAGCAGGCTATGATTCTTAATACACCTGCATGCATTTATTTACTTAGCTGAATACACATTTGCGTTGTCATAAATATCGATTAATGGGTACATATTGATTCTGAATATTTGAAACAGTTTCAGTACTTATTCAAACCCGCACAAGCTGTGTGTTCTTGCTCTCTCTTTATGTTTACTACAGTTCTCTGCTACTAACCAAGAAAAAAAAGTAGTCGCTGATATGTTATAGCCTTGTGTTTATTTTTTAATAAATTTCAAATGTCATGTCCTAAATGTCAATATCCCCCCTGTGGTAAATGGCATCAGATATTGATTTTTTGTCAAAGTATTATATCGAAGTAGAAACACCAGTATGGTGACAACACTAATACACATATATAACTAAACTCCTTTCTTTTTGTGCGTTGCAGGGATGTTCAACAGCCCGGGCATGCAGAGTTTACTCCAGCAGATCTCGGAAAACCCTCAGCTGATGCAGAACATGCTGTCTGCTCCTTACATGCGCAGTATGATGCAGTCACTGGCTCAGAACCCAGAGTTGGCCTCCCAGGTATGTAATAGAAAGACGTGTGCCCACAAACACACGTACTGTACATACACACCCATCACTCATAAAACACCCACAGCCACAGATCATATTACAGTGCACATTCTGGTTATTTAGATTCAAAGCTTGTTTAAGAAGTCTTTGTTATTCAGATTGTGTTCCACATATAATCGATTGATTATGTTGAACTCTGCAGTTTATAATGAATTGTAAATAGTAGAATCTAGTGAGGCCTGTTGTGCATTAGGCCAATAAGCCCAGCTATTTAGTTCTCACTCAGCAGAGGGGATTGTCTGTTAAGCTTATTTGCATTTGCAGCAAATTGTAAGAAAGAATAAACAACACAGCTCTGACTTATTTAGTTCTAACAAACAATGCTGATTGTACGGCAGTCCAGAAAACCTTACACTGGAGTGTTGAACAAATGGTGACAGAAAACTGAGAGACTCAAGCTTTTATTTCTGTTTTCAACATTTTGCCTGTGCTTAAGCAAATATATTGTACACATCAACTCTAGTGAGTGAGCATCATATTCAAATGTGGAATGACACATTCATTACCTTGACTGTCCTTCTGTCTTTTTTTTTACCAGGTGTTGATGAATAACCCTTTGTTTGCTGGAAACCCACAGCTGCAGGAACAGTTCAGATCTCAGTTGCCCATCTTTCTGCAGCAGGTACCACACATATCTCAGTCCGATAATCCAGTCATAGATTGTTTTGTTTTTTTTGTTTTTTTGTCCAATAAGACATGAAGACAGTCCTCATGGTGTGATAGGTACATGATAGGTACAGATTGGCCTATAGGGGGCAGTACACTACAACAAGGGGATGTGAAGGTGATCACAGACATGTATCTGCACATGCTGAACATTTTTGTCTCTAGGATTGTGGGTATCTATTATACATTTTTGGCTACTAGATTAGATTTC
This sequence comes from Epinephelus lanceolatus, assembly GCF_041903045.1. Classification (NCBI taxonomy): domain Eukaryota; kingdom Metazoa; phylum Chordata; class Actinopteri; order Perciformes; family Serranidae; genus Epinephelus; species Epinephelus lanceolatus. The sequence continues at coordinate 17,550,161 of NC_135749.1, forward strand.
TTTTTGATAAGCCACTAGTCATTTTCTCAGAAACTCAAGGTCAGAATTCCAGACATTTGATCAGTACATCGCTTAGATGTTCCTTTTTTAACACTTTATAGTACAGTGAATTAGATCAGATTTTATCGATTCCACACTGGGGAAAATTTGTTTTATCATTTTTCTTTTACAGCAGCTCAAGAGTCAGAAGTAAGAGAAAAAAATGATAAAAGTTATTGAGTGTCCGCAATTTGAAGTTGCACAGGATAAATGTAATAAACACATGGTATATAGTATTTTTTTTACTGTAAAAATATATAAATATTGTTGCACAGCAAGTGGTAAAATATTGCACACTTGGAAACTGCACAGGATTGTGAAAGAGTATAAATATGAAAAGATATGTATAAGAATATGCATATGTGTATGTATACAGGCTGAAATATTAATTATATAATGATAGATATAAGAATAATCCCACAGTGTAAGTACGTGTATGTGTAATGTGTTAGGTTTCTCACAAATATTATATTTTACAAGAAATGAATTGCTAATCGGTTGATCGGTTGGTTAATTAAATGCTGCAACTTATGTTCGTCTTCAGATGCAGAACCCAGAAGCCCTGTCAGTGATGACCAATCCCCGGGCCATGCAGGCTCTAATGCAGATCCAACAGGGTCTACAGACACTGCAGACAGAAGCACCAGGCCTCATGCCCAGGTATGCTTTCACAGACAGATACACACATTTTGCTTTACTTGGTAGATTTTATTCCCAACCTTTCTGTTTTCTCTTTTGGCCTAGTTTGATGTCAGGTGGTATTCCTGGTGGGATTCCCGGTGCAATTCCTGGAGGAATAGCTGGTGGAATTCCTGGCATACCCACAGGTGGGGGCATGCCCGCAGAGAACCCGGCCTCCTCACCCAGCAGTGCGGGAACAAATGCTGCCCAGCAGCAGCTGATGCAACAGATGCTCCAGATGTTTGCGGGAGGAGGCGGAGGAAGTGCAACGGTACACACAAACGCGCATGCACTGATACATCATCTTTCACATCTGTATGATTTTTTTTTTCTGAAGTTCCATTAATTTGTCCCCCGTGTAGACCCAGACCCCAGAGGTGCGGTTCCAGTCCCAGCTGGATCAGCTGAGCGCCATGGGCTTCATCAACCGCGAGGCCAACCTGCAGGCCCTCATTGCTACTGGAGGAGACATCAATGCCGCTATTGAGAGACTGCTGGGCTCACAGCCCTCGTAAAGACATACAGTACATACTGACACACAGACACGTGCATACACACATACACACCTAACTCATAAACACACCCAGCATCTACAGAGAACCAAGAGAAATTTAAGTGTATTGTCCCAAACTTTGCTGAAGAAACTTGGGCAGGATCTGTAAGACCCTCATTCTACATCTGTTCTCAGATCATTCCCTAGTCCCCATACTTTTTTGGCACCATCCAATCAGATCTCTGTCCCAGAGTGCTGCTGTAGAGCCGGACTGAACCACTCTCACCGTGAGGGGTGTTCTGGTGCAGAGAAAAGAGTGAGAACCTCTCCTGAAAAGGGACACCCAACCATTTCTTCATTCATTGTTTTCTTCACATAAAACTGGAGTCGAGTGTTGCAGACAAACATTTACATAAAACACATTAAACCCGTGTGATGTGATTGGCTGTTGGCTTTGTGTCACACATGGCCATTGTGAAGCAGTTTGTTAGCATTTAACTGGCAAATCAATACATGAACATTCTCTGGTCCACAGACAGTAATCATCAACAAGAAGACATCTTGTCCACACAGGCGCTCAACCCCAGTCCCTTCCTCTTCCCCCATTCTCGAGATTCTACATTAATAGCTGTTTCTGCCCGACAACTTTCACTATTTATTGCAAGCGCTTTAAGAAAATGACGCCCTCCACACTTCCCTTAACTTGTAATTTGTCATTCCAGATAAAAGTGCCCACTCACAGGTGCACAGTGTCTTTTCCTTCTGAGGCACCACTGCTGTGCCTTCTGCCCTTCCCTGCCCTATAACAGCATTCGTCTGCAAATGACACCCCCCATTCAGTGGGTTAATTAGAAACCCCCAATAAATTCCACACAGCATCATCCAGGACTGTAACCATAATCAAACAACGCGTCGTAGCAGCTCCGAGGCAGAGGATGCTGTTAGAATGAATATGAATGAAACAAACAAGCTTTCCTTTCATTTTAATCTGATTCTTCTTCTTTTTTTTATCATATTTTTCTTTTTTTGAGGTGCAGTTAGTACCTAGAGATAATTTTGATTTGTCTCAAACGTGGAAATTAAGTGAGTAAAAATTAAGTGAATAAATATTGGAAAGGCTTTACAAACAATAATGGTATGGTGGCACCATACGTTATAAAATCAAGTTCTAGGTTGTCTTTTTTTTTTTTTTTTTTTTTTTTCTTTTGAAAATCTCAGCATTGTAGTTGTGGTAACCTTGGCAACTGCTTCTATAGCTTTGCTTTGTCTGTTGACCTCAGCTGAAAAAAAAAATCCATCTCACAATTGAACATGTTGAAACTAACTTTTAACAGTACTGTACTAAAAAAGAATAAAACATGGTCAAAAACAGTCGACGCCCTGTGTCAGGTGATTATAGCCTTGTGATGGTGCAAGATGGCACCTGTCGCTTTCCAGTCATTAACATTTTCTGGCCTTGAGGTTCATGAAGATTAATTGAATTATGATCTGCTTCTGTTGTTAATCAAGAAAATGTAACATCTTGAAATGTAAGATTAAATGATGTGTTTTATGGGAACAAATGGTCATTTTGAAAAGTACGTAAGGCACAGTTGTTTGGTCCAAGTATTAGGGATGTCCCGATGACATTTTTTTTTTGCATCCGATCCGATACTGAGTCCTTTATTTTGAAACCGAGTCCGATACCGAGTCCGATCCGATACTTTGCAAAGCATTAAAAAAGAAACAAAAAGAATTATAAATATAATAATAATAAATTTATTTGGTATTAATCAAAGGTAATTTTGGAGAACATGCAAACACGTGAACTTTGTCTAAAGGGGAGCATAAAATAGTTTTAAACACTAATAAATAAATATTTACTTTTCATGCCTACACACCGGCGACAGCTATAGCTTAAGGCACTATGTTTTTGGGTTGTCCGTCCATTCGACACATTCTCATGACTGTGATACCTCATGAATACCTTGAGGGAATTTCCTTTTAAATTTGGCACAAACATCCACTTGGACTCGAGGATGAACTGAAAGGTCAAGGTCACTGTGACCTCACTAAACACCTTTTTGGCCATAACCTAAGAATTCATATGCTAATCATGACAAAATTCAACACAAATATCTGATAGGGTAAAATGATCAAGTGAAGATACTTATTTCCAAAAGGTCAAAGGTCACCTTCACAGTGGCATCATAATATTCTTCAAAAACACTTTGCAGTCCATTATTGAATGTCATATCTCAGGAACAGAAGGGAAGACATTCGGTCAGATGCTGAATTGGTGACACTAATTCTGTTTTTCTGGGATTAATATGTGTGCGAAGCACCCGTGTTTTAGAATTTGCAGCGCTTCTGCAGCAACATCCATATGTGGAGTATTTTCTACAGTCATGGCTGCATATGAGTCTGAGACATGGATGTAAACTGTAACTTGACTGGTTGGCAGAGTCATACAACGGTGAGGTGGTAATTCTCGTTTTTAAATCGGCTTGGCGTTCAGGGAGTTCCTTTGGAAATCAACCAACTAAACATCTGCCTTTCCATATGGTGTGTCTTCACTATAGTTGGTACCAAATTGCGTATTTCCTGTCAGGAATCTTTCTAAAACATTAAGATAACTATGTATGGACCTATTTAATAAAGTGTAACCCAATTGTACATTTAAGAACATTACAGTCAGAATAACCATCGCCAGAAAATACTATGTAGCCTCAATGTTTTCAGCCTGCGTTCCTTTAATTATTATCTGAACAATCAAAATCAGATATAAAAAATTAGCACGACAGGCCAAATCAAATCTCTGCTCACATCCCTGCAGGCATCAGACAGGTGGCAAAATGGCGTTCTGGTACACAGATCCACCTGTTAGGAGCGGCTGATTGTCATACAAATGGAAGGATGGGTGGAGTCTGTTACTGCAAGTGGTTCTACCTGTTCCACCTGCTCTCCACCCCCCCCAGCCCTCCCTCGGGTGTCAGCTAATGAGGGATCGACAGGCCACAGGACTCTTTCCTGCCTGTCCTTCTGTCCTATGCAGAGCTACCCCTATCAGATCAAGAAGGACACGGGTGGGAGCAGCTGAACCTGTTCTCTTTTCCACCTTCACTCTCTCTCTCCACACTGGAGATGGAGAAAGAGGAGTGAGGCTGTGTTTTTTTTTCTTTGGCCTGTTTTTTCTAACTCTTCTCTACTTTGTTGGGGACAAATATTGAAAGTGGCTTCAGGATATTTACCAAGTGAAAGAGGGAAGCCTTCACCACTTAATGCAGCATGGGGTCTGATGAGTCGTACAATTTTGTCTTCAAAGGTGAGTCATGTTTGCTCGAGCTGTGATTGTAACAGAGTAGCTAAAACAGTGTAGAGTGTGTAGACGTTGAAGCTGTCAGGTGGTTGTAGCTGCCTGCTCCAATTTCCGATGAAGTGGGGAAAGGAGGAAAAGGAGGAAGTGATGGCTTTCTTTTTGTTTGTTTTGCTGTAATGTGTTTGACCTTTGACCCATAAAAGAAACCTCCAAGATTCCCTGCTTCACTAAAAGACTGTTATGTGCTTTTTGTGATTATTTCCTTGACTGACACACAGTATCCCACCTATGATTCTTCATTCCATTCATTCCAAAGTAAAGTCAGCCACAGAGTGCCACGTTTATGTGATGTCACAGTGTCTGGTATCTCCTAAAGGTGACAGAGAGTCTACACGTGTTAGATGAGATAAAGGATGCCTCATTCATAACATAAAGTTATAGTTTTACCAATTAACAGTATTATTTTTGGACACTGTGTGTCATGAAACCAATGTGTTAATCAGTACTCACAACTAATGAATTTCAGCTTCTCCTGTGTGTGCTTGTTCAGTGGTGTTGATAGGGGAGTCTGGCGTTGGAAAGAGCAACCTTCTGTCCCGCTTCACTAAGAATGAGTTCAATCATGACACCCGCACCACCATTGGCGTTGAGTTCAGCACGCGGACTGTTCAGCTGGACAACTACACCATCAAAGCTCAAATCTGGGACACGGCAGGGCTGGAGCGCTACAGGGCTATCACCTCCGCGTGGGTACACACACACATACATACATGAGTAATAGAGACATCAACAAAAAGGTGAGAATCGTCACGTCAGCACTGGCTCACACGTGTGTCTGTTTAAGTCACACTGATTTGAGTGATGCAATTAACAGTCACATCTCCTTCAAACATTTTGCAATAACAGCTTCCAGTTTGACTAATAAGATCCAACTCACACGTTTGGTCTCCAGATAAAAGCACAAATACATCACAAAGCATGCTGCTACAAATTACTAACACTTGCTCACCAAATGTATCAAAATCAAATAGAAAATACTGGTTTGAGATCCTTTTTTTGAAGATTGATTTGCCTTTAATTGACAGGACAGAGTAGCATGAAAGGGGGAGAGAGAGAGAGAGAGAGAGAGAGAGAGAGAGAGAGGGGGAGTGACATGTGGCAAAGGGCTGCAGGCTGGAGTCGAACCAGGGCTGCTGCAGCAAGGATGAAGCCTTTCCTACGTGGGGCACCTGCTCTAACCACTAAGCCACCGACACCCCTGAGATTCTTTTATTAATTAATTTTATTTATTTTGTAATTTGAAAATACAAAAATACTTTCTGCCCAAACTGACACCACATTCCAGGCAGTGTGTAACTACGATATATATATATATGACCTTAACCCCACCACATTGTCATTCTTATTTTTTATCCTAATCTAAATTCTAATTTCTCACATCATAACTTTGAAGAGGCCGGTTGTGTTATTTTGGAGTTGGAGGGGCTGCGAATTCATGCTGTATGGCCTCTGTCAGTCAAACGCCTCATTTCCTCTGCATGGTTCAGCTCTACTCACGTTTGGTACCGAGTCCTTTTCTCTGTTTTGTTTTCTAAGGCGGATAATACTCCCTCAGCGTAGGTGGGATTCTCAGCTGATCACTATATTGAACCTGGAGGGGTGAACGCAAGCTCTTGTACTATTTTGTTACAAATTGCATCTACTGTTTTTCTGTCCATTTAAAAACAAATTACAAGTTGTAATTGAATACATATTTTAAATGCATTTAATTGACATACAGCCCATCTCTGTTGGACTCTCCCACCTGGTGGTCACAGGTATTACAGGGGAGCAGTTGGAGCACTGCTGGTCTACGACATCAGCAAGCACCTGACCTATGAGAGCGCAGATCGATGGTTGAAAGAGCTGTTCGACCACGCGGACCCTCACATCGTGGTGATGCTGGTGGGAAACAAGAGGGACCTGGAGAACCTCAGGACCGTGCCCACAGAGGAGGCCAAGGACTTTGCAGGTCAGTTAGAAACCAGTTATAACCATGTATATCTACAGGTTTCATGTGACCAAGGGAGTGAGTTTTGTGGGGCACATATGACACAGGGGGTTAAGGGTCCTCTGCCAGAAAATTTTGAGCATCAAACACTTAATTACCTGCATTCTGGGGTATTTTTAAGCATCAATTTATGGTGCAAATGAATTTATTTTGTGAAAATAAAAGTCCTCTGCTCTATCTATGTTTTTATTGGCACAAATGCAAATGTTCTAAATACTGAGGGGGATGTGTCCTCTGCGTCCCCCTGCAATCTACACCTATGCTTCATCTAACGCTCAGTACTGTAAATGATTCTCCTTGAATATTGATTATGATCTTTCCTTTCCTTCCTCTTGCCCCTTCGGACCACCCCACCCCAGAGAAGAGAGGTCTGATGTTCATGGAGACATCAGCGTTGGACTCCACCAATGTCGAACATGCTTTCAACGAAGTCCTCACAGGTATGTTCAGTCAGCGTGTCGTCAGTATGCCCTCTTTGAATGACCTACGGTGCAAACTTGGCGTCTTTGTTCCATTATTTCCAGCGATCCATACAAAGGTGACCAGCAGACAGGTGACCCGTGGCTCCATCAGTGCCGTGACCCTGTCCAGCCCCATCGGACCCAACAGCGAGGCACAGGAGGGGCGCGGCAGCTGCTGCAAGAACTCCTAACAGACTGCTGCACTGTAACAATCTGCGCTGCCGACGCTGAACCAGCATCACGCTTGACTGTTGTTCAAGCTAAAGCACGCCATCATTCACACCCAATTTGACAAGAGAGGTACCTGCTCGACCTGCAGTCAGTGTACAAACCTCTTTAAACACTAAAACTGTGCAGTATATAACTCAAAGACATACAAATATTAAGGAAAATCTATATTTTATACACTATATTTCTTGTTGTGGCTAATGGGCATGTTTTACTACTAACAGCTGTGCAATTTATCTTCTCATGTTTTTAAAGAGGCACTGTAAAGTTGTATTGCTTTTCTGAATGAATGCACTGGGATTCACTTGGAATAAATTATTTATGTTATTCTGTCTGCATGTAATTACCACACAAAGACATGAATTCATTATCTGCATTAGACACATTATCTAAACTAGATGAGGGAATAGGAGAGAGAGCTGATGTGAGATAAAGACAGCTGTGGAAGAAGAACTGTGAACCTTGACTTAAAATAGAGCAGTGATTTCCCACTCCCAACTGTGCTGTTACCAGTAAAGTCCCTGCTAAATTGTACTTAAGGAAAAGAACACGTGTTTTATTGGCAAAATATAGTCAAAGCATCATCACTCATTATAAGAATGTCCCTATTACACAATTGCATTTATCACCAGAAGGTTATTATGGATGCATTAACATGTAAGCAGTGTTTAATGTTGCGGCTGATCCAGTCGAGGCTGACATCAACTAATTGATATGCTGTTGGGTAGTTGAATGTAAAAAAGGTGCATAATATTTTATTTGTTTATCATATGTTTTGTATCTAAAATCAGAACCAGTGACTAGAGTGAATAATAATGCTAAAGATAATGATAATAACTGATAGACAGTTCAGTCAGTTGTAACTAAAAGCTGTAGATAAATAACTTAAAGAGTTGAATAAAGGTAGTGGTCACACTTCATTTGAGTATTCGTGACATTTCACCAGCTTATTGGTGAGATTCAACAATTCAACTGTTTCGCTTTGTATGTGTTTCTCTGTAGGGTACATGTGACAGTTCACTTTATATTTACTGAATAATTTTGTTGAATTTGAAATGTTTACTCAACCTGTGCTGCATAGGTAAATTGAATAGTTCAACTAAATCATTGTGAGAATTCACAAGACTTGGCTCAGATTCCAGAGTTATTTCTTATCCTGAAGTCTCCTTAAGGAATCTGATCTCGTTTGATTGCGACCGCATGCCTTTGCTGACGTCGACCCCAGCAGGATTCGAGCCCTGGACCTTCCACATGGAGGACGAGTGCTCTAACCACTACACTAGGGAGGCCCCCATGATTTGTCACATATACTCCATAGACAATGTACAATCTACAGACAGAGTGAAACAGTTGAATTGTTGAATCTCAACTAATGAGCTGTTGAAATGCTACAAATATTCCATAAACTGTCTGCAGGTGGACTATCCAAGTAGTTGCTCTCCACCCCTGAATAAAATATCTGTCACATAGAGTCAGACAGCATACAGTGGTGATTCTCAACTTCCTCTTAATGATTACTGAAGTAAAAAAAACACAATATTATGTAGAATTTTCTCTTCTGTTGTTTGGTTTTGTGAAATGCAGAATAGTTTTACTTCTTTAGACCTTCAAAAATTATTGAGATGTAACAGTCTAAGAGGAAGAAACCCTTCTAATTAAATGTCTCACATCTCATATTTAGGGGTCACACTCAAAAACAAGTGGGAACACTGTTGGGTCGAAGGTGTTGTGTCTCTCCTCAGCCTGTAGATGGCACTGCTGATGTTGCGAGTTCAAGCATCAGCGCCGTGCTGTGTTGTGCAATGCATTTGTCCGCTGGCTCATTTCCTTATTATCTCCAGTGCGACTCATACCATCATCTAATCCCACTGTTCATTCCATTAATGATCACAATATTAAGCTCATGTGGCGCTGCAGTGTTGTCGCCATGGCAGCAACCTCTGATGCCCTCTTGACAAGCTAATCAGTGTGCCCATGAAGTAGAGAATTAATTTACGCCTTTTCCACAAATAGTAAATTCATTCACCAGTGTTGTGGCTTTATTGCAGTGTGTGTATGTGTGTGTGTGTGTGTGTGTATGCAGATGATCTTCAGACTATGGATGTAATTGGACAGGCTCATATGGCACGACTGAGAGAATATAAATCTATAGCAGTGGTAGTTAATGACATTCTGGACAGATAGTGCTCTATCTCTGGCTCACAGATGTGCATAAGGAGCCTTCAATGTGGTGTGAGTGTGTGTGTGTGTGTGTGTGTGGTGTCCCCAAGCAAGACTCCTTTGCTGGAGATCATTTTGCCACAGTGAAATGACCACAAATGCTTTTATTAAGTTTCTCCTCTGAAAATATGATAGGGAAGGCTCTGCACCGGGCAGTAAATGTTTAATTATTTCCTGTGAATGAGGGTATTTTTATGAGCTGAGTAAAAGCATCTGGTGTAATAATCCACGCAGGCTGAGCCGGCTGCACAGGTTGAAAGCCTGGTCATGATATCTGTAAATCTCCCTCTGTCCTGAGGCTGGAGGTAGGGGTCGTGTTTGCAAAGATCATGAAATTAAAAAAAATATTACAAGCTCTTTGTTCTGTGTTAGGATGAGGATAGTAAGATTTTCTTCCGCTGCTTTACAGATTCTCACAAATTCCTCCTGGATCTGTGTGCGGACTGCTTTCTGACCTCGTCTGAAAGCTCTCGCAGTGGTCGGAAAGACTTGGATTTAGCACATACATGTGGTGGCTATTACCCACATGCTACTTGACATGTGTAGCCTGTAAAAAAAACTGTGTCTGAAACCAGGACTCATATATGCTAAAGTGATGAGTGGTATGGCACCTCTGACTCCAACATGGAGCTGTTCATTTTTCATTTACAAGACCTCTTCCTGTAGGGCTTTACGGGGAATCTAGTCCTCCTAGAATCTACAGTTGCAGCATCACATCTGTATGGATATTACTGTGACATTTGTGTTCTTACGACCTTTGACCCCCATGAAACACAGATCTTTTCTAAAAACCCACATTTTCCATCCATCATTGCTGTCGCCCTGCTGTTTCTCCTCCACTCTCTAATTCTTAGTTTCATAGACTCCTGATTTTTTCCGACTAGGTGTTGGGCTCCACAGAGTTGTTTCCCTGCTGTTTATTTCTGCTTCCTTCATTTGTTTGTTTACAAGTGTAATTACCAGAGACTGACACAAAATCCCATAAACTTCCGTTCACATTCACACAAGATCTCAAAAAACATCTGTACTCGCTTGTCTTTTATTTATGTTTCTCTTTGTCGCTCAGTTGCAGAATATTTCCGACACACACACACACAAAGACATATTTTGTGGTATTTTTGCACATCATTGCTGCCCTGCGATGTATTTCCATAATGTCAACTCGTCATTAGTTAAGAAAAATAGCAGCTCTGTGACAGGGCATTTTTCTGCTAATCTACTGGTTTTAAGTGGCTCATTTATTTTACATTGTGGGATATTTTCGGAACCCTGCTCCCTACCAAATTTGGAGATTCAGGGTATTCATTGGACAGCAAAGATATCTTATATCAGTACAGACTGGTACACGATGTTAGTTTAGAATAACTTCTGAGTAGAAAACTTCTTCATCATTCATTCATTTCATTTCACAGGGGGACTGGAGCCTATCCCAGCTGACATTGGGCAAGAGGCGGGGTACATCCTGGACAGGTCACCAGACTATCACAGGGCTGACACATAGAGACAGACAACCATTCACACTCACATTCACACCTACGGACGATTTAGAGTCACCAATTAACCTGCATGTCTTTGGACTGTGGGAGGAAGCCGGAGTACCTGGAGAAAACCCACACTGACATGGGGAGAACATGCAAACTCCACACAGAAGGGCTCCCCCATCCCGGGGTTCGAACTATGAACCCTCTTGCTGTGGGTGACAGTGCCAACCACTGCACCACAGTGCTGCCTAAACGGCACTGGGCAAACGCTGCTCATTGCCGTCTACCTAAAACATCAATATCAGTTTAAGCATAAACAATATTTAGAACATTTTCACCACTTTACTTTGCCAACAGCCCCTTCTGATAGGGACGTGATCGCGTTAGCTCAAAGTCACCAGACTCATTACCCAGAGTCATTTTACTTCGCAAAATACGAGTCGCTGGTCTGCTGCTGCTTCGATCAGTTAGTGTACAAGGTAGAGCACTAGATTTACAGTGATAAGGATTTTTTAGGTGGGTCTTTACAGCAGTTATGGCTAAAAATAGCAACAGAATGGACGCAGGGGACACATCCCCCTCAATAATTAAAACCGGTGCATTTGTACCCCCCCATAAAAACATGAAAGTAGCAGAGAACTTTTATTTTGACAAAATTAAAGACATTTTCACTGTAAATTGATGCAGGAAATGCATAAATTGGTGCATACAAATTCACCAGAATGCAGGATATAAAGTGTTTGATGCTAAAAAATGTCTGGCCCCCAACCCCCACCCTGTTTTATATGTGTCCCCCCAAATGTTCCATCCACACCCTTGTAAAAAGATTTTTTAAAAACACAAAGGTCTTGGACACCAGATTTGTAATTTGTTAGCATAGTGTAATAATGGGTGATGCGCCATGTGTGGGTGGAAATAATTTTGTATGTGCGTGCCTGCATCTGTGCAGACGAGCACACAAACAAAACCCAAAGTCCAAACACAAGAGTGTGTGACAGCCCACATTCCTCCATCACCCTGCATCTGTCAGTGCATGTCAGCAGAGAACACAAATTTTTAGATTTCCCCGTCAGCTGACATCATCACATAAATAGAATCAAAGTCAATGCACACTGATTACCATGGTGATGTTGTTATGGCGACCAATCAAAGGGAGAGGTGAGCTGATGGGTGGCTGTGTGTTCAGACTCTCTACTCCCCGAAATGCGCAGTGGAGAGAGAGAGAGAGAGAGAGAGAGAGCTGAGAGGTGGATTGTTGCCTGGAGGTGATTGCAGAGAAAATGTTGAGTGTGTTTATCACTCCTGCTCGAAGGCTTTAGTCTCAGCTCAGCTTGTTATGAGATTAAAAAATGCTAAAGAACAGTTTGCATGAGTGTGTGTGTGTGTGTGTGTGTGTACATTGTGTGCCCTCTTGTGTTTAGCTGTATCACCTCCCCATACACTCCAGTCAATTAACATCTTTGCAACGCTTCTAATTTAATAACAGAGCCTGTTGTGCTTGGCCATCCCCATTCAAGGCCCAGCCGGGGTCACAAGATTCCTTTCCGGTGTACAATTAAACAGGTTGCCAGCGACAAACAGAGCCGAGAGCCTCAGCACCGGTTCACTTAACATAATATTACATACCTCAGTTGCCATGACAGCTCCAGTGTTTGTGAGTGTGATGCTAAACGGCTGCAGGTGTAAAGTGATGCAGTGAACTATTATTTGAGTGCTGCTTTCAACTGAAACCTGAGAACGGAAAGTGTAAAATAGGCTCGTCATTAACATATTATCTCCCGTGTGACAGGTGAGCTTCCCGCTGAGTGTGGATGTAAGTGACGACATCTGCAGAGTAGGAGGCAGATCATGTTTTAGTCGGTGAATGGGCAACTTTTTCAGTCACAAAGTCTCTTATCCAAAGTCGTAACGCTTGACTTTTGCCTGGTTTCGTGGAGCTGCACTGACCACAAATCCACTGACCCAGAAATTTCTGACAGCCGCTCCAACATTTTTACCCACAGACACCTGGCTAAAACTAGACTGTGAAACCCTGAGCTTCCAAACATGTGAGTGTGGGAGAAACTTTTCAGCTGCTCCTTCCAAGGGAGGGGGGAAAAATGGCAATATTACCACCCAGCCCTTAAAAGTGCTCTGTTCTTTCTCAGAGGAACACAAAACGTCTGGCAGTATAGTAAGTGACAAAAGGGGCGTTAAATTGAGTTTATGAGTAGATATTTCCATGTGTGTACTTTTCTCCTCCTTAGCTTTTGTTCCATGTGGCTCGTGGATGGAGGTGCAGTCCAGATGACACGGCTCAGCCAGGAGCATGCAGATACCGTGGTTACTCTTACAGATGCATTTCATATATTATTTTGTTCCAGAGAATGATTCTGACTCGGCTCTTTTTTTATACCATGCTTTTCACTTCACTTTATTGTTTTGGTTCTTGTAGTGTGGGCTGCACTGTCTAATCAGAAACATGTTCCCAACTTCCCATCGTAGGAACATCGCCATGGGCGGATATTAAGACAGCGGGCCCCTGGGCACAGATATGCAAAAGGCCCCACCGCCTTTACATAGGAGCAAGAAACAGACTTCATGGTGGTTTTGCCTCTTTTTTTATTTTTGTCCTGCATCTCTTTGTAGTTGTGATGCATCTTTTTGTGTTGTTGTTTTGTAAAGCAGCCCCTTTCCCACGGCACCAAAAACCCACCAACATCTGCTTACATCTGGCTTTTTTTATTTAGCGGAAACATGTACAATTGGCATTCACTCCTGGGACAAATAACTCCAGCAGTCATAGGTATTTATTGGCTCCAGCTCTGATCGGCTCCTATCGGCAGTGAGGGAAGTACGACATCCAGGTGGATGCACTAATATTAGCCCCTTTGCTGGCATCATGCAATGACAGGCTGACAATGACAATGACAGACATCCCTCTCCCCAGCAACACTTTCCAGCTCTTTCTGGGGGACCCCAAGGCGTTCCCAGGCAAGATGAAATATGTAATCCCTCCAGCGTGTTCTGGGTCTGCCCCAGGGCCTCCTACCAGTGGTACATGCCTGCAACACCTCCAGCAGGAGACTCCCATGAGGAATCCTGATTAGCTTCCTGAACCACCTCAACCAAACCCTTTCAACACGAAGGAGCAGCAGCTCTACTCCACGCTCTCTCTGGTTGTCCAAGCTCCTCACCCTATCTCTAAGGCTGAGCCCAGCCACTGCATGGAGGAAACTCATATCGACTGCTTTTATCCACGATCTCATTCTTTTGGTTACTACCCAGGGCTCATGACCATAGGTGAGGGTTGGGATGTAGATGGACCAGTAAATCGAAAGCTCAAATATTGTTCTAAATTAGTCGGCACCAAGACCAAGAGAGAGACTAAGTAAGAAATGTAAAAAATAAGTTACTACTGCAACATTTTCACTGGCCTGCATGCTGCTTTCTCCTGCTTACTAACCTATTTTCCGACCCATAGGTGATGTTGAATGTGACACACCAGGAAAAAAAACATGCAGAGGAATGTGTACTCTTTTTTTTTTTTAAGATTATTTTTTGGGCTTTTTTGCCTTTATTGTATAGGACAGAGTGAAAGGGGTGAGAGAGAGAGAGCTGGGGGTGACATGCAGAAATGGTCGCAAGCCATAGTTGAACCTGCAACCGCTGCAGCGAGGCATCGCCTCTGTACATGGGGCGCTGGGACTATCCACTACACTACCAACGCCCCAGAATGTGTATTGTTGTACTCGTCTGCTGCAGAGCTGTATACATTGCTGTTGTCTACTGCCATCACCTATTTTAGCGGCTTTGCGTTTTAAAACCTGCATACACCCACTAATTTTGGTGCAAATGGGGTATTTGAGGTAATTCTGTGTCTTTTTTCTTTTTTTGCAGTTTTGTGTCTCTTTGTGGTTGTTTTGCCCACTTTTGTCACAGGTTTGTGTTGCTTTTCAGTTCCTTTGTGCCTTTTGTGTTCATTTTGATTCTGTCTCTTTGGGTGACATTGTGTAGGTGCAGACCAGGGGGGCCCCGACACTTCAGGTCCCTGGGCCTGTGCCCGGTTGGCCCATTCAGTAATCCATCCATGCACATCCCTAATACATCTTAGTTTTAGCACACAGATGCATTGTGTGTGTGCATTTTCAGAACAGTTGTTGAATTGACAGCTTTCCAGAGTTAATCTCCCTGGAGTTGTAGATTGTGGGAAAACACATGTTGTTGTCCACTTCACTTACAAGGGGGGGAGAACATGCCTTGGCTTAAGGACAAGAAAGTTGAACCCGGGTCACTGTCAAGAGATACAGTACATCTAAACTCCCTACTGTTGTGGGTGAGTGTGTGTGTGCAACACAAAAAAGACAGATATGAACATGCTAGAGTCCTTTGCAGTGCAAGTGCATGCATATATGCATAAGCCTGCATGAATGCGTGACAGCCAGTGATGTTTTAGCTGGACCCTGCTGTTATGTGTGTAGTTTCCTCTCTTTGCAGTGAAAGCTCCGGCATCTAAAAATATCTTGGGCCCAGGAGGAAAACGAGGATGGGAAACCATTTACAGAAGCCTAAGAAGAACACGGGGCTCCTTCCAAGGACAGCAGCCCCGGAGGGAAGCCTGCAGACAGGAGTCACCCTGTGGTCTGCTGGGGAAGGATTTCCCCTCATTCTTTCAAGCATGCAGGTTTGTTTGTGATATTTCCTGACAAACTGAGTTACTTTGTCAAAGACAAGATGCCCTCCTTCTGTTTTATGGTGTTAAATTGAGTTACACACTCTATCAAACCCAAATTATTGCTCCATGTATGTTGGCAATGAGGGTTGCACTAATCCGGGGTGGTACTGTACTCTCATTAAGGTCATTTCCGTCTGTTTACAGAATTAAAAACAGATCTCTGGGAGATGTAGATACAGGAGCAGACTTGTGCACGAATCGTGAAGAGATGAGGAGGAGGAAGAGGAGGAAGAAGAGGGGGCGGGTAGTTAGGAGGAGGAGGGAATCCAGATGGGAAGGAGCAGCATCGGCGCCGCAGGAGAGAGATATAGAGGGGAGACAGACTGTGGAGGAGAAGACGCAAAGCTTCATCTCTGCCTGGAGATGAAAGATACTTTTATCTTACACTGAGCAGACGGATTTCACTCGGTGCCGCCATGTATTTTGGTACGTAAACGATGCGTTTTGATATCAAGAGTTTCTTGTGTTGTTGATAATAACGCAGCGGAGTCACTTGTTGCTATGTTGAGATGGATGTGTGAAGTCACCTGCACAGTGGGATAGAGGCAGTGCTACTACAGCTTATTATCGCTCACACATCTCTTAGAATTAAAAGCCAACATTATGATCTACGTGTTTGTTTTAGTTTGGAGCATTTCCATTGCGCTTGGCGCTTCAATAATCCTCATGAACAATCAACAACAGCATACAGGGCGAATTCTTCAACAACAAGAGAGATAACTGTGCATGCCTGTGCTGTTGAATGCCTTATACAACGAGTTCCATATAGGATCATAAACTAAAGGAAAACACTGCACCTGCAAGGACAAAGGAAAACTAAATACATGCAAGTTCTAGAAATTATATTTAATGATGACATATCACATTTTGCACTACTTAAAGAAGTGACAAGCATTTCAGGTGTTTCTTGAATCATAAATTCTTTAATTTCTGTCATAAAGCTCACGAGCGCAGAAAGGTGGGGGCGATGTGGGGACTGCAGCTCCCACTGCTGGTTAAAGTCAAACACTGAAAATATAATGTTGGCTTTTGAGACAGTCTGATAAAAAAAGATTTGAACAGTTTCTGTTGGGTGGAGAGGAGCAGGAAAGGGTGTGGCGATGCCAAGTCTGACTGTGTTACTGACGGTCTGCCCTCAGATTGAATTTTGTGGTGGTGTTTCCAGAAACAAGCCTAATTTATCTGATTATTACCAGTTGAACAGAACACTCAAACTTTTGGAATTATCCCAGAATAAACATCAACTTGCAAATAAATAAATAAATAAATAAATAAATAAATAAATAAATAAAGTAGACCGAATTTCTAATTTTACTGTCATGTTATGGCACTATGGCGATCTGCGGTGAATGGATCACTGTTACGCACAGAAAACGCGATGACCATATAGATCATCAACATCTCCAGAAGCAACTTAAAAACACCCATGATTTGCTCTCGGCAGTATATTTGAGCAGAGGAATTCATATGTAAAACTATGAAGGGACCAGACAATCATATATTTTCTTTGAGAGAAAAAAATCTCCCTACTTTACCCACACTGTCCGAGCACCACGGGGCGCGCTCTGAGTTCAAAGGGGGTGAAAGAAGTGAGTGTGATTGGCCATGATTGTCACAGCCTCTATCTAACACAGAAATATACAATAGCCCATATGAGGAGGTATTCTGTCTGGTCCCACCCCGCCCGTATCCAGCTGTGCCACAAGTCTGGCGAGTCTGGCATGAAATTACCTACAGTGCGTTTGGCACGCTCCGGACGCACAAGACTGCGCGCACCTGATATGGCATCTGCGCCGCTTGTGCACACAGCAGCAACTTACAGACTATCGACTTGTGGAGGAAGGAGGTAAAAACAAATGGTCTGCGCAGGGCAAGCACTGACAGCTGCTGATCCTGAGGACAGACCCATGAGACAGACAGACAGGAAGGACAGCTACAGTATTTGAAACATGCCGCGTCATCATGTTGACACACACAACACCACAGAGTTAAAGGTGATCAGAGCAACAAGTCTGTTAAAGTTATTGTCTTTTCAGCTTTGCAGTTTCGGCCAGACTTGCAGAGTTGCAGGTTTACTCCCTCGAGCACATGTGTATCCTGCTGGCTGTAATTTGCGCGCAGTTTCCTTCATAAACTTTACTGTATTACGCATGTGCATGTAAGCTATTCCACACTTCTGAAAGCAAGTAGCCTAGTCATGTAAGGACAGATACAACGTGACGTGCGCGCGCACACACACACACACACACACACACATACACACACACACACACACATGCGCGCGCACATGCCTTGTTAAAGGCAATCAGACTAATAGCAGAGCGGATGGGTGTGTTGTGATTTTGATTATGATGATTACACATGCGGGCTGGTCCTGAATCAAACTGTAATCAAGCTCAGAGGACATTTCAACTAGAGAACAAGCTGCCATAATCAGGACTCAGCAACACAACAAGATGCTTATCACACAACACTTTAAGTAATGGCGCTATTGAACATGAAATGCGTCTGTGTGACTGAGTTTAATGTTGATATAACAATGTGTTTTGTAATATGTTTGTGTTTGCCTACCAGCTGTCGTTTGGCACCTGTGTAGATGATTCGATTAACCCTCAGGGTCCTGTTTCTGCAGCCTGAAGGCCACATACTTAAAGAAAGCTCACAGAATGAAGAATGGCTACTATCAGAGTATCATTACAGACAGTATATTATATATTTTTTATTATTATTAATGATAGATGAGGGTGTAAGCAGCAACAGTGCATCATATTCTGTAAAATAATTGTATGTTTTGTATCTTAAATCTTAATGTGCAAAGAATATGGCACTTTTAAATGTAGTGAAACAATGTCTACAATCAATCAATCAATGTTATGTGTCACATGACATCACATGGGGTACAATTCAAGTGACATGTAATCTCATCAGTGCCTCCAATTGGTGCATTTTCAAGAGTTAGGAATAGTAACGTGTACGATTTGGAGTGGGAGTCGCAGTCTCAGGTGGTCTCTTTATTGTTGTGTGTCTTCCAACACAGCTGTGGATCAGTGGTTGTTTCAAATTAACAAGATAAAATGATATTTGATCTCATTTCAGTAACTGCCAATATAGGTGAGTGAAACTGAAATAAGACAGGTCCACTCAGATCATTCATCTTTTATATTTTTCCCCATTTAGGGAAAAAACACTCTGGCGTTTGACAATATTAATGTAAATGTGCCTGTGTAAGTTTTCCTGCCACGACTGAAAACTGACAAATGGATAAAAGCACCATATACAGTGAAGTTGAGATGGAAATTAGAGAGGAAAACTGAAGCAAACGCATCACAACACAATTCAGTCATACAAGTTTTCCAGCTTTGAACACAGAATGTCTTCATCTCTCTGCTGTGTTTGCCCCCCCCCCCCCCAAACGTGCTGTCTCCTTCCCAGGTAGTGTGTGTCACAGTACCCTGCCGCCACTGGCCCGCCCCATGCTGGGTAGGACCCCGCCCTCCTCAGATCCAAAGCCCCTCCTCCCCTACCACCTGCTGCCTGGATTCACAGACGTGAGTACTGTCAGTCGTCGTAGCTGCTGTGTCAACCACGCCCTCACCAACTGTGTCTTCTTATAAAAAATTTTTTTAAAAAAAATCAAACTCCATAATCGTTCACTTCATCACGCTGATTTCTGCTGCGTGAAGGAGTTTACTTCACGGAGCAGTCTGCCTGCGTGGAGTTATTTTTCAATACACAGATGCATGAGCGAGCTGCCTACACCTTTCCAAATATATCACCTCTGATGCAGAGAGCTGTGACATTTCCACACAACCTGGGGGGTGGAGCTGATTCCTTGATATTCCTCACACAGCTTTTCTTAGAGCTGTCTGCCCCGCTGTTTGTGAAGGGTGAAGGGGGAGAGAAACAAAGCCGGCCAAGTCCAAGCCCCGAAGAGAGTTGATGTGTGTCAGGCAGGGCCGAGGGCTGGCGTCTGGTTTACAGGGGGGACTGTGCCGTATATCTCGGTGTACTCCTGGCTCTGTGATGTATGAAATCATTTTCCTGGCTTGAATCAGTGTAGTATGTAGCTGGACGACAATATATTTACTGACGATACAAAAAAGATTCTAACACCTCTATTTGTTTTCGAGGACATTAAGCCAAGAAAACATGATATGTTTTCTTGTCCTCACACTTTCGCTAATACCAAACCTATTACAAAACCTAAACTTGAGATGACTCATAAGCCCATCACTGAGTCTGGCCAGATACCCACTCTGAAGCAAAATTGACAGTTTTCCTTTTGTTCCTCCCTCCTCTTTACTGTGGTCTCGTCTCCAAGCTATGATTTGCTCTTAGATGTTAAGAAGAGAGATATAGAGAGACAAATTGAGGATTTAAAAGAAAGAGAGGATGGTGTGTATGTGTGTGCTGGACTGCTATAGTGTGCAGTGTGGTAAATTTATTCTCTCTCTCTCTCTCTCTCTCTCTCTCTCTGTAGCATCTCCCTTTTTTTGTCAAAAAGCCATTCAGCCACCTGAGGAGGTCTTGGCCCCCTCCCCTCCATTTCAGCCTCTCTTTCCTCCTCTCGCCAGCCTTCTCATCCATCTCTTCCACTTTCCTGCGTTGCTCTTGCTCCATCACCCTCTTCACTTCAGCTCTCCTCTCTTGTATTTTCCACTTTGTCTCCTGCTGTCATCCTCCCCATCCCTCACCCTCTCATGCACTCTTTCTTGCTTTCAGAGTTTTCAACGCCTCATCTCTCCATCACCCTCCCCATCTACTCTCTTCTCTCTCTGTTTTCTCCTCCTCCTTTACCACAAAAAAATTTAAACATCTCAATTTTTTTTATCATTCAAGTTCCCCTTTTCTGTTGTCTTTCTCATGGTGGATTACCTTCCCACTCAACAAAAAAGTCGTCTCTCTCACATAACTTACCACAGGTTGAAAAAGTGTCTTTGAAAAACCTCACATGACCCCCTCCCCGCTGAGTCACATCCCCTCTCACCTATTGATAACTCTCCTTTCTTCCATTTTATTCCATTTCCAGCACCTCTCCCACTCTGCAGTTTCAGGAACATTGTCAGCCCTGTAAAAAGTCGACGACCTTTACAATGCTCGGTGTAATTTGGGGGATTTATGGCTTTTAACACAGTTCAGTTGGTAAAGGAGCATTGGCTACATGGCTGAAATAAAGAGCAGCATGCACACAGAGGGCCCCTTTGCAGCCTCTGGAGACGTTAGGGCCGCAACGATTATTTTTTCTATCAATTCATGTGCTGATGGTTTCTTAAATAATTGTTTCATAGAAAAATACTAAAAATGTGTATTGTAAAATACTTCCCACAGCCTAACAAAACGTATTCAAAGTCTTGTTTTAGGCTGTAAAATATTCACTTTACTGTTATATAGGACACAGAGAAACAGCAGATGACATGACTGGAGCACTCGACTATCAAAACAGTTTCCCAGTAATTTCATGCTCAAACAAAATAACTGGCATACTCAACTCAAATGTCTTTAAAGCAGAGGTGTGGACTCGAGTCACATGACTTGGACTCGAGTCAGACTGCAGTTTACAAGCTTGGGTGACTTCACTTAGACTTCAGCCCTTTGACTTGAAAAGACTTGACACCTTCCCCCTAACCCAAGTTTAAAAAGTATATTATTTAAAAAGTGTTCCACAAATTTACCTGGTAGTGTTGTTTTATTTAATTTTTGTATCATATCATGCTGGAGGAATTATTTATTTATTTATTGTTGGGTTGGGGCAAAGAAGGCGCAAGGTACAATTAATGGTCTAAGTGTCCTTTTAATTAGTTGTGATTGAACTCTGTTTAAAGGTGTTGATACATAGCACACCGATGTTCTTATCTTGGGCCCTATCCTGAGTATACGCATATATGTAACCTTTATTTGATATATTTATTTATTGCATTTTGGTTATTTCACTCTATTCCATGTCATTATGTGAATGGAAAGCAATGTAGCTACATAAGGTTTATGGGACTGCCAAACTGAATAGACGAGCTATGTAAATTCAGCTTCTGTTACGGCACCTTCATATGAATTGTTACCTCTGAGATGAATGAAAAAGAAAAAGAAAACACAGAAACTTGGTCACAAAAAAAAAATAAAAAGTGTACCACAAATCAGTGTCAGTAATTTCCTGTATTAAACATTAATGTTATTTCCAGCAAGCTGACACTAAAGTCTCTAAATCAACTCAGTTAGAGCCAGTGTAACAGCATCCATTCAAGCTGTGCGAGAGAACTATGAAGAATAAATGTAACGTTACCAAGCGCCACGTAAAAAATATAATACCTAATTTTGTTCACATACAAATAAACCCCTATGTGATAGTCAACAGAAACACAAATTGCAGTGTGCAAAACATGATGGAAAATTTCAGAAGAAGATGCAACAACTTCCAAAAACCTTGTTTTAACAAATAAATATAATTTTTTTAGTAGCATTCATGATTTTTGTAAATTTGATATATCATTACTCTGACATTACATTTGGTGAAGAGGGCATTATGACTTTTACGACTCATAACTCAAAGTTTAGGACGTGGGACTTGGAAGTTTTGACTTGGGACCTGACTAGATTTGCGCGTCTTAACTTGGGTTTTGACTTGGGACTTTTTTTTTTTTTAAAATACTTTTTATTGAGTTTAAACAGACAGAACAACACACACACCCCCACCCCAGACAGCTATGCAGCATAAATAAAAAAAATAAAATAAATAAGGACATAAATAAAATAAATCAGACTTGAAGTATTTGAGTAAGATTAGATAATAAGAAAAAACAAAAACAAAAACACATACAATCAGATGAGTTTAATGACTAATCAAAAGGAGAAAGACTTGAGACCTAATTGTGAACTGTGAAACAATGTCTTGGTCACACCTCTGCTTTAGAGTATAATTTAATGACGCACAGCAGCAATGCTATAGAGAAAGCTGAGGGCTGATACTCGTCTGTTTCCTTCTGCTGCAGTGCATTATTAAAAGTATCACATACTTTTTTGTGAGTGCTGACGACCTCATTTGTGAACTGATTGATTGGCTAATTGTTTCAGCTCCACAGTGTTTATTAGATAACTGACATTTTTGAGGTCATGATACATGTTGCTGAGCTGCTTTATTTTGATTCTACATATTGTTTAGTAGAAATTTATGGTAGCACTTAATATGAGAAACAGAAAACAATATAATGAGGTTTTGTCTCCGGCATATTTTTTCTGCAAACTGGATAACTCAGCATAGTTTAAAAGGAATCTTCTCCCTCCTGTGATGTGAACCTGTGGGCACAGTAAGAGTAATGATATAAGTGTATAAGTGGGCACACAGCTGAACTCTAGCTGCCTGCCTTTTATCCTGCAGTGTGTGTTTTTGTGTGTGGGTTTCTGCCTGTGTGTGTGCGTTTTCTTGTGAGTGTAGATGCTCTGTGTGTGTCTGTAAAGCGCTGCACAGGAGTTTGTTTGGTGCCCACATGTGGGTTGTCGTGGTTACAGGGTTGCACGCATTTGTGTGTGTGTGTGTGTGTGTGTGTGTGCGTGTGTGTGGATGTTTGTCGTGAGCCAGGGATCCAAACTGGGACTTCACTGGCTCTTTTGGCTTTTAGTTTGATAGAAATGGAAACAAAAAAAGTGCTTTTGTTTCCAAGCAAATTTAAATGACAACAAAACCCAAAGCAGCAGCTCATTCATCATCACCAACCCACTTTTTAAGGTGCTTGACGTCATGCGCTCACCCGTAGCTGTCACGCTCGTACACGATGTAAATCCAGGAACATTCATCATTATAAATGTTGAGTCTCTTGACTGAGCTCCAGGTAAAAGTCTGGTTTACTTCACTTGGCCATATGTTTCGGCAATAACTCATTCCGTGAAGCTGAGTTGGGCTGACACGCCACCACCACTGCGTGTGAGGAACTGAGAGAGAATGTACTGATTAATACTGATGCTATGAGGCGGATGTCTTTATATACTGCAACATCATCTAAATTTACTTACATTGCTCTTAAAGGGATAATTCAAATTTATTGAGGTGGGTTTGTATGAGGTACTTATCCATATAGTCACTGTATTATATACAGTGCATGCCCCCAGTTTGGAGAAATAGTCGGAAACAGAAGCTACGCAATTTGGTGCTTTGGACATAGGCAGCACCAAAACATATTTTAGCCACCTTAAGATATATATATAGAACAGTTTCACCAGTTTCACCAGTTTCACCGCTTTCACCACCGTCAGACAGCCCATTCCAACGAGGATGACATTAATGCCTTCAGCTCCTCATCTATCCTCTCATGACAGCATCCAGACTCGGGCGAAAAAATTAGTAATTTTGGCTCGCTGAATACAGAAACTGCAGGTTTCCCGCTGTCTCAATCAGTAAGTTCGTGTTTTTGTGTGACTTTGATGAATCCCAATTAACAATTTTAAATGCCAAAGTCACACAACACCAAACAAACTGATCGAGACAGTGGTAGACCAACTCCCGTGTTCTGCAAGGAAAAATTGTTCTTTTTCTCAATGGAGTCTGGCTTTGCAAAGACGAAAGCCCCCTTTTACACTGCCAGATTTTCCGCGAATGTTGGGCCATTTTTCCGGCATATTGCGAGTGTTTATACACACAGAGGCGGAATGGCGAGATGATCGAGGCACCCAATTTTCCGCCTCATAGGGTAGTCATATTGGTGGAACTCTTTTAGTTTAAACAGACCGAGGCGGCCTTCCACAACAGGAGGGGCTGTTGATGATGCCGCATGTGCGAGCCACTGGTGGTGGATGAACAGGAAACAGCTGATAGCAGGAATTAGCGAGCAGCTAGTAGCAAGAGGGAAATGCAAACCTGACAGACACTGTAAAGATGAACACCTGGGGAGACAAGGAAACCCTCCTTGTCCTCGCAAACAAAGAGGCCATTAACCGTCAGATGACAGGGACTTTGAAGAACGGTCCGATTTATGAGAGAATCGCTGCCTGACTAGCCGCGGCTTCCCTCCCACATCACTGTTTACGTCACACGCTGAGCCACATGTTTACTTGCTCACGCCTCCCATTGCCCCAAAAAAGGCACATTCTGTATAAACAAAAGTAGGCAGGCGGCAATTTGCCGCACTCCCTGATTTTGTTTTTTTACTGCCAATGCTGAAAAAACACTGATTGGTCTTTCCTGCAAATTTGCACAATTCATACCTAAAAAGGGCTCAGTATTACAGCTCCTAAAAGCCCAAATCAACAGACTAATACAGACAGCCATAAAGATTATGGAAGTCTGTCAACATTCTAGTCTTCAAGATGTGTTTCAACAAACGATAATGAGACAGGCACAAGATCTCAGATCCAGCTCATGCTCTTCACCATGATTATCAGCTGCTCCCCTCAGGCAGACAGTACAGAGTCCCCCTGAGCGACACTCCTGTGTCTGTAGGTCCATTAAAGCCCTCAACACCTCCTATTGTGGATTATGTACACGCCATGGTTGTATTTCATATTTTGCTGTGCACAGTATTATTGTAGTATGTGTGCATTTCTCATGATGATGCAGATAATGGATCTTGGTATTTATTGTTTTTCACTGTTGTATTTTACTGTGTTTGGATGTATTCATTGTTGTTTTTACTGCTTTATACTGCACACACTGTGAAGTCCAAGGCAAATTTCCCTCTTGGGCAATTAAGTCAACCCAATTCTATTGAATCCTTCTGTTCCCCGTCTGAAATTGCTGTCTGATGGCAAGGCAAAGCAGTGAAAATATTTTAAATATAGCGTACACTTCTTTAGATTGTTTTTTTAAGTGGGACTTTTTTAGGTGGCTGAAATATGTTTTGCTGCTGCACACAGCACACAGCAATATATCGCTTATCTTCTGTGTGCGACTCCAGCCTGCTTCTCCAAACCGACAGACATCTACTGTTTGTAGCGCACTGACTATAGATAAGTTCCTCATATAACCCCACTTTGAAAGATCTGATGATCACTTTAATGTCACAATACGCAGGGAGTGTATGAATAGAGGCAGAGGAGGAGGGAGACAGGCAGATTGGATTCAGCGGGTGATGTGGTGTGTGTGTGTGTGTGTGTGTGTGTGTGTGTGTGTGTGTGTGTGTGTGTGTGCGCGCGCAGAAGAAAGTAAGAAGAGGCAAGGAGTACGAAGGGCGAAATGACTTTGCCACAGGTGCTAGTCCACCCCAGAGTGTGGAGTGGGAGTGAAGGGTAAGAGAGTGAGTCCACTGGGAGGCAGGAAGGTGACTTTGATCAGACGGAGACGAAAGGGAGAGAGTTCAGAGGGGAGCAGATGGAGGGGTGAAGTGAGGAATGTGTGATGGAAGGTCAGATGGTGATACAGGAGTCTTGGCGGCGGCTGAGGAGGGAAGAAGACGGGCTTTTACTGATGTTAACATGTTCACTCTCAGTCAGAGAAACATAAAACTTTGCTCTCATAAATGTTTAACATTGACACGGCCATGTTGTTATTCATGTGCTACAGTATACACTCGCCGTATTACTTTTTTATGTTAGACATCTTTTCAATGATTTCATATTTTTTATAATTTCATATTTTGTATTTCAAACATGACACAAATATATTTGCTTTTATATGTGTCAGCCTGAGTTTTACATCGACACACAGCCGCAGGAAAACAGAGAGAAATAAGAGACTGCAGATATGCATTCGAGTACAGAAGCCGAGAGGGATGATCAAAGAAAATGAGCACACACACACACACACTCACACACACACTTACAGACAGATAACATTTGAAGAGCAAAGAATTCATCTTTGGCACTACAGAAACAGGCAAATTCTCCAGTGCAGTGCTACAGTGTAGTGTTCTCAGGGCTCACAGCACAAGTTGGCTGACCCACAGTAACATATAAATTTTTACGTCACTGCGAGCCAGATTTCTATAAAGCCTCCCTGGTTGTGGCTGGTGTTATAGCTCCCTACATTTCATCACAGGTAATAGGTTTGTTTTGCTCCACAAAGGCCAGTTGGGTTTTATGCGCTCATTAAACCTACCAGTAGGTAATGTCCAGAGGTGCACAGCGCTGTGTGGTCAGATACTGGTTCAGCTGTGTACACAGAGACACACACATGCAAGATGTGGAGAGGTTTATTAGCTGTTTCTCATAAAGAAATCTACTCTGGGGGTGAAAGGTCCATCATTTCCTCACTGGTTAGTTGATTTTCTCTGCAACTGTACAATTTTGTCTCTTCTGAATGGTGAAATACAATTTTTTAAAAGTGGGCGCCACCTTGCGAGGAATGTTTTTCAACCCCACCTTCATTTCTAACTGTCTGTGTGGGAAGACCATCAGCAGGATCTGAGGCTTCTTGGAAAAGGACTGGGTGAGGCCTGGCTTTCCGCATGTAGCACTCACCCCCCTGTCGGTTTGAAAGGTGGCTGTAAAATGTTTATAGTTTGCTCCATCATGGAGAGCGGAGGCTGTGGTCAGGTGGGATTCAGGGTGGTCACACTGGACTCACATAGTTACATGTTTCTGTGTGGCACATAACATCATCAGAACATTCACAGGAGCTTTTCAAAGGTGTGTTGCTGCATAAGCTACAACTCTGCTGTTCATCCGTGCTCATGTACTGATAATAGGGTTGTTCCTAAAAACTTGAGCACACTTTAATCTATAAGGTTAAACACTGACTGAAAAAATATTGTGTATATTATAAGAACCATTTTAATTGTTAATGACATTTTTCACTAGCCATAGTATTTTAAATGCAGCTGAAATGTGTGTGTTGTGTGTTATGAAAATTGACATTATCCAACAAAACATGACAACTTACTAAATAAAAGTTAACAAGTAACATTTATTGAAAACAATAATTTTTAGAAAAATAAATCTCGAGGAAACATGCCTGATTATTACAATGGCATTGTCACTTGGTCAACACAGTCGTATCCACCTTATTCCTGAGGGCCCTAATGTAGAAATGATTATGGACGCAACTTCCAGTGAGATAGCATAAGTAGCAGTAAGCTAGTTGTGGTTAGTCCCAGTGGCTACTCTTGGTTGCTAAACACCAATGCTGGTTCTTTTTGAAAGTAATTTGCCTTCAGTTTTGCAACTACTGGTTTATTTTTATTTTTTTTAACAAATATTTAACTAATGTTAACTTAGCATTTTCTAAAATGTCTTAGCGGAGCTCTGGTACCTGTTGCACTGTCCGTGTCTGTAACGACTAAGAACCAGTCTAAGCTAAATTTTTGTCTTCAGCAACTGTGTGTTGAACATGTAACCAGAACAAAAATGGGATTGTTCCTGTTGCAAAAGGAACCATTGATATGAGAAATAAAACCACAAGAGTTTCACAAGTCATAGTGAAAAAGTATTAAATCGGAATTTGCAGAAGAGAATGACACGTAGACTGACAGGTCTGTCACTCAATGTCAGTACATGATATCCCTGTCTTTCCCCGTCTGACTTCATTCTCAACCTACATTAGAAAATTGCTCGTTATAAAATAAACTCAGCAACATACCTTGAAATATGTATTTAGTCATCAGGGCTGAGAATGTGTTACTGATGTACTGTACTTCCTTTATATCGTATAAAAACGAATGTCAAAAGTTATTTCTTTTGCTACTTCTTTATATTACTAAGTTAAAAAAAAAAGTGCAAACTGCATCTTTAATGCAGATGAGTGGAGGATTAGCTGGGAAACATCACATTTATTCACTTTACATGGAGCTACAGTTAATACTGAATTATATTAAATGTTCACTGAATCCGTTAGTGTCTCTTAATAAGTCATCAGAAATCAGACAAACAGCTTTTCCCACGTTGTTTTTTTTTTTGTGATCAAATGTTTTTATTTAAATTTTCTTTTTATAAGCAGTGGCATCAACAATTATGTCAAACAAACATTATACACATATTTCCCGCCCCCCACCCTACCCACCCTCGGACCTGAACACTTTGATGACAATATAGATAGCATGAATTAGACAAGGATAGCTGAAACAAAATGTATCAATTGAAATTCATCTTTCAAGTCTGGCTTTAATTTGATCTGCTGCCATATGCCAAAATAAAATATTTTGTTGTTTTGCATTGTGGATTCGGGCTGTAGATATTTCTAGATAGATAATATCAAGGAAAGTTAAATACCAGTGGGAGATGTTAAGTGTGTGTGGTGGTTTCCATCTTACTGCAATTATCTTTTTTGCTGCCGTTAGGCCAGCAAGTAATATTCGTTTTTTACATTGTGATGTATTAATTGTGGATAAGTTATTTAAAATAAGTGTTTGAGGGTTAACTGGAATAATTTGTGCTGTTATTGAAGATAGTGCAGCTGCAACCTGCCGCCAGAAGTTGGCAACAGGTTGGCATCCCCAGATCATATGCATGGAAGTCCCTGGTTTATTCTGATGGCATAGTGTACATAAAGAATTATCCAGGATCTTCATACGATAAAGCTTACAGGGTGTTAAATAAACTTTTAATAAGCTTTTCCCATGGTTAAAAAGAAAATCAGCCATCAGAATATGTATTAATATGTGATTTAAATATGTATATGAACAGAATAATTAAAGTATTAGCATTAAGTCTAACCAACTAACATGTCTTGTGCCGACTAGCGGGGGTTTAATGTTTAATCCAGTAGTTGACTGATTGTGCACATATCTAACTGCTACTCAGTTATGCTGCATTTTGTTTATTAAGTACAGCATTAATGTCAAGGCTTTAGCCATGCAGCACTGGAAAACTCATTTCCTATTATATCACATTATGTATCATAAGCAAGTACAGCGACTTTACGAATATGCAATAAATGAAAGCTACTTCTGAGAAGATAACCATTCATTGAATTATAATTTCCATAACTCTTAGAAAAACCCTCAGAATCAACAGTGATAAAGCCTAAGTATCACAAATATAAGCCTACATTCTAGTTTTTCTAATTTTTAATACATATGAAAGTAACAGAGACAGAGTATAGCTTACACATTGATTGTGCCTACTCCTCCACAATATATATTGTAATTCTAGGTTTGCCAGTTAGTGAGCAATAATAAGTGGTTCTTACAGTGGAAAATCAGGAAGCTGTAACCACTGAACAAACTAATGCTTACAAGCTGAACAGAGAACTGAGATGAATCTCGCCATGTTTTTGCATCATGCTGAAAGAGTGGTTTGACAGGTTTATGAAAACACGGATACTTTCTGCCATAAAAACATGTCGCTATTAATAAACTGATGTGCTGTGAATGCGAGCTGACCACAGCTGCTGTTGTGCAAACTACAAGCCTCTGACAGCCACCTTTTAAACATACACGGGTTGAATGTTTCACAGTCACTTCAAACCTGTCGGGGTTAGTCAAGGTTTAGCCTCAGTGCAGGGCATGCCATTTATACACTCTGCAGTGTTCATGCATGACCGGGTGCCAGACAAGCTACTCCCCCATTCAGCTCCTTCCCACAGCCCCCACCTCTAACCTGAGATATTATAAATCCGTATTGTCTTGAAAGGAGTATGTTAGCTTGCAGACAGCATGTCATTAACACCCCAGGTGATTACTTTCACTACCTACTCAGTCCTGCCGTTCACACTCCTAATCCAGTCATGACCTCAGTGTTACACTTCTCCTTTGTTGCAGATGGATCACGTTCATAAAGCTCTGATTGGCCCAAGCTTCGGCTTAACATCGCCGCTGAAGAGGAAGCACAGTTCCTGCGGAGTCTGTCGACTGAGGTTCAACTCTGAGGTGGGTGTTGTCTTGTGGGAAACACACACTTTAAACTGTTTTTCTTTCAGGTACTTTTGTTTCTCACACACACCCTTAACGTGACATTTGAACAGATTGGCCCTTGGGTTAGACCTGCCTGATTTCATCATCTGGTGAAATGTGCACACCTTTCATGTTTTTGTGCTAATTACAGAATGATTCATAGACAGGCACCATTATGTGTTGAACTGTAATGCAATCTCACCACTCCTATATTACATTTCAAACTTCTATCTCATCTGTCAGTTAATGAGGGAGTAGCAGCCTCTGAAACTTTGTGCAGAAACTACATTCACATTTCAGTCATGTATAGTGGCTTAAAACTAAAACATTGTCAGTTTAACATGACTAAATAATTTTGTGCAATTAGTTCATACCATCTTGTTTGCTGTTGTGCACACAGGTGCAGGCTTCTTCCCATTACTGTGGCACCAAACATGCGAAAAGGCTGAAAGCGATGGACGCCCCCGATTCAAAGATCAGGACCTCTGAACCAGTCGCCAAGGAAACCACATCGCAAATCCTCTCGTCACCCTGCTCACAGCCCTCCAGCTCTGACACAACATCAGGAGGTGTGTGTCTCTGCAGGCATGCATGCTTCCCCTGTGCATCAGCATGTGTGTGTGTATGTATGTGCGCAGACATCAAATGTACGAAAGCGTTAGATGTATGAATGTACGGCTCAAACCTTCTTTTCCCAGTCACGACTTTAACTCTTTGATGTGATAAACCTTCTGCTGCTTTGGGTTTCACAGTGAGGAGATTAAAGGTTGAGCATTATCCTCTGCTCCTTCTACATATCTACATTTACTGACCTGAGCAGTGGCCTCCTGAGATCAAAAACACATTGAAAATGCTGCGAATATGATCCATGGATAACTGTGTGTGTGTACGTGTGTGAGTACATGTGTGCCTGGAAATGTGTCAACATTAAATGTGGAGGTGTGTCAAAGCATTGCCTGCTCTCCAACATGCCTATATATGTGTGTGCCAATCCTGATGTGCTACTCTTGCATGTGTGTGGGCGTTACGGAATGAAAATAATACATTTCGCTGCAAGCTAGAAAGGAGAAAGACCGAAGAATTGTACTTGACATCACCGATGTGAGAGTGTGTTTGAAGGGTGAGAGAATGAGTGATCATTTCCAGTTTGGAGTTAGTTTCAGGGAAGTGGATGAGACGGCAGGAGAGCTCTCTGAAGATTACTTCAGCAAACAGCCTCGCCGGCCTCTAAGAGTGGAGAATCAATGGTAACAAACAGACACCCACTCAGCTAGGCAGGGCTAATCATTGTTATTAGCAAAGAGCGAATCCTTAAATCAGCACGCGCTCCTCCAGGGAACCTCTACAAGTCAGTTTCACAAAAGATAATAGAGCCAAATCATCTCTTTACAAAACTGTGAGTTTAAGTGCTGGGAGGCAGATCCTTGGGGAAATCATTGATTATTACTGCGATTAGAGAGGCTGATAGAGCTCATAATCACCTGTAGCCTGGTGAGTTTTTATCTTTGTCTCTGAGCGTGTCATGAAATTAGTGCTTCTTATTGTACTGTAAGCAGCAAGAGTTCAGGAATTTGTGGAGAAATGTTTAAGTTTGTCTCATCGGACTTTCTCAGCCTCCATCCCTCTTACTTGCCTTCTTTTTCTACTCTTTCTCTTAGCATATTTTTGTTTCTCACAAATCACTACTTTAATCATGATACGATAGTATATCAGTTCTTTGGACAACATTACAATATTTGCTGATTTCACAGAGTCTGCCATGATACCATTTCGCTTTAGTACTCAGGGGTCTGCGAACACTTGGAGATGAGATCATATGCCCTTTTAGAAGTTTACAGAAGAAGCATCCACCTGTTTCTTTTTTTATATTTGGCTATAAAAGAAAAAAAACAACAACAACTGTAATTCTGGTTTGGACGTTAAAGCATAGCAAATTTTCTGTGGAGTTACCTTTCAGAGCCCATGTTAACCCATTGGGTCGTTCACACTGGACGCACCGCTGCACAATCTGCAGTGATAGTTTTGGCATCTGGTCGACTTTTTCCACAAGCAAATCTGTGAAGAACACGCGCTGATCATCTATTTTAAACAATATAAAGGACATATTAGACAAGATATAAATTAAGTGATTATGATAAATGATAAAAAAAAAAACGCATCCCATGCTTACTTATTCCACATATTTGTCAGTGGTGTAAAATCAGAGACAAAGAGAGATGAGCTGACACACACACTGCTGATTGTTGGCTTAGTGGCTAGCGGACTTTTACTCATAGCTTAACAAATTACGTGTATTATCCATACTTTTTCTTACTCACCACTGGTTAAAGTCACTGCATCTCCTGACAGGACAGCACGGTTGAATTTCTAGCCTAATGTTGTTGAAACAGAGCTGCTAGTGTTGCCTTAACGAGAGCAAGAAGTAAGCAGAGTGAGATGCCTGGCCAGGTTTGTCATGTCTCCTCAGTATTTTATCCCTTAACTGCATTGTTTGCATATAGCGTATGCTTTGTCTGTTGACCCATCCTTTCTCCCAATTCAAAATATTTCATCACTGCTGATTTAATTCTGAGAGGGGAGTAATTACCCTCATCTTTTTCTTGGCTGCTTGCCATTAATCTGCCTGGCGCTGTTACACAGTGCCACAGATGTGCCATGGGGATTTCTTAAAGATGATGATAGGGGTCGATCTTTTTACTTTGCATCAATTATATTGGATCGTCAGTCACTAAATCAAATCACTGATCCAGATCAATGGATCATTACAGCACTACTACTTCCACTGTCACACTAATATCTTTCTGTTTCTTTCTGTGTTTATTTCAGAACCCTCAGCCCCAGACCCTACATCAGAAGTGGCACCAGTGAGCAGCGGCCCCACTGAAACTGTGAATGCACCCTCTGACCCCTCCCTGTCACCCAGCCAGAGGACGCCAGAGAAAGAGACACACAGAGACGGAGAGGTGGATGTGGCTCCAGAAGGGGAAACAGAAGAAGAGAAAGCTATACGTCTTCTCTACTGCTCCCTCTGCAAGGTGGCCGTCAACTCTGCCTCCCAGCTGCAGGCCCACAACAGTGGTGAGAAACTGTTGGCGCTGGATGCATCAAGCCTGCTTGTTCTGTGTTTGACGCTCTGTTGACGTGACTTTATGTCCGCACAGGCACTAAGCACAAGACAATGCTGGAGGCAAGGAGCGGCGATGGAGCCATCAAGTCCTTCCCGAGGACCGGGGTCAAAGCCAAGTTGGTCGCACCGTCTGAGTCGTCAACGGGACTCCAGAACAAAACTTTCCACTGTGAGATCTGCGATGTGCACGTCAACTCTGAGACTCAGCTCAAACAGGTCAGTTGCGAAAAATGTCTGGTTACTAAAAAAGCTCAGAAGCCTAGTTGCTACGCTGATTGACACAGAACCACAGTTCATTACAAAGCTAAGTTCAGAGCAGTTTTAGACATCAGTGGAGACGTGGGATGGAAAAATCCACATGTCAGACATAAATTTTAGATGATCCTGCTTTGGAACAGACTTGTGAATATCTGTGTGAACAGCAGCGTACTACAAAAATCTTTAACTGGGATATTTTGCATGGAAATGTCTGGAGAGCTGTAATTTTGTACAATTTATTTCTTTTATATTTTCAAAACTCAGCACAAATTGTTTCTTGCTTGTAAACGAAAACATGGTCAGTATTCAGTCACACTACCACAAGCCATAGAAACAGACCTGTCAGTGGTCTCCCTAAAGAGAAAAGCTTTGTTGCACAGCACGGAAACCACCCTCCTCAAAGTCACCAGCAATCTTCTCCTCGCCTTAGACTCTGGTCACCTCTCAATTCTTATCTTTCTTGACCTTACAGCAGCCTTTGACACAATTAACCACACAATTCTCATTTCCCGTCTCAAATCTTCCCTCAGCATCACCAGTGCTGCCCTCTCCTGGCTAAGGTCATACCTCACAAAGCAGCATCTGTTTATCAATATTAACAACTGCCCTTCGTCCCTTGCTCCTCTGTCCCAAGGCGTCCCCCAGGGTTCCGTGCTTGGTCCCCTTCTATTCATCCTTTACATGCTCCCCTTAGCAACACATTCGCAGCCATGGTCTCAACTTCCACTGCTATGCTGATGACATCCAGTTCTACATCTCCACTACATCCATCACCACTGAAACTCTCTGTGCACTCTGACCACCTGCCTCAACAACATCAAGTCCTGCCACAATCCTCAAACTGAACTCTGAAAGATCTGACATGATCATCACCGGTCCCAAATCCCTCACCAAAACCTCTCACAACCTCTGCCTCATCACTGACAGTTCAACTTTGCATTCCTCCCCACACACCCGCAACCTCGGAGTCATTTTCTACAACAACCTCTGTTTCGAAAAACACGTCAATCATATCACCAGTACTGCCTTCCTCCACCTAAAAAACATAGCTCGTCTCCGCCTTTCTCTCTCCCCCACTGCTGCTGAAACTCTCACCCATGCCTTCATCACATCCAGAACTGACTTACTGTAACGGCATTCTTTATGGTACACCATCCAAACTCCTGAATAAATCCAGAAGTCTGCTGCCCATCTGTTCACCCATTCCTGATTCCGCGATCACATCACCCTGTCCCTCAGAACCTCCACTGGCTCCTTGTCCTACAGTGCATCCAATTCAAAGTCCTCCTCACTTATAAAGCCCTTCATAACCAGGCCCCCTCCTACCTTACTGACCTGCTCCACTGCCACACTCCTTTTCGCAGCCTCCACTCCTCTGATGCCAACCTCCTGACTCCACCACTCAGGACTAAGCACCGAACCTGGGGCGACAGAGCCTTCTCCATAGCTGCCCCCTCCTTCTGAAACACTCTCCCCAAACACATTCAAGACTGCACTGACCTTTCCCAGTTCAAATAACTTGTCAAAACACATATTATCAAAACGCTTTTTAATGTGTGAATGATGTGTGTATTTCATTGTAGTCTATTTTGTGATTATTTTTAACCAATTTAAAGCATCTTTGATTACCTTGAAAAGCGCTCTATAAATAAAATGTATTATTATTGTTATTATTAGATATGTACATTTTTTTGTCTTAAATGCAAATATGCATACACAATAAAGAAGACTAAGTGACTGTAGTTGCGTCATTGCTCGAGCAGGGTGAACACTGGGTGGGTGACACGACACAGTGGCACATCACACTTCTTACTGGTTAGTCCCTCTTCTGAATGTAAAGCTATGAAAAGGTCAGCTGTCACACAGATTTGCCACTTACACAGTGGAGCCGCAAAAACGTGCCAACAGATTCCTCATCATCACTTCATGTATTACAGAAAGGCAATTCAGGACTGTGTGTATTCTATTCCAAATCACAGTGTGAACATCTCACACCTGTCGCTGCAGGTGAGTTAAAATCACAGATCCCTGAAGATAATAAGCACAAAGCCACTGAGCCTGTTTCAACGAGCATCTGAATACGATGTTAGCATCTCTGTCCGTGATATGAATGCACAGCGTTGGTCTGGATGTGTAAAAGTTAACTTTGGCCAGGTGCTCATGAATATTTAGCAGTTCACCGCTGATTGTGTGGCCATAGCCATCTGTTTGTGCTTGTCAGTCAAATCACAAATATATCCAAACCCGCCCCCTCATGAATATTTGGGATCTCAAAGTCGGAGCCAACAAAATATCAACATGCTGCCTGAATTGTCAAAATCAGAGCTGTGATTAGGCTTCCTTTAATTTCCTCTTCTCTGATTATTCAAATTTCCTAAACAAAGGTGACGGTTGCTTTCCTTCTTTGTCCACTCCGTGTTTATGCTACTGCCTGAGTCTGTCTAGGGTTCATCTGTCTGTTTCTCTCCTCCACTCCAGCACATCAGCAGTCGGAGACATAAGGATAGAGCGGCAGGTAAACCAGCCAAGCCGAAGTTCAGCCCTTACACTCCCACCCAGCGTCACCAGAGTTCCCAAGCAGTGAGTAGTTTGCTGTTGCTTGATTTACTTTCATCCCTCATCATTTTGTTTATGAAAACAAGTTCTAGTTGAGCCTCTCTTGAGCCTCTTCCAGGAAGCTCCACTCCCTACTTCCAATGAGACATATCGTCAGTGATGTGGGTTGAAGAATCTTATGTCTGAAATGTTGTAATCCTATGTGAGTGAGACAACGGGGCAGATTATGATAGATAGGGGAGCAGATTCATGATAAGATTCTTTGGCAGTTTGTGGGACAACCTGTACTTCTGTCAGCCAAGTAGCTGCTTAGACTTTATCTCCTCGTCCGTCTCTGGTTTCCTACTTAAATTCTCAATTTATTTTTGAGAGAGAGAAAAAAACCTTGATTGCAGTTTGTTTGTCTGTCTTTTTCCTCCTCAGATTCGTCTCGCTCTACGGAAGAACCAAGACCTGACCAAACCTCTTGCCTCCTGTCTCCTACAGCGCCAACTCTCTGTTGCTGCTGCTGCTGCCATGGCAACACTGCCCCCCTTCCCTCTACGCCCTGCATCGAACTCGAGCCCCGCCCTGTTTCAGAGTCAGCCCCTCCCTCAGGCCCTGCTGCACCCGGCCCCTGGACACATCTGTTCCACACACACGCCAGTTCTGTTTTCCCCCTACTGACCACGTCGACGTCTCAATCAGCTCTGAACTACAGTTAAACGCAGACTTGGACGTGATGTGATATAACACAGCGCTTACTAACAACAGATACTGTGGGTGTCATGGACCAGGACTGAAGTTTATTTGTGTGGCCCAAAACCATAAGGCTCATACCACCAATGGGATAGAGGAAGTACAAAACAGCAAATGAGCAAAAGCAGAGTATTTTCTGATGAGAGTGTGTTTGTGTGTGTGTGTGTGTGTGAGTGCATGCGCAGATACAGCCATCATAGAACTTTTTACGTTTGCTGCACTACTGCTTCATTCCTCCACAAACAAACACGTTTTATAGATGCTAATAATCTATATAACAATCAAGAAAATCCCTCTTAAAGGGACAGTTCACCCCAAAATGAAAAACAAAACATATTTTTCCTCTTACCTGTAGTGCTATTTATCAGTCTAGATTGTTTTGGCGTGAGTTGCAGAGTTTTGAAGATATCAGCCAAAGAGATGTCTGTCTTTTCTCCAATATAATGGAACTAGATGGCACTCGGCTCGTGTTGCTTAAACAGCCAAAAAACAAAAATATGAACAACTCAATAGCAATGTCTGTTTCCAGAAATCATGACTCGGTTACTCAAGATGATCCACAGACCTTGTTGTGAGCAGTTTCATGTAGGAACTATTTTCTGTCTACCGAACAACACCCACCAACCGCATCACCTACTCATGGATGAGAGGCTCATGCTCGTGATAGAATGAGATGTAAAAATTAATGGCGTCCTCTTCAGCTGACTCGTGACGTTAGCTAGCTTAGCAGCAGATGCCCGCTTTCCCTCGCACGATGATGTGGTTGGTAGGTAAAGGTCAGTCATAAGAAAATAGTTTCTAGTTTCAAGGTCTGTGGATTATCTTAAATAAGTGGGTTATGATTTCTGGAAAGAGGCAGTTTGTCAGATGATTTTTATTTTTTATTTTTTGGCGCTTTGAGCACCATGAGCTGCATGTAGTTCCATTATATTTGAGAGAAGGCAGACATCTTTATGGCCAGTATCCCCAACACTCAGCTACTCACATGAATTAATAGCACTGCAGGTAAGAGGTAAATTCTATAGTTTTGATTTTTGGGTAAACTGTCCCTTTAAACCACTTATTCAGTATAGATATAAACAAGATGCATTATGGTGAACTTCCATGATGACTATAACTGCGTGTGTTTGTGTGTGCAGATATGCATATAAGTATGATTGCCAATCAGAGCATGCTTGACTGAAGATGTTTATTATTTTACAATAAATGATAGCTGTGGATACTCAAGATTGATTCCAGATAATTCTTTATTACCAATTCAGTGCTCCATTTAATGCAGTAAGTGCAATATTGTCCAACGAAATATGGTGTCCATACTGTGATACATCTTTGTTCCAACACAAGTATTAAATAAGACACATATGCTGAAACAAACATCTATGTTAGTGTTTCCAGCTCCTTGCATATGTGTTCACCCAAGCACTGCCAGAAATGTAGGCGCGCATCACCTCCGCCCAAACCCATAACTCTGCACTCAGACACTAACCTAAGCCAACTTCATCCTTCTCTGCTACTTAGCAGCACACAAAACACTCCTTTCTTGGTGTGTGCTCAGGTATTTCCCTAAGAAAATAAAAAAAGAGTGCATCCATAGCCTTTACTTGGCTTTGGAGGACTTAATGAAACATATTTTTCTGACAATTTTTTACTTAAGACTACAGATAAACCTTTGCCACCCCCACCTCCCTCACCCCTCCACATCCCCTCCAGCTCCATTCTCCAAAATAAATCAAGACAGGAATGTTCTGTCTGTCTTTATTGTCTGTCTTTCTGATGATGTTTACTACACTGAAGCCTCAAGCAATGTGTGGCCCATTTTGGTAAGCTCGTGTTTTATAGGAAGTTAATTTTGGAAGAGGTATAACAAGAGCGTGTACTGCTGGTGGTTTACTGTGGATATAGTCAGATTGTCTCGTTTTGAGGCTTGTGCGAAAAGGAAACAACTAAAAACTGTCACAACTGGCTGCATTTGTGTGATCGCTGATGAGATTCAATGTGAATAATGGTTATTTAGCCTTTCTCAGAGGTCAAGGTCTTAATTATTCCATCAGGTCAGGGGCTGTGTGATTGCTGCTTTTTCAACTTTCCACAACCTCGCAGACTATCTTCTTGTTTTGGTCTTTCATCAGCCAACTGACACCAAACTGGATTAATTAGATATTTTTTGCTTCGGCCTCCCACAGTCGCTCCAAAGTAAATAATTCTACAGTCCAATTCAGAGAATTATCTTCCAATCAATCGCGGTCTCCCTGATTCTCCCAGTTGTCACAGCAGTCATTATCATTATTATTAATTGTCTGGGGTGGTGATTGTGAACATGTGTGTGTGGAAAGTTCAATTC
Organism: Epinephelus lanceolatus; assembly: GCF_041903045.1. Lineage (NCBI taxonomy): Eukaryota > Metazoa > Chordata > Actinopteri > Perciformes > Serranidae > Epinephelus > Epinephelus lanceolatus. Next base: position 17,589,593 of record NC_135749.1, read on the forward strand.
TCCACGGGCTGTCAGAATCCAGACCTCCTCTGGCCCCTTAACTCCCTGGCTCATTCCCCCGCCAGCCTTCACTGCCTTTTCTCCTTCACTTTTTGTCATCTTTCTTTCGTTATCTCACAATACGTTCATGGCTACTCTCTCCACTGCCTCTCTGTCTCTCAGTCCTCCAGCGAATTCGTGGCAGGGCACGCACACACACATACAAACATATGTCAGCAACACAAAAGCCTGACTTGGCATCCAGGGAATTTTTCATTCTCTGCTACCTGGAGGGAGTACAAAGGTATAAAGCAGGCCTTTGCATGCCATGTGAGGGCAGTTCACATAGAAAAAGACTATAATAAGCTCTTGGCGTGGGGATGCAGCATTTTGATTTTTGCACGTTGCACTTAAAGTCACATCATAAAACAAAGTGATGGATCAGTGTGTGGAAAGTGCAACCAACAGAATTGAGGGATAGCAAAAATATATTTTATGAAACTCAAACCAAAACTGTCTTTCCAAAGTACTTTCAGAAGTGTGCATGCAAATAAGTGCCGTATAAATTCAGTTTACTGAGTCAAATAAAAATAAATACCAAGGGCCATTCTGAAGCTATAAATCATGTCATCTCGGCTGAAATATATCACAAAAATACCATTATTATTCTTATAAGACGGGAGAGTGGTGACGGTGAGCTGGAGCCAGCAGCCGGTAAGCTTAGCTTAGCATTAAGACTGGACATTTCAGCTTAGGTTGTCACACCTACACCAAACATACTGTAAAAGCTGCCCTTGGGAGCTGTGTCTATCTGGCTCTAGTGGGTAGACAAAAGACGAGTGGGCAGGGGGGAGCTGTGGCACAAGCACCATCTGTCTGGGTCAACACACTTTAACAGTTGTCCAGAGTTAGTTTAAACACTGCCGTGGATTCAAGTTCTCTCGCAAGTAGCAATTCTTGCTCTTGCAGCACCAGACAGGATTTATTTTGTCCCTGTGAGGCTTTCCGGTCCTGAGGAGGCTGTGCAGCGGTATGGCATCGAGCAACAGATCAGTAAACAGAGGGATGTAGGCTGTGAAGTAAATGGCTCGGCAGGGTGTTCAAGAGCAGGCTGCAAGGCATAATGACCAAGCTGCACCCCACAGAGAGTTGATTGTGTGTCTGGGGCTCAGTGTTGTTGTTGTCTGGTTTCAAAGGGCTGTAGTGGTAAAGCAGTACTCCTCCTGTTTACTGTGTTAGCAGTGCAGTCCATCACTGCTCACATCCAGGGAAAATTGTCATATTAGAGTCCCTCTGTAATATTGAAATGCATTGTGGGATGTTCCAGATATAGTAATTACTGCACCAGCGGAGCAGTTATCCCCTCAAAATGTTGTCTCTCTTGTGTGGGTTTGAGAGGGCATTTTCTGGACCACAGACCCTTTAATCTAACACTGACTGCCAACCAGACTAGAGCTACTGTTGTGCCTGCTGTGGTTTAAAGGAATACATCACCCCCCAAATAATAATTTGTGTATCAATTACTCACCCTGCGCTATATTGAATTTTTGAGGAAAATGTTGCTCTTCTTGCACACCTGTGGTGAAAAAAGAATCTTAAAATGGAGACAATTTTTGATGAATTAAAGTAAAGTGGAGTCGCTTTTAACAACAGCAAAACTATATCTGTTTACAAACTCTCTCACAACTCATGCAGTATAATCCAAGTCTCATTTATCCAGTCACATGCACAGTATACCTCCCAAACAACGCTTTCCAATGTAGAACTGAACTGAAAGTTATCTTTACACTCTTCAAAGCCAGGCTCCATTTACAAAAACAATCATTTTACCTTGCTGAACACGGGAGCTGTTGGTCATTGTGTGACTTTGGTGAATCAGAACCAGACGTCACACAGTAACAGAAAGTGATTAAGGTAGCAAGGAAGTACTGAGTATACACCTGTATAAACGAGACTTAGATGATACTGCACGAGTTGTGTGAGTGTTCGTAAACGCATGTTTTGATGCAGTTTGCTGTTAAATGCAGCCCCACATGATTTCAAGTGTATTTTCTTTGTTTTTGGATTCTTCATTCACTGGAGGCATTGGAGAAAACCAATTTTTTTTTTCAGGAATTCATCATAACACAGGGTGTGTACGTGATATACAAATGATCACCTCTATTGGTTTCTATGGAGCCTGAAAATAGCAATAAATGACCTTTGCACATTACAATAAGCAACCACCACAATTTTAAAAATATGTTTTTATTAAAGCTTACTGGAAATGTGGGAAAATAATCTCACCATTTTTTTTAAATATATGTAACCGGTGGACTCTAGTGATGTCTGCGTTGTGTTGATATGAAGAGGCTGAGACCGTGGAAATCTTTGGAGGCCATCTCCATTAAAACAAAATCCTCTGCCTGTTATGACCATACAAACTTGAGCCCCTACACAAATTAAGTGACACATGAATATGTTAGCATATTATACAATAAATTTAAGCTGAAAAATAAATGTATAAACATTGGGTAACACTTTAATTGAAGGTATCTACATAAGGGTGACATGACATTGTCATAACTATGACAGGACACCGTCATGAACTTGTCATAAACATTTATGACTGCTGTCATTAAGTGTCATTCGTTGTTTGTAATGACAAAGTGACATTGTTTGGGTTGTCTTGATTATGACAACTTGACATTAATCAACGTGACATTACCAGAAGTTGTCTTTGTCATGGCAAGTTGACTTTAAATTTGTTTGGGATGTCCTCATAATGACAACTTGACATTAACCAGGATAACATTAACAAGAAATGCACCTCTCATAATAAGGACATCCCAAACAAACTGAATGTCAACTTGTCATGACAAAGACATATTGTGGTAATGTCACTTTGATTAATGTCAAGTTGTCATAATCAAGACAACTCAAACAATGTCAACTCGTCATTACAATAACTGAATGACACTTAATGACAGCAGTTATAAACGTTTATGACATGTACATAATGTTCATGACAGGTTCATGACCGTGTCATGTCATAGTTATAACAGTGTCATGTCACCCTTATGTAGATACCTTCAAGTAAAGTGTTCCCAAACATAGCTTAACAGCCTTAAAACATGGAAATTACTACCAGAGCAATGTTGCCTACCTCTCCCGTGAAGCACAACAACAAAAGTGGAGAGGCAAGGCAGGAGACACCACTTTATAGTATTAAACATTCCACATATTAACTATGGAGGCCTGAGAGTGTCAGGTAATAACAACTGAAACAAATTTTGTGTAATTACAATACTTTAATTTGATAGGGAGTGATTCTATTGATAATGATATAACGTTAGGTATTACTTGTGTTATTTTGTTGGTAGCACAATGTCATTTAGTCTCCTGCATCTTTGCTACCTTGCATCAAGGATCATAATGGAAATAACTGCTTACCTTGATGTTTTTCATAGAAGTGTGTGACCTATATCAACTAAAAAACAACCAAACAAAGAAAAACGGCTTAAGATGTAGCTGGCTACGTGTCCGACAGTGACCCATCAATCTAAAATCCCTAAAACATAAAGTCATAATGTGATTTCCCAAGCTGCCTCTGTTTTACAGGTTGCTTTTGGGGTTGATTACACAACCTGTGTTATGATTTCATTACCATAAATTGTGAATATGGCACCATACTCATATTTTCCATATTAAAAAAGTAGGGCTGTGTATTCTTGGCCCCAGCTGAGGCGAGTGCACAGATTAGAGCTAATACCTTTCATCTGGTGGAAGAGCAGATGATCTTTTCATTGGCCAGTCAGACCGTCTGGACAGCGATGAGTGAGCCTGAGATGAGACTGGACAGAGATGAGTTTGTTATCTCTTAATAATGATATCAATGCATCACGTCAGCAGATAAATAGACTTGCTACTGTTGCACCAAAAAAGGCGATGAATTTATGTCCTGATGCTCATAGTCATCTGTTCTTTGTATCTACGTGTGCTCTAATTTCTCTTGCTGCCACAACGCTGTCTCCATTTTTATTTTAATCAGTCCCTCTTGTTCTGTCCTTTAGCTGTACCTGTGATAATACGTTTCTCTCCAGGCGTCTGACACGTGGATAGTCAGGGGTGGCATGAAATGACTACGTGATGGATTTGTCCATTAAAGCAAGCTGAGCTAAAACCTGTGGAGTCCCTCTGGCTGTCTACCTGCCTGTCTTCAGACGTTTCTCTCCCTCCTTCTTCGTCTCTCTCCTTTTCTTTTTAATACAGACAGACTCACAAAAACACTCTCACACACAAAACACACCACTCACTATTTCCCTGCTGTGAGGCAACAGCTGTAACATTTACTTGCTTTTAGCAAGAATAATACACCTTTTAGGTAAACAGAGGTGATCTTATTATTAAAACAGTGACTCATTACAGGTCTGCATGGGCCACTTAGTAACAGAGCGCTACAACACTCACTCAGACCTTTAAGCCATACTAAAAGTGTTACTAAGAAAATGTATGATGTTAGCTGCAGTTTAGGGATTTAGGGTAATAAGGTCGTATTTATTTAGTTTGTAATAAAACTTAAGTGCTACATAACCCTACATACGCAATATAGAAAAACCCCACTGAGAACGTACAAAGTGTCAAATATTTGTGAGAAAAGTCAGCTAAATCTAGAACTGTCTGTGTGCTTCTCTCGAGGGTCTTGCCCGAAAGTACAGCCGAGGTGCCCCGCTGAAGTCATTTGTTTTCAGTGGGTGACACTGACAACACCCAAGCTTTACCAAACCCCTCCTGTAGCCTCAATATGCCATTCAGTGGCCTGTCATGGACACTTTCTTGGATCCTCACAGAAAGAAGGTCCAAATGGATGTTGCATTTGCTGCAGTGCCATGCCGGAAAGGTGCGAGTTTCTTCCCTGAAACCTGCCAAGTAAGACATTGACTTTGAGTTGGGAAAGTAAATGAGATCATAGGTATTCAGTGTAATCCAATATTTACAGAACATTTACTGAGAAGAACCCGACAGGGGTTGGAATGAGTTCTTAACAGCATGAAAGCAGGGTGGCTTTAACAAAGCTGTGTGGTGCAAAGTAACTAAATACCAGTGTCGTAAGTACAGTACACCCTGTTATGACGGGCCAGATAGTGTACGCTATTGTGCACATATCATCTCATCACATGATCAGAGACTTGACAATGGATAACATTAACCTACAATTTAGCCAGCAATCATCATTGCATGTCTGTATGTCACAAAAAATACCAAAGAAAATGAGAAATTATTCATTCAATTTAATAATTCTACAAGTTTATTGTAGGTTTTTAGGAATAAGCATATCATTTTGTAATAGATGCTATTGCCTATTTTACAAAAAAGAAAACAACATGATGGAGATGACATGTATAGCAAAAGGGACTGTAATATAATGAGAGTTCTTCTTTTAAAACAGGCATATTTCCAAAGTGGCAATCACTCAAAAGGGCCCATTCTCCACCCAACACATTGTTGGAGGGCCCACGCTCTCTGTGCTGTACTTAAATACAGTTTTGAGGTACTCATACTTTACTTGTTTCCATTTGCTGCTACTTTATATTTCCACTCCATTGCATCTCAGAAGGAAATATTATATTTTTACTTCACTAAATGTGTCGGACAGCTTTACTTTACAGATTCTGATTATTAATAGAAAATATAATCAAGTAATACACGATGATTTATTACTACAGGCTTTATCATTAACTACCCAGCATACCTTTAACAGCTGCAACATTAAGTGATGCACACATTAATACATCAATATAATCGAATAATAATAGGCCAATATATTATTCTGAAATTGGCCTATTTTGCATAATGAGCACTTTAGCATATTGCTTATACTTTTGTAGTTTTACTCAAGTAAGATTTTGAATGTAGGACTTCTTGAGTATTTCTACGTGTTATTACTACTTCTAGATAAGTAAAAGATTAGAGTACTTCTTTCACCTGCATGAAGGAGTATGTGTGTGTATATAGCCTAGGCCCTGTTTAAAAATAATAATAATAAAATAAAATACAATTGGAGGCCGGACACTGGAGCATAGTGTCACAAGACTTACTAGCACAAATTAAAATGTTCATTCATCCCATAATTGACTTGCTTTCTGAGCTACTGTGCAATCTAATTTTGAAAGAGCCACAAGAGTTTCGGCAAAACCTCAAGGAATATAACTCAAACGTTGCCTGCCAGTGGGCTTTTAGATTAACACAATTATCAGCTCCATCCACACGCAGCAGAGCACTTTACATAGCACCGCTCAAGCTCTTATCTTCAGCAGTCAATTATAAATACCCAATTAGTCATTTTTTATGGGCTGAATGAGCCTGACCCTTGATGAGTAGGTACTAATCTAATTTCCATTTTTAAAGAAATTTACTGTACCTCCATTTTCCCAGTGGTGAGTGTTCTCCACTTTGCTTTGTTTGCCTCCCTCAGACAAACAGACAGACAGGAAAAAGGGTGAAAAGATGCTGATTGAAAAGGCAAGAGTTATAATTAGATATTTGGTGTGCTGTGTGGTGGTCTGTTGTTTGGTCTCAAAGGATGCAGACGAATTATGAATACCAAATCAGTTACATCTCCTCAGCGAGGAAACAGACTTTATTTTGCGATACATTAGCGCCATCTAGCGGACTGTCCCTTTAAGAAAGGAAGTGACGTATATTCAAATCCCTACCAATCAACAGCCGCGGCTCGCAATTCAAACGTTACCATCCGTTTAAACGAATATGATGTGTGTTACAAGGATTATATCGCTGTCTAACTTCGCTAACGCATTTTATTAATACGTTAATTTACACACCAGATAGTTTGGCGATATACACGCGCACGCGCTGGTAAGTTTTATCTTACGCTGCTTTCAAATACGACGCCATAGCTTGTTAAATTGACTTAACGTTAAATAGCATGCTAACCTAGCTAGCACGTTAGCCTAGTCGTTTGTTTTGCTGAGGGTTTTTCAGTTGTCTGCGCTGTTGATAAGTTGGATAACGTAAAGAAAAACTTTGAACTGATTAAAGGTCCTGAGCCATGGTGAAAGAACGGGTCAAGAAGAAGTCCTACCAGCAGAGTCTGGAGGACATTAAGGAGAGGATGAAGGAGAAGAGGAACAAACGGCTGGCCAGTGCTTCAGCCCCCAGCAGAGGACGGTCCAGAGGGATAAACAAAAGCAATGGTAAGAAAATGAGGCTTGTCTTGCTCAGTTTTAATTTAAGTTTCAGACACAATTATGTTGACATATATTTGCCAAAGCCACTAGAAGGGCAGACGCACATGTGCAGAAGATGTTGACATACAGATTAAGTTTTGCATTAAAGGAACACTCCACTCACAAAATGACCAGATGTAAATCAGTTCATCATGTCATGTTATCTTGCATTTATGAATTTTTCTTGTAACTGTAATTTTTCTTGTAACTTATGCCTTCACGGAAAACAGAAAACATATTGATTTATTGATTGACTGGGGACCACAACAGCAGCAAAACTATATCAAAGGTTTAAACATCTGGTTACAAACTCTCACACAACTCATGCAGTATAAACCAAGTCTTACTTATCCAGTCATATGCTCAGTACTTTCCTCGCTTTTTAGCATAAATCCATGTGTTTCTGAAGTGCTGAGCATAGGACAGGATACATGAGACTTTGATGATGCTGCATGAGTTGAGTGAGAGTTATTAAAAGGATGCTTTGATATGGTTTTGCTGTTGTGAAATGTCTCCAGTCAATCAGTGAGTCAATAAGTTGACGTTTTGCGTGGAGGCATGTAAGAAAACAACAATTTCTTGAGGAATTCAAGGCAATGTGGCATGACTTTTTGATTTTGAGGTTTTGGCTTTGATTTGCAAGTGGTCGTTTTGTATGTGAAGTATTCCTTTCAACAAGCTTATTTTACCTTTACTGTATATTCTGTTTATTATCTATTTTTGCCACTGTATCTGTGTATATTTGATAGGTTACTATATATTTTTTTGAACTATATAATATATCTTTCTACTCTTGTAAGGAGCACCTGTAATGCCAACAATTTCCCCCCAGGGATCAATAAAGTATCTCTGATTCTGATTCTGATAACATCCATCCCATGTTTTCTCCCAGTGGCTAACTCCACCCACACCATCCTGAAGGGTGTCCAGCTGAACAACAAGGCGCTGGCTGTAGCCCTGCAATCTGAAAAGGAAAAAACAAGACAGGCCAATGTCGTGATCCTGCAGCTGAAAAGGGAGCAACAGGCCCTGTTCCTTCACCTACTTCTGCTCAAGAAGAAGCTCAAGGAGCAGGAAGCCCTGGCAGCGAGCGCTTCAGAGGTACACCTAGGAGACCTCTGTGGTCTGTCCTTTGTTGATTTACTAATCAACAAGTTTAGGGGTAAAGAATTTTGAAATGTTGCGTTCCTCTGTAAAGGAAATATTTTTTTTCCCTGTTTTGTTTTAGACTAAACCTCCGAACACACTTGTCGAGCCCAGCCGCCAGGTGGATTTGGCAAGGTAACTTTTTAAAAACAAAAATTCAGTGCATAAAATTTGATAACATTCTTTTACTGGAGTGTTATGACTAAGACGATCTGTTATCTCTCTCTCCATTGCAGGAGAAAGCGGAGCAGCCAGAACCTTGATGAGCCCTTTGTGTGCAAAGCCTCACCAATTTGTGCAGGTACACACACATACACACAAACCTACTAGTACTATTAGTGCTCTAATATTGATGATAATGAATAGTCATAATAGTTAACTTATTGTCAGCTGAGTACGTTCATACCATTTTGTAAATAATTTGAATATACAGGTTGTTCTTCAGATTATTGAGTTGACTAATTCTTTAAAGAAATAGGGAAAAAAGTGAAAGAAAAAAATCTAGTACGTCTCAAATTAATGCTGACAACCATGGAAAAAACCCAAGGCACTCCATCTTCAAATGAAATAGTCTAATATATTTATTCTTTTAGCAATAAACTATTGCATGTATCCAGAAAAACTGAACTGTTGTAATGATAACTTTTGACTTTATCTTTCTTTGATAGACCCTCAGCCCTCTGAGAAGACTGCACCATCTGACAAGCAGGTTGCCTTGCCATCGACAGTGGGTGTGAGGCGTCGCCATGCAGATAGAAGAAGCAGGAGGAGGTCTGAGCGCCTGCAAGAAAATTGGGCGTTAAGTGAGGGGAACCCCACCACATGCTTGGGTCCTTTAATGGCAAGTCCTATTCACAGTGACAGTGTTATTACTAACCAGCCACAGCAAGGAGCAGAACCAGATTTAGTAGACACTGCTGACACTGAGGAGATTCAGCATTCTACTCCTGAACCTGCCCCATCCAAAAACAGCAACAGCAACCAGCAGAAGCCCAGCAGGAAAAAAGCCCAGCAGCAGCCCCGTACCAAACCAGAACCTGGGGCACGGAAAGCAGAGAGAGGCCGCAAACCAGAACGTGCCCCATTAAAGAAACCTTGGGAAAATCCCAAACCCAGAGCTCGCTCCAAGAGTCGGGACCGGTCAGCCACACGGGCCAAAACAGCTCCTTCGTCACAGGGGAATAAGCTCAACACATCACTGGGATTTAATGACACGTTTGACTTTGACTGTGAAGAGACGGTTCATGTCACACCGTTCAAAGCCAAGGCCGAGGACAATCAGCCGTCCACGCCCATCAGCGAAGAGACTCCACAAACTGAAGCTGTGGTTTCCAAAAAGACTGACTCAAGCTTGTCATCATCATCTTCTGAATCAGAGGACAGCCTTTATGTCCCTCAGAAGAGCAGACGGAGACAGGCTTCCCCTGACAAGACCAAAGTGATCACCACACGAAGAGGCCGGCCCTCTAAAGTCGTCCATCAGAAAGAAAACATCCCTCCGAAACAGGAGATCTCTGGTGAGTTTTTAGGTTTGTCCTTCCTAACTTCAACTTTATGTCTAATTCATGGTTTATTAGAGTTTTTATTGTTATAATTAAACAATGTATTTCATTGTCTTGTATTTTGTAGTCTTTAGAGATCAGGTGTCAAGTCCCAAAGCTGTAGAGCCTGAAAAGGAAGAAGCTCATCGCTCCCCTGACTCTAGCTACTCTAACAGCCCTGACCCAGTTATGTTGGCACAGGAAAATCACCAAGGTGAGACACTGTTCAGCAACACATCTGCTTTGTGTCTCTCATAATAGACTCAGGTCCTAATGCGTCTGTGGAGACTGAAAAAGCAAACAAACATGGTGCTGATATGCATTTATGTAAGGAAGCATAATGCATTCATTTAAGAAAAATAAATGTTGCCAGGTTTTTCTGAATTAACAAGATCTCAGAATTCTGAGATACGTTTGCATGGGGGAAAAAAATCTGCTCTTGTTCCTAAATAAACAAGATAATCACGCAAATTGTTGTTTTTTTACATCATCTAGTTAATTAAGAAAAACAAGCAGAACGTTTTTCCTTTCTCAAGTGAATGAATTACGTTTCCATATTTATGGGCTGTCTTCAGCATGTCTGCCTATTGAGGCCAGAGGCTTTTAAAGTTTTTGTACCTAAGGCACACCAAAGGGCACGTCAAAATCTCAAGGCACACCTGTATTTATAATGTGTGTTATCACTCTTATCACGACATAAGACAATAAAAATAAGAAAAGCAGACAGGTAGCTTTTGTGATACTGTCCACCGACTGTTTTTATTTCTCTCCCTTCTTTCGATGGTAGCCCGTCTTTGCTGGTGCTTTGTTTAATTTGCTCCGTACAATTAAGAGATCCATTGTCCCACTCATGGCTTTCTCCTTTTTAAATGTTATCATTCCTCACACTAGCTGCCAGTCAGGGCTTTTGATGTGACACACTTAATTCCACACACAAATGGCGACAAATAGGTTCACTGTAAAGGTTTTTTTTAATATTAAATTAAACTAGATTTTTAGCTAGAGTTTGCCTTTTTATTAAGAAATGGGTGCGCACAACATACTGACACAGTCAAGTAAAACATTCATTCATAACTTCTTGTATAGGTCCAGTTGAGTATTGCAATAATAATGTGTGGTTATCACGAAATCCCACGGCACGCCACGGCACACAACTTGAGAACTACTGGTTTAGGCAATAGTAATAAGCAACAAAAATTTTCCCTTTATTCACAACTTGGTCCATCGATTTTATATATTATTGTCCGTAATGTATTGTCCTTCCTTTAACACTGGATGAGTGCTCAAAGCTACATCATGAAAACAATAATTACTAACCATTATTCTGAAAATGATAAGACGTATGAGGTCATAAAATGAAGTGCTTGCCTTCAGGCAGAGTAATATCAAAAGATACTATTAAGACATCCATCTGTTGGCCAGACGTGTCAAACAAGGAGCTTTTAGTCCGTCGTAATCCTGTTGAATGAATAAAATGTGGTCTGCATCAACTAGTTGCGTCTTACGAAATTAACAATATTAATGACGCATAATCAAAACTCTAATTTTGTTCTTCTCCTGCGTAATGTATTATAACTTAATTGAGGCACCTCTTTGCTCTGCTGATCTTGAGTGCAGCCCAAACAGCTGGCTTAGTGTTATCCTCTTGGCTTATGATGACTTAACTCATTTGACATTCTCTGTGACCTATAACAAAAACATCAGGGTGAATTGTTTAGAAAATTGTTGCATGGCTTGTTTTTGCTCTTGAGTGTCTGTTTTTGCTGATAATAATTTGTGTTTGTTTGTTTTTGTGTTTTTCAGAGCCTGACAGAGGGGTTATTGTGAAAGATTCTCTGCTGCCTGTCAGTCCTCTGGTTGAAGCTGAGATGATGAGAATAGACAGTGTCCTGTCCAATTTTGGAGATTCCTCTGGTGAAGTTCCTCCTCTTTTACCCCATCAAACCCCCCAGAGGGTCAAGACGTGCAAGAAACGTATGTTTAGTCACTTACCAAACTTGCTTTTCGAAATAAAATCTCTCAGTATGACTGCTTAAAGTTGAGCTTCACCACAACATCAGTAGGCACTTGGGAGGCTAGTTCAGGTCATGTTTTCATTGTATTGTCACTTCACAGTGCATTAGCTTCCTTTACACTCTGACTCCTCACTGCTGTGTGCACATGAACACACAGCTCCTATTTCTTTTTCTTGCTTTTGGATCACATCTTCCCTCACGTTTCTACAGGTGGGCTTGGTGTAAGGACAGCAGGGCGGGGCATGAGTCTGTGTGATGTGACCAATCTGTCCCCTGCAGCCTATCGCAAGTTCTCCTGTGGTGGCTCACGTCCCTCCGATGCCCGATGTTCCACCCCTGTTGTCGCTCGCAAGCGGCGTTGCACCATGGTGGTGGACTACAAGGAACCCACGCTAAATGCGTAAGTTCACACACCGATGCTGTCCTTACTGTAAATGCTTTGAGATAATTCACATTTTACTGTATGTGTGCTCAACAATTCAACTGTCATCTTGACAGGAAACTGCGGCGTGGAGACAAGTTCACAGACTTGCAGTTCCTCCGCTCTCCTATTTTCAAGCAGAAGTCCAGCAGGAGGTCTGTGCAGAAATCAAGGAAATCCACGAGCACCCAGCAGCCATATGAGAAATACAATGAGTCATTTGTTGGATGTCGCTGAAGGCAGCTACCTTGTTGACTGTTGGCTGGCATTGTCAGTTTTGTGTGAAGTGATCATTTTGTTTGTCACTCTCATGGTTGTATTTTTGTATGTGATGAAGTACAACTGTAATCAGTTTTTAGATGCTGTTTTGTGACTTTATTCTCTGAAATCTTCTCTTTTGCATTTCTCCTGTTTATCTCGACCCAAATGTATTGATGGCCAGTTGTATATGTCACCATCTTACTTCAATTCTGGATGTTTTTATTATGAGATTCTGAATGAGTACATATAGTATTATTGTCATCTAATAAAATTTTATCTGTTTTATCAATCCTATTTTCTACTGTGATTTAAAAATGTATGCTTTTTCTTAATTTTCTCTATTGCATTTAACCACAGGTTTATATTAATGGCGGTGATTGAGTGACGATGAAATCAGGGTGTCCGTGAGGTCATCATGTATTTAAAAGTTGACACTATCGAAAAAATACCGAAAACTATCACTGAAATTTTTCAGGCCGAACAATATTATTAGATTTTTTATTGCATACTATGCTATGATATTTTTATGGCATGCTATACTGTACATTTTTAGTGGCACTATAATGTTTCATCACATTTTTACTGGACAGGCCAGCGATGACATTTTCTTGCATACAATACTATGACATTTTTTGCATGTTACACGTGATTTTTTATGGCATTTTTATTTTTACAGTATTCTATGATGTTTTTGACATTTTTATGGCACACTACACTATATGGTGAAATGATATTTTATCACATTTCAGGTCATACTATGGCGTTTTATCACATTTTTTAGGTTGTATTATACTATGTTGTTTTATCACATTTTTTGGTCATACTATGTCGTTTTTTTTTCTCCACATTTTCAGGTCATACTATACTATGTCGTTTTTTCACATTTTCAGCTCACACTATGTTGTTTTTTCACATTTTTAGGTCATACTATACTATGTCGTTTTATGACATTTTCAGGTCGTACTATGTTGTTTTTTCAGATTTTTAGGTCATACTATACTATGTCGTTTTATGACATTTTCAGGTCATACTATGTTTTTTCAGATTTTTAGGTCATACTATACTATGTCGTTTTTCCAGATTTTTAGGTCATACTATAATATATTGTTTTTGGTTTTTTTTTCATTCTTTTTTTGGTCATACTATACTATGTCGTTTTATGACATTTTCAGGTCATACGATACTATGTTGTTTTTTTCAGATTTTAAGGTCGTAGTATACTATGTCGTTTTTCCAGATTTTTAGGTCATACTATAATATGTTATTTTTTTCTTTTTTTTTGGTCATGATATTCTATGTCGTTTTATGACATTTTCAAGTCATACGATACTATGTGGTTTTTCCAGATTTTTAGGTCATACTATACTATGTCGTTTTGTGACATTTTCAGGTCATACTATACTATGACGTTTCATCGCATTTTGTGGTCATACTATACTATAACGTTTTATCATATTTTTAGGTCATACTATACTATGACGTTTTATCATATTTTTAGGTCATACTATACTATGATGTTTTATTGCATTTTTAGGTCATACTATATTATGACATTTTATCGCATTTTTAGGTCATAGTATACTATGACGTTTTATCACATTTTTAGGTCATACTATACTATCTCGTTTCTCCAGATTGTTAGGTCATACTATACTATGTCGTCTTATGACATTTGCAGGTCATAGTATACTATGTTGTTTTTTCAGGTTTTTAGTTGTTTTTTTTTATTTTCAGGTCACACTATACAATATTGTTTTTTTCAGATTTTTAGGTCATACTATACAATGTTGTTTTTCCAGATTGTTAGGTCATACTATACTATGTCGTTTTTTTCACATTTTCAGGTCATACTATACTATGTCGTTTGTTCACATTTTCAGGTCACACTATACTATGTTGTTTTTTCAGATTTTTAGGTCATACTATACTATGTCGTTCTATGACATTTTCAGGTCATACTATACAATGTCGTTTTTCCAGATTGTTAGGTCATACTATACTATGTCGTTTTTTTCACATTTTCAGGTCATACTATACTATGTCGTTTTTTCACATTTTCAGGTCACACTATACTATGTTGTTTTTTCACATTTTTAGGTCATACTATACTATGTCGTTTTATGACATTTTCAGGTCATACTATACTATGTTGTTTTTTTAGATTTTTAGGTCATACTATACTATGTCGTTTTTCCAGATTTTTAGGTCATACTATAATATATTGTTTTTGTTTTTTTTTTTTCATTTTTTTTTTTTTTGGTCATACTATACTATGTCGTTTTATGACATTTTCAGGTCATACGATACTATGTTGTTTTTTTCAGATTTTAAGGTCGTAGTATACTATGTTGTTTTTTTCAGATTTTAAGATCGTAGTATACTATGTCGTTTTTCCAGATTTTTAGGTCATACTATAATATATTGTTTTTGGGTTTTTTTTTTCATTTTTTTTTTGGTCATACTATACTATGTCGTTTTATGACATTTTCAGGTCATACGATACTATGTTGTTTTTTTCAGATTTTAAGGTCGTAGTATACTATGTCGTTTTTCCAGATTTTTAGGTCATACTATAATATGTTATTTTTTTCTTTTTTTTTGGTCATGCTATACTATGTCGTTTTGTGACATTTTCAGGTCATACTATACTATGACGTTTCATCGCATTTTGTGGTCATACTATACTATGACGTTTTATCATATTTTTAGGTCATACTATACTATGATGTTTTATCGCATTTTTAGGTCATACTATATTATGACATTTTATCGCATTTTTAGGTCATAGTATACTATGACGTTTTATCATATTTTTAGGTCATACTATACTAAGACGTTTTATCACATTTTTAGATCATATTATAGTATGACGTTTTATCGCATTCTTTGGTCATACTATACTATGTCATTTTATGACATTTTTAGGTCATACTATACTGTGATGTTTTATCGAATTTTTTGGTCATACTATACTATGTCGTTTTAGCACACTTTTAGGTCATACTATACTATGACTTTTTTTCAGTTTGTTAGGTCATACTATACTATGTCGTTTTATCGCATTTTTAGGTCATACTATACTATGACGTTTCATCGCATTTTGTGGTCATACTAGACTATGACGTTTTATCACATTTTTAGGTCATACTATACTATGACGTTTTAGCACATTTTTAGGTCATACTATACTATGACTTTTTTCAGTTTGTTAGGTCATACTATATTATGACATTTTATCGCATTTTTAGGTCATAGTATACTATGTCGTTTTAGCATATTTTTAGGTCATACTATATTATGACGTTTTATCACATTTTTAGGTCATACTATACTATGACGTTTTATCACATTTTGAGGTCATACTATACTATGACTTTTTTTCAGTTTGTTAGGTCATACTATACTATGTCGTTTTTCAAATTTCTTTGGTCATACTATGTCGTTTTTTCAGATTTTTTTGGTCATACTATACTATGACGTTTTATCGCATTTTTAGGTCATACTATACTATGTCGGGTTTTTTTTCCAGATTTTTAGGTCATACTGTACTATGTCATTGTATTGGCTTCTCAGGTCATTTTTCGGGACATACTATACTTCAACATTTTTCTTTGCATACTATAGAATGACATTTAATAGTTTTTCAGGGCATACTATACTATGGCATTTTTCAAGTTTGTGTGTGTTAGGGCGAACACATATACAGCTCTTGTGTCTTACTGATTTATTTCTTTTTGATCAACCTTGCATTGGGTCAGTCACTTCATTTGTTTCATACTATTTTGTTCCCACCACGTCTCATTGAATTATTTTGTACTGATGCAGTGGTCTGGGGATTTAAAACAACCTTAGATTGTTAAGTTATGCTATCTTACTTTTTAATTAAATATATGTTGAAGTGTGTCACTGGTGTAACTGGTAAAAACTAGAAGTGTTGATGGGGTCTAAAAATGGATGGAAAGAGTCTCATAAAAGGTTTTAAAGGCATTTAATTTACTTTCAGGATTTGTGCATATACTCTGTAAAATGATAATTAATAAATAAGAAGAGTTTTATTGGAGGGGAGTTTGATTATCACGACAGGCTAATGTTCAACATATCAACGTTTTGATGGAACTCGGTTTGTTTTAGGGTATATTTGTCAGCCTTCAATAGTTAATTATTAAGGTTCCCAAAAATTTTTGAATATTGTACCATAATTACAATTATTTTGGTGGTTAAACAGTTTCCCTTGTCAAACCTGAAAGGCTAATGAAAAAGCTGTGTCCTGTTTGCAAGTGCAAACAGTGTATTGGGTGTAGAAAACCTCTGATGTCCTTGAGTGGAAAAACTACAGACACTAAATTAGCCTCACTTCTGTTTTATTCAGTCTATAAAATAGGCTAATACTATGTCATTAAAACCAGTTGTACAAAGAGCATGGAATAATTTTTCCAGACATATTACAAAATGTATTTTTTTTCCTAAAGTTTGAAAAGTACAAACACCTTTTTACAAAACAGCAAAACTACATAGTATTGCACAATCTTTTCATTTATCTCCAAAGTATAAAGTTATCAATCTCCATCTGCAGGACAAAAATAAGAAAGAATAAATTAAGACCTTGTCTTAAGCATAATTCTTTTAAATTACAGAACATAAATAAGAATAAACTCTAGATAACTGAATTAGTCCTTAGTCAACAGCGGTAATTTATATTTAAAACAAATTCTGAAGAAAAGAGGATGCTAATTACGTTAACTAATACTTGGAAAAATAAAAGTGCATTTCGATATTCAAACTGCCCTATGTGGCTTACTGGGGAAAAAGATGTTTTGTTCTGAAACAGAAAATATATGTTATGTACACATTTAAAATATACAGTGGGTACAAGTGCTTTAAAATAATTCAAATCTGTACAAATTTAAAGTATGTATTCCTCTTTTGGCAGGATGAACTCATCACAGACAAACTTAGACCTCATTAACGCTGTGCATGCTCACAGGAACGAAGTTAAATAAACAGGAGAACCTGAACTCTCAGTCACGTCCCTCACAGATAACACTTGTGTAATGACTTAATACGATGTAGATGTGGTTTCTGCTCTTGACAACTCTACCTGAGTCAACTGAGAGGATGAGGCAGACACTTAAAAAGGCAGGAGATGAAAGTATGAAAAGAAAGGAGAGAGGGGAGATGGAGAGAGACAAAGTAAGGTGGATGGTGAATCTCCAATCAGCTGTCATTCTGTGTTGCCCTTCAACGTCCAACACAAAAATAATAACGGAAGCTTTCTGCCCTGTTGAATATGTATCACTGTTACATCTTCCACGGTCCTGCGTTTCCATGGGACTCTGGGATACGTGATGAAATATGAAGACACGATGCGTCTTTTGCTCAATGTCAGCAACAGTCTCGCAGGCCTTCAGTGAGGCCTTCCCTTGTGGCCTATCTTTCAGTGTTAATATCAGCCTAAGCTACTGATTCAGGATCTGGGCCAACATTCATCAAACATCAAAAGAGTGATGATCTGAGACCCGTTCGCACCTTTTACATTAAGATGTGTGTTTCTGAAACCTAACCACTCCAGAATCAGTAGTCCTATTCTTAACTTCTCCGTGCATATAGCTATCTTCTGCATCACCCATGACTGTAGCCGTTTATAGTCTCATCTTATGTTAGGGTGAGGAGAAACTTTTCTTTCTCTCTTTTACTTCTCGATGAGGCCTGCTTCTTTGATCTTGGTGTAAAAGAATTTCTCCAGTAGGTTGGCACACTTGTAGTACTCGCTCTCTGGAGGGTTGTATTCACGACAGTTGGTGAAGATGCGCTGCATGTCAGCCATGAACAACTTGCGGGTTGTGTAATACCTGCTCTTCAGACGCTCGCTCATTGTCTTAAGATCTGAAAAGAGAAAAAAGTCTATCATATACTGCTCTTAAATTTTTGACCGTCAAAGGTTGAATATACACACTACTAAACACAGTTCATTAGACACTTGAGTCACAATTACAAGTGAAAACCACTGGAATATGTTAAATGTGATCCTCCAAAAGATCTGCGCTGTAACTGCTAAATCTAAAACTTCAGAATACAAGTGCAAATGATCTTTGAGAGGAGCTAAAAATGTGAAGCATGCTCCACGAATGCTGTTTAAAGGTTAAGTACTTCCTCTTGCAGAGACCATCCTTCAGCCAGAGGGGACAGCTTTAATCCCAGCATGCATCTGCACTGTGTCCTTGAACTTCATCTGCAATGAGCTACTCCTAACTTTTCAGGGTAAGTTTTGTCTTTCATCATCGTAAATAGGTAGGTCTAGCAAGTGTGCTCCACTTTAAATCCTCTGCTCCTTTGTCAGATATACACTGTACACGTACCCATGGGGAAGCGAATGACTTGGTAGTACCCAGGCGCCTCTGTTTTCTTCACTGGCTCCATGAAAGGCCAGGCGTTCTGGTGACTCTAAGACATAAACATTGCTTGATAAGAATAACGTATGCATGTGTTAAAGGAACACTGCGTGTGTGTGTGTGTGTGTGTGTGTGTTTGGGTGTGTGTCCCCCTCACCTTCACATGTTGGAGGATGGTCTTCAGAGTGCTGTACAATTGATCTGGGTCCTTTAGTTCCTTCCTAAAGTACAATACAGAACAGGAATACATTAGCTAAGTCACTGGGGGAATTTCTAGAAGTTCAAATCTTGTACAGTAGAGTCACACTTACCCTTTGCCCACAGGCTTCCAGCCAGTTTCACCTGTTGATAAAAAAACTAAAATTATCCCCATATATCAAACTATAAACATCCATAAATGTTAAAGGAATACTTCACCTGCGAAATGATCACTTGTATATTAAGTACTCACCACATGTTACAATGAATTTGTAAAGAAAACTCTGCTTTTCTCGCATGCCTCCATGGAGAACGGAGAATCCAAAAAAGGTGCACATTCTTCATGAATTTAAGTAATCACTGTCTACATTTAACAACAGCAAAATGATACCAAAACATCTGTTTACAAACTTCCACACAACTAGTGCAGTATAATTAAAATAGCATTTATCCAGTCGCATGCTCAGAACTTCCTAAACACATTCTTTTCTACTAAAACGTTATGATTTAAAACACGTCAGCACAAACGGTCTCATGCACAAACGAGTAGTATGTCTGGACACACGCATGCGTTTTAACTCTGCTTAACCCTTTGAAGCCTGAGAAAATTGGCTTGATTTCTTTTTAAAAAAAAGGGAAGAAGGCAATGAGCAATGAAAGAAGAAAAAAAATTGCAAGAAATTAGTAAAAAGACAAAAATAAAAACAAGAAGATTTGTAAAAAAAAATAATAAATAAAAAAACAAAGAAAGTGGATATAAAACAAACAATGAAATAGCCTGGAAAGAGTGCATAAAAATTAAAATAATTCTGTAACATAATTTAAAAATGTAATAATGATAATTATAAATATGTTTTTTTCCCCTAGCTTTTTTAAAAATAATTTTCTAAATCAATTATTTTTATTTTATTTTGTTTAATTTTATTTTATTCTTTTGCAATTTGTGGGACATTTCTAACCAAGTTGCTAATTGCCTTTTTTCCCATGTTTTTGAAAGAAATTGCACCAATTTGCTCAGGGTTCAGAGGTTTAAATACTTGCGAATACTTGGCTCCAGCTTTCAAAGGGTTAAGCAGAGCTCAAAAGCAACCACACATGGCGCACTACTTGTAAGTGGTGTTTTAAATCGTAAAGTTTTAGCGAAAATACATGCGTTTGGGGAGTACTGAGCACACGACTGGATAAGTGAGACTTGGATTTTACTGCACAAGTTGTGTAAGAGTTTGTAACGGATGCTTTGATATAGTATTGCTGTTGTTAAAAGCGGACCCTGATTACTTCATGAACAATGCTTTTTTTGGGTCCTTCGTTCACCGTGGAGGGATATGAGAAAAACAAAGTTCACTTCACGAATTCAATGTAACATGTGGTGAGTGCTTCATAGACAAATGGTCATTTTGTGGGTAAAGTATTCCTTTAAATACACATGTTAACACTGTAAAGTCAGTATTGTAGGTTACGTACGAATGCCAGGAATGCTCTCAATGGGAATCTGCCGAACTCCTTCCTTAAAACAGGAAAGCCCCGGATAGACTTTTCTGATCTGAGCCTGCTTCCTCTCTATCAGCTTCTTGATGATCTGAGGGAGTCAAATGAGATTAAAAGATAGTGAGTGCAGGAATAAAAATAGAAAAGGAGGCATTTAAACGAGGTGTGTTGTACAACGGGCTGTGTGCAATTTGTTGATGGTGGCAGTCTGTGCATTTACTGTATGTCTGCACTATGTTATTTTGTATTTTCTCAATAGCAGATCCTGTATGTGTTCAGGACAATGAAGTCTATCTTAGGTTATATGAAACAAACCTCCTTCTGCTTCTTGATAATGACAGAAAACTCTGTGTAGGGAATGCTGGGGTTGAGTTCACAGCCCATGAGTGTGGCTCCTTCATAGTCCTTGATGTAGCCCACATATTTGGCCTTGGGAACCTTGATGTCCTTTGAGAAACCCTAAGAGAGAGGAGATTTCTGTTTTCTTGCAGCTGTATATACACTGTACAAAAATGAGTTCACTTAGAAAAACACAACCATTTCAAGCCCAAAACATAAAGAGTCAAAGCCAAAAGCAGTACAAATGCTGACACATAGTCGTAGTTCTACCTGTAGAAATATGCGTAAGCAGCGAAAAACAAGGCAGATTACAGCAGTATCAACAAAAGCAAAGTTCATCACAGTATCAGCAAGTGACGTCTTAATAATTGATTCTTTTGTTTTTGCAGGTCATGTATAGATTTTTAAGCACACACCGTGAGAGGTTTAGGTGAGAAGGCATAGAAAAAATACTGCATCATGTGACCCAAGTAGACACAACATTACAAACACGTACCCACACACTTTAATGGACATAACACGTTACCTGTTTCTTGAAGTAGCCGATGGCGTACTCATCAGCATAAGTTAGGAAGTTGAGGATTTCATGCTTTATGTGATATTCCTTCAGGTGGTTCATTAAGTGGGTCCCATAACCCTACAACCACACAGCCAAAAAAAGACAAAGGTCAAAACTGAACAATCGGATAGCATAAAGTGACCAAGCTGAGACAGGAAGTGATCTCACCTTGACCTGCTCGTTGGAGGTGACGGCACAAAAGACGATCTCCGTGAAGCCCTGCGATGGAAACATCCGAAAGCAGATCCCTCCGATCACACGGCCATCTTTGATCAGTGACAGCGTCTTGTGCTTCCTGTCCACAAAAAAAACATGAATTCAGTCAGAACGTATCTCCACTACGTCTCTGAATGTGACAAGCGATGACAAAGTACGGTTACACTCACGGATCAAAAACCAGCCGTGTGATGTACTCCTTAGGCATGCGGGGCAGCTGGTGAGAGAACACATTCTGGAGGCCGACGAGCCACATCAAGATCCGCTTATTGGGCTTCTGGTTTAGGGAGTTACCGATTACGTGGAATTCAATCACCCCTCTGCGCTCCTCTAGACGAGCAGCTTCATCGCGTGCAGAGTGAGCTGACAGCAGGCTGGTCTGCACAGGAAGGAAGGAAATAAAATAATGACCATCACTTGAAATGATCTTGGATCTTACAGTTACATTATTTTCTCCCTTTTATCTGTTACATTTTTCATTAAATGAAGAACATTATCTTCTTTACAAACGTTATATGACATTCACAAACTTACTTACTTTGGGCATACAGAATGATTATTTAAAAGTGGTATTGTCTTTTGCCAATTTTTTAGCCAACAAGCGCCAAATCTTTTGCCAATAACTATCAAAGTAGAATTACCACCTCACGGCTATATCCCTCAGCCAACCTTACAAGTTGCAGCTTACAGCCATGTTCGTCCAGACTCATAATGTACTGAGGACTTTGAAGGAATTTAATAAAAGTTATTAAGTGTGTTTTTTGCCAAATGTGGATGCTTCAGACATCCAAAGTTTAGTGTCACCAATTCAGTATCTTACAACGTCTCCCCCTCTGTTCATGCAATGAATAATGGCCATAAAAGTGTTTCTGTAGAACATTATGATGTCACAGTGAAGTTGACCTTTGACCTTATTGATATAACATGTCATCAGTTCATCATTTTGTTCTATCAAACACTTATGGTAATTTTTTTCATAATTGGTGCACGGAGTCTTGAGTTTTGGCCAAAAACATGTTTTTTGAGGTCACAGTGACCTTGACCTTGACCACCAAAATCTTTTTTTAGATATTTTTGGGGCATTTTGCCTTTATTTGATAAGACAGACATAGCGTGAAGACGGGAGGCATGTAGTGGGGGGCAGTGGGTTGGAGTCGAACCTGCGAGCGCTGCTGCAAGGACACAGCCTTTGTACATGGGGCACTATTCTCTCAAGGTTTCTGAAATATTGTGCTCATGGGAATGGGACAAACAGACAGATGGCCCAAAAATATAATGCTGTCGCCGACACAGAGGCATACAAATCAGTTTAATGTCACTACATTAAATGTCTTCTACACCTGACTCAATCAGTGGGTCAGTGGGAACTGGTTACCTCTGGAATGGCGGCAGGGTCGGTGATGGTTGCCATGACTTCATTGATGAGCTCCATGGGGATGTCACCCACCACCCTGGGTCTCTTGTTTTCCTCATGGGGGAGAGGCTCTGAGGGTTTGCGCTTTTCTCCAACTGTGATAATGCACAGACACAGAGGAAGGTACTCCTCATTACACATTATGTCTTTTACACCTTCTCAGCAGCTGAGTGGTGAATCTACAGCCAAACAAGAATTACCCTGCATTTTAAAGTTAGCTTACTATGTGTTCATATATGTGTGATGGCAAAACTGCCTTACTTTTAATTTGTTAGGAGTAGGTTTCTGGGGTTTTTCACTTCTGTTTCTTGATTCAGCTTTAAAGCCAAAATTCAAATTTGAGGAAATGTGTTAGTTGCACCTTCGGGACTTTCCATTTTAAAACAGGCTTTCTTTTAAGTGCTGAATACAAGTAGACAGATAGAAATGATGAATCTTTGTTAGCTACGAAGGCTTGGGTGCAAAAACCGCAATAACATGGTTTAATGGTAAAACACACGGCTAACTCTCCCCAGGTGCTCACTGTTTACTGTCAGGTGTTGTGTAATAACGTGGGATCATTGTAACCTTAGGACAAATTACAGGTTTGACTGTAATACCTGGGTTTGGCTCCAGCACAGAGGCGGTCTTCCTGGCAGGACTGACACTCCCGCAGGTGGATGGGTCCACCGACACAGGACTGGTGCTGTAGTACAGCGGCCTGGCCACAGGAGGCGCACTGATAACTACAGAGAGAGCATTGATACTGTAAGAGCGAGTTTTCATTTCTCACACTGCCTAAAGTCAGCTTGATGGGTGTGTCTGTCAGGGTGTGTGTTTCTGTTGTGACTGTGAGGGTGTGTGTTACCTGTGTGGATAGGTATCTGCCCTCCTGCCGCTCCTGCCAAGAAGTCTTGGCTCCAGATCGGAGAGCTATGGCTGTACACCTCCTCCTCCAGCATAGACAGGAATCTGAGCCAAACACAACAAAGCAGCCACAACTTTACTTCTCTATATTAAAAAAGGCAGTCAAGCGCACATGTGATTTCTGTGTGTTTTCACTCTGAGAATGTGCATGCATGTGTAATGTGTGATTGAGTGCTTCAGCTGTGTAGCAAATTGTATGTTAGTCTGCATGTATAATTAAGTTTGAAGGGTATTTGTGTGCAATTTCAGAGTTTCTATATGTTTCTTTTTCTTACTTAGGAAAGTGTGTGAGAATGAGCGTGCGTTTCTCAGGTGGCAGCTTGTCCTTTTCCTGTCTGGCCTGCTCCAGCAGTTGTTTCCTCATCACAGTGAAGACCGAACGCAACAGCGTCCGGCCGAAGATCTGAGTGGTCTCGTACCGGGGTAGACTGTCACAGAACTGAGGCACATTGCAGTAGCAGAGCCATCTATAACGAGCACACCACAGGAATATTTACGACTGTAAACAGGTGTGCTGCATGTTAACAGGGTGTCTGGCAGGGCTACTACCTGGTGTAGTTGGCTTTGTATCCAGCTGCATCATCGTTGGGAACCCTCTGGCGTCTCTGGGAGGGCGTCTCCAGCTGCCAGTAGTTGATCTGGTTGAGAAACATCTTGGCCAGCTCCATGATGGTTTGACGTTCCTTGGATGGCAGGTGGCTGAATTTGTACTGGACAAAATTGTTCACGCCCTGTTTGGAAAAGACACAATAAATAAATGGAAACAAAAACACACTGAAACAATTTGTGTCGAACAGTGCATTGCAGCTGATGCACATGTAGATGAGATTACCTGCTCGATACTGGGTTTTTCAAAGGGAGGACTCTCCTGTGCTTCTAATGTCGGTTTACCCATCTGTAGGATGGATTTCCTCAGCAGCTGAAAAATAAATAGAAAAGGGGAATATTCACTTGTAAACAATGCCGATTGTAAAATCCTGTGTTGGTATAATTTGATCGTAACAGTAGAGACTTACTTTGAAGAGGGAAAAGTAGACCTGTTTAGTGTCAGCATCCTCCTCTTTGTGAACACATGTGTAAAGATACTCCACATCCAGGACTATACCTAGAAGTCTGTTCATTTCCTCCTCGGAAACATTTTCTAGATGGGTCACATGATCACCTAGGGATGAGAGAATAAACCTTGAAATGATTACAGTTCTTCATTCATCAGTATATACCCTATACATGACTATAATGTTGGGGATTTCAGCCCATGGCCCTTTGCTGCATGGATAGTTAGGGTTTAATTGTATTTTACTGACGTCTATTTTACTGTATTAGTTAACATTAATTTAGTGTTGGAACAATCCCCCGCAAACACTGTTTTGTTTTACCTGCATTACTGTTGTATAAACTGTCCTATCAAAAAAGGCAAAAAAATAACCTTATAAAAAAATAATAGTAGCCTATAGAAATGTCACTTTAAAAAGGTCATTAAAAAATGTGGTAGTATAATATGTCATAAAAATCAACATTGAAAATCATAATATAGACTGTGTTGGCACGGTTGAAGCAGTATTTAGCATTGTCGCCTCACAGCAAGAGGGTTCCTCGTCCCAGGAGGGAGCCCTTCTGTGCGAAGTTTGCATGTTCTCCTGTGTCAGCGTGAGTTTTCTCCAGGTACTCCGGCTTCCTCCCACAGTCCAAAGACATGCAGGTTAAGTTAAGTGGGGACTCTAAGGGCGCATTCACACCAGGATGTCTGTGGGACTCGGTTCGATTGGGTGGTGAATGCTGAAAAATTTCACACCTTCATTTGGTTCGGTTCACTTTCACACTGCACTTTTTAGAGCGGACCAAATCGCCTTAATATCACGCAGTTACAAAAGCTGCTCCTTTGGGGGCGGTATTGCCCGAAACGACCACTGACCAAGAAAAAAAAAAAGCACGAGGAAGAAGAAAACCCGGCTCATTGATTGGCCTCGACAGAAGACGGAAATACATCCCCTTCAGCCGGCTTGGTCACCCAGTTTTCAAGTGGACCAGGGTTTGCTTGTTTGGTCCACACCAGAGTTCAAATGAGCGTTCACACCACTCCAAACGAACTGAACTATCCATAGAAGTGGACCAGGGTTTGTTTAAAGCGGACCAAATAGTGCCAGTGTGAATGCGTCTTAAAATTAGCCATGAGTGTGAATGGTTGTCTGTCTCTATGTGTCACCCTTGTAATAGTCTGGCGACCTGTCCAGGGTGTACTCCACCTCTAGCCCAATGTCAGCTGGGATAGGCTCCACCCCTCCTTAATTATAGGCTGGCTCCCTAAAATAGCACTCAATCGTCAAAACTTTGAGAACCCCTGATCCATGACTTTTGTTTCCAACTGCTCTAAAATGCTCCGTTTAGCTGTGAAGTTTCTAAAAATTCGTCCTGGAGGAAATTCCCCCCTGACCCCACTAAAGAGGTCGGATCGTAAAAAGGTGTAAAGGTGTCGATTTAAGATGGTCCCCCCAGTGCTAAATAGATTACGGCCCTGCCCCATACTCTGTGCCATTTGATATTAGCACCAGCTGTGGCTTCCTTCCCAGACTTGCTGACCTACCCAGGGTGTGAGAGCAGCTCCGGCAGGGCTCCTGCAGGTTGACTGCGCTGGACTGCTGGTCAGTTCGTGGCGGTGTAGGAGGGGGGTTCTGACTTTTCCAGCCGTTACACTTGCAGGCTCCCTCAGCCTGGGGAACAACATAGTTTGAATGAGCACAGGCGGGAATACAGATGAGGGTGAAGCCACTATATATTAATTTACTTTTTGAATCTGTGGAACATATGATTCACACTGAGCTGTCATAGTGAGGAGCAATAAACACATGCAGGTTTTAAGGAAGAGCAGGCATCACTGATGTTTTCTGAAACTGAAATTACTCGTTGTTTGCAGAGTTAGTTATGGTGCCTTATGACTAACAGGTGGCGCTGCTGTTATCAGCCACTTGCATATGTTATCAGCTTTTTAATCACACCAGCGTCTAAAAAGGAAACAGTATAATTAAGAGCACTAATCATTTTCCCAGTGCTGTATAATTTTAACACGCGCTAAATGGACCATAACAGCGCGCATAGGTGTTAAACTTGACAGTGGCGCTCAGGTTAATGGAGATTTGTTATGACTGACTTTGTACAGTATCTGGAGGTGGGGTGAGAAGGCCTGTCAGCGTCAGCTGGAGCTGCCTAACTGCGCACGCGCACTGCAACAACAACAAACTCCGCCCCCCTAGCAGCTGTCACCCTGTCAAAACAAAGACCCCGTCCCTCTCTGCAGATGATATACTGCATAAAACCAATAAAATCCTCTCTATTTCACACCGTGCGCTGACAGACGGCACAGGGACACTGTTAACATTCCCAGTGAACAGCCTCAGCCCGCGCTGAGCACACACACAGGGCTGCAGCCCGTGCTCACAGCCAGCTACTCCCAAGTACCAGCGCCAAGCCAATGTTTACGTTCACCGACCCCCCACCTAGACAGAAACATAGTAACATTGAACATACAGCAGACAGCTTGCAGCTGGAGGGCCTCTACGTGAGAGTCCTGCAGCGTTAATGCTTTTATTAACTGGGTTATTAATATCGCTTTTTCTATTATTGGTTCGTGCATGCAAAATGAAAAAAAATGAAGTGCGGCAATGGCTTCCTTTGCTGCGCTTGCATTTCGTAAACTATTGCAACCAACCGCAGGAAACACCGTTACTTTAGAATAAATCATTCAACCCGCTGTGTTTAAACACTCAGCTGACTGCAAATACAACATACTTTGCAGGATGAATACACTCCGAGTTTTTCCAGTTTCTTCGGCCGAGGTGAAGAGCGGAGTTGCGCCTTCTTCACGGCGATACGTGCGGATCCTCCAGCGGCGCCGGAGCCCTCCGTCCCCCCGGCTCCAGGAGCGGCCGGTACCAGGCCCGCTGCCCCGATGGCCGGAGAACCTTGCTGAATCCC
The DNA here is from genome assembly GCF_041903045.1 of Epinephelus lanceolatus. NCBI lineage: Eukaryota > Metazoa > Chordata > Actinopteri > Perciformes > Serranidae > Epinephelus > Epinephelus lanceolatus. The sequence continues at coordinate 17,617,660 of NC_135749.1, forward strand.
AGCGCTGTCGGCCATGATTCACACGGAACCCCCGACGGGACCCCCGGCCCGGGAAATATTCGCTCTGCTGTCCGCTCTATTCCACAAGCGGAGGATCAGACATGGCGCTCATCCTTATTTTCAATTTCTCACTGTAGGCCCATTTTCCTCCGCTAGGGGACTCAGATGGGATAGGCCAAATCCAGCACAATTGAGAGGAGAGGTCACAAAATGCAACCATTTGTAGCAAAATTTCAAGGTCATATAATGGAAAAAAATGTGGCTTGCCATGTGGAGCTGCATCTGAGCACACAGGGACGAGTGTGTCATGGTAATAATCTCATGCAACGCAGGAATTACTGAACTTATTTTCAATATCCAATATTTATAGACTATATTAAAATAGATACAAATATATAAATAGAATTTTCTTTTTTTTTTCAAGGAAGAGCAGTTTGTTAAATAAAAGGCATCTAATTAAATTAAGACAATTACTGCAGATAAATTGTCAGGTTAAAGGTCAGAGATGACCAAAGAATTAAAAAATCTTATTTCAATTCAATGCCAATTTGAGATGTTGGGGTGGAGAGGAGTAAAACATCAAGTCTTAACCTATAGCAAGAAAAAAAAAAAAAGTTGAAAAACTATCACTATCTGTGGGAGGTCCACGTGCACGTGCACACACACACACACACACACACACAGCCTGATTACAATAATAAATGATCAAATTTATTTCAGTATTTATTTGGTCATTACATAACAGTACTGTAAAATGCTTGCATTTAAATGTTTTCAGCTGCAATTAAGTGTTCACGGCAAAAACATACAATTTACATCCTTATTATGTGTTAACTCATTTATTCATGATCACCATCGTGCCAGCTGATAGTTGTTACACTGTTCCTACAATATCGTCACAAGGTTACTGAGATGTTATGTAGGGGGGGGCAGACAATCGGTTATTTGAACTGTTTTGTATTGTTTCCGACTCCTCTGGAGCTTTAAGGTTGGGTCTACTTACAGGGAGGAGTACTGGACGTGTAGCCTGTTACCACTAAAAAAAGAATTAGTGAAATGCAAGAAAGAGATAATGTTAAAAAATAGAACCAAAATGTTTGGATATTATTTTTTTCTTTTGAGAGAAAAGGTACGAGACAGACGACTAAATAAATGCAATCTCATTTTCTTGTTAATAACACTACGTACATTTATAAAGAACACCACAGATTATAATTTAACCATTTGTGTGGAAAAAAGGAACAGCAACAAAACTCCAAACCCAGATTGTAGCTGTTTTTTTTTCTGCTAACTGTACAGTTTTTTCATGATTATCTAGACAACTCCCTAGCAAGCATTAGTCCTGTCACTGGTAAATCGAAAAAAGGTAGACTACACCGCAACACCCTATTTACAGTATATTATTTATATATTTATATATATATATTTATATCACACTGGCTGTAATTATGACAAGATATATTCATGAGCATCATTAGTGCAAGGCATGAGTAAGACCTGTAAAAAGTTATTGACCACATGTATGTATATGTGTGTGCATGTGTCGCTGTATGTAACAATGTGTGATGGAGGATGGGACGGGAAAAGAAGTGCGTGCTCAACATAGGAGAGGGAGAGGTGTAACAGAATGTGTGTGTGTGTGTGTGTGTGTGCCTATGTACAATCATGTTTAGGTCTGACAGGGTTAGGAGGGAAGAAGTCAATGTAAGGTGTGTGTTTATGTGCAAATGTGTGTTCAAACACACACACACACACACAGCACGTGTGAGTGACTCTATGGGTGAGATCTGTCATCAGCCAGCCCGGGCCCAGTTTGTACACACTGACACACAACTGTGTCTAAAGCACTTCCTAAACAAGAGAAGATGACAATTATGATTCAAAGGTGATTATGAAGCAGCCTCACATATTGCAACTCCCATCTCACTACCATCACCTTTTGACCGGGCGCACACCCAGCAGCGGTCCAGCAACATTAACACAATGGAAAAGGTAGTCTGCGAAAACTAAATGATCCAAAGACAGAAACCAAGAGACCCGGGCATAACCACAAAGGGATGGTCTACACAAGATGTATAAAAGGACACTGCTTCAGGAGATGGGAAGGTGGTGACACTGATGTGTACCTCAAAGGCCCCTGCGCCTTGTTGTGGAGAAAGCTGGGTGGAACAGGGGGTTTTGCTGTGCCGCACTGGTCGGTGCAGACACTCAAGTCACAGACTAAATACTGTGAAACATTGCACAATGCCACTAGGGACAGCTAGAAGCAGGCATGGCCCCAGAATGGAGCCTTAGGGTGGTAGAAGAGAATGTACACTAGTGCTACTTTGGGTTTAGTGGGGGAAAGGACATGGATAGCGTGGGCAGGCAGAGGGAATCGGAGGGAGAGGATCTTGGAGGACTACAGTCAACATACGTTTTTACACTTTAAGATAAAAGGGTCCAAGTGACAAGAGCCACCCTCTGCCTTTCCTCCGTCTCAGATTCACAAGAAAACGCTCCTCTTCTCTAACAGACATTTTTTTCTGTGCTACTGCAGACCAAAAGGTTTTTGTTTCTCCATTTTAGGCCATGTAAGCATACAGGTTTGTGCATGACAAATAGTCGAAAACAACAAGTAACAAAATTATCAAAAAAAAAAAAAAAAAAAAAAAAGAACTAAAACAGAAGACTGGTATTAGAAATGCAGCAGTTAAGTCTTAAGCTATCCCAGAAAAGGGAAGTAACCACTTCCTCAAAACGAAGCTCATATCTACACACTGGAAAGAAGATGATGGAAGGCATGGTGCACTAATGTCTCTAATATCTGCGACCGTTAATCTATCAATAATAACTGATAGATGTAACAAGCTGGATGGCAGGTAGACGGAAAGAATGGTTAGGAGGCTTAACCAGGTAGCAGCAGAACCACAATGGAGGAAAAGAGGCGGAGCCATGTGGAAAGATCAGTGTAATGGCATTGACTTCGCTACTGCAAAAAGAAGGAGGGGGACACAGGGCATCTTTTCTTGTTTCGCAGATCAGAGAATTGGAGATAAGAGTACAACACATTGCATTAGTAACTGCGGTGGCATTCAGGGCATCGGCCGCATTAGTTACTGCTCGACAGGTTGGTTGGAGGGAAAGCGTTCTTCACGTTAGTTACTGCAGCACGGAGCCTTGGCTGGCTGGGCAGCTTCTGTCAGGTCCACTCCTCGGTTCCGCCCGCTGTTGGCTCCTGCAGCCTGTGGCTCGCTCTTCGGCAATCTCTTTGCTGAAGGGAAAAAACAAACCATGTTAAACAACAACAAAAGAAATTGCAACTACTAACTTGCAGGGTGCACAAGTTAAAAATAGTTACTTTATATAAATCACAGCATATACCAGTAGGATTAATCAATGTGGCTCTAATACCTGTCAGTCTGTGTACCACAATACAAATGCACAGGCAAACTCAATGAATAAAGTGTGAAGAATTACCCACCAATAGCCATAAATATCTCATTCACATTCATAGATGTCTTGGCCGACGTCTCCATGAAAAGTAAGCTGTTGTCATCTGCGTAGGACTGGGCATCCTGTCAACACAACGTTAACACCATGAGTTTTCAATATGTTTTCACATGTACATTCAGGGACAGAGATGTGGTACTGAGACAGCAGATCCACTTCACTTTGCAAAATAAAAAAGAAATAAATTAACAGACAAATATAAAACTGGAGAATAATAATTATTGTGAAGTGTTTTGGAATTTTGGCATTGTCTCTTTTGTGATGTTTCTGTTTTGTTTTTTGGAATATTTTTGCATATTTTATATGTTTTTTGTATATTTTTATTCATAACATATGATGCACCTAATGTACATATTTCTTAGTTATTTCTGTTTATGTATATATTTGAATGTACATTGTAGCATAATACACACATTTTTATATTTCTAAAACTTAACATACTAGTTTTATACACTGTAGTGTAGCATTGTGCACAGATTTTTAAATTTCTTTACGCACTTTGCATACTTAGGATTTCATACATATTTTATATTTTTACATATTCTACATATTAGTGTTAACCGTTACATCATACCTCACATATTTTTATATCTTTCAATACTATTTATTGTCATACTCCTTATTTCTACTTTCTTATAATTCTTCATGCTTTACATCAGAGCAAGAGTAAGGTCTCACAATTTCCTCCTGGGTATATTAAAGTATTTCTGATTCTGATTCAACCTAGTAGTGAATGAGTAACTTAAAACACTATTCTAAGTAATAAGCTTAAACTTCAGTCTACACCATTTTTTTTTTTTTTTTTTTTGCATTTTCTTGATTTGTTTCCTCTTGTTTCTCTTTTTAATTTAATGCCTTGCTGTTATTTATTCTTAATGACGTGCACTCCTTTTGGAAAATTCTTAACAAGGACTGAAATAAATTACCACTATACTATACTATACTATACTATACTATACTATGTTTTGAATAGATTAACATGAAACAAACCTGAGACAAAACAGAGATATCCATGAGAAGCAGGAGATCAGTATTCCCGAGAAATGCAAAACTAAGACTGACTGTCAACAAGACACAGTTTGTTTGTTTCCTCTGACCTGGAAGTCGACAGCTCTCTTGTTGGCTAGGTCAGCCTTGTTGCCTGACAAAGCGATGACTATATTAGGGCTAGCTTGTCTTTGTAGCTCCTTCACCCAGTTCTTTGCCCGTGCAAAGGACTCCTACAAACAGGAAAGAAAAATGTGATCTGTTAATACCTTCATGTGATCAGTAACTTCAAGAAATATCCTTTCAAAATCAGACATTTTCTTAAAGGCCCCTGTGAAGTAGTCTGACTTCATCATGAGGGCATGATTGAGAGTATGACATGTACACCTTTAAGTGAGAGTAAGATGTTGGAAAACTGTATGAAGAACTTAGTCAGGGGTGAGTGAACATGCCTCGTTTGTGATGTCGTAGACCACAATGGCGGCCTGTGCTCCTCTGTAATACATGGGTGCCAAACTGTGGTAACGCTCCTGACCTGCAGTGTCCCAGATTTCAAACTTCACCGTTGTGTCATCTAGACACACTGTCTGAGTGAGAAAGGCAGCTTGAAGGAAATAATAACACAACGGGTGAGTCAGCATTACATAATCAATATTTACACCAAAACAATACTTTCTATAATGATGTGCAAACAATACAGATCATAAATATATGTGAGACACAGTTTAGAAGACAGATGACATTTGAGACTCAATTTAAGTGCTACTCTACAAAGCCTGACTACAAAATAAAATGACAAACCTCTCTAAATTCTTTTCATTTTAGAGCTTTGAAAAGTATTTTAAGGTGGTGTCTTGACTAGGGCTGTGACGATAGCCGCATTACCACAATACTGCAGTCATGTGACGCTGAACGCGGGGTTAAGATCATTACCATCATCACTGCACTTTTTTCTTTTGATTTTTTTGCTGGTGAAAGTTAGACGAGTGCATGTGATGTGTGATATGGCAAAAAATGAACATAACATTAACTGTTAAGATATCATCACTGACTGTCTTCTATCATGCAGAATGTTCAAGAGCTTCTGGAGAAAAAAAACATAACTACTTATCTAACTTATCTACAGATAACCTTCAATTAAATATATGTTACACAGCCATTAAAGACAGAGGCATAAAGTTAACTGCTGGAGTTGGTTTCAATTGCAACTTAGTGTGCTTATAGCAAACACAGTGGTTTAGTGTGAGAAGTTAGCAGTGGACTTGTCTTGAAGCAGCAGACAGTGTAAGAAAACTTCCACACTGTCACAGCCCTTATCATCACAAAAGCAAAGCACCCACTTGGCTGTGAGAAGTGCAACTGTCTTGAATCTCACACAACTGGGTAGCAACCAGCTGGCAGCTCATAAGAAATACCCTGGTTTGTTGATATGAAGCTCACCTCCTATCGTGCTCTCCTGGAATTCGTGGAACTGACCCTTGACGAAGCGGAGCACTAAGCTGGACTTCCCAACGGCTGACTCCCCCAACAGCACCAGCTTAAACTGACAGATCTTGTTCCCTGCGTTGGGTCCATTGGGTCTCGTAGCTCCTCCCCGATTGGCCATGACCTAGTCAGATCCCCGGGTGTCCTGTGGGCCAAACCTCACTATCAGGACTTCTGCTGTAAGAAGCAAAAGAAGAAGCAGGTTTACTGACTATCAATGAGTATTGAACATGTGTTGAACTTTGCTCAGAATAAACGTTTCAAAAATATACCTGCTTACACTGAAATATGCTCCAACATTTTATGTTAACATGAAACTTTTTGAAACATTGACAAAACTCAAGTGATACCAAAATACTATCGGGCAGCAGTGTCTACAGTTGGCATTTAGTTTTAGAGCTGTCAACAGTGACTCAAATAGGCTGCTTTTTTTCTTTGCTTTGATAAGATGGACTCTACATGGTTAAAAATAGAACAAAATACCTGGTTTCCAACACCCTTATGAAAGAAATACAGCATTGCTATGTGCAAAAAGTTGAAAGAAAACAAATCTAATTTTGTGTGAGCTGCTAGTGGTGGTTTTAAATAATATGCAATACTCAAAGGCAGGATGTAGGAGTTGATCTTGCAAAGGGTGGCATGTATAAAATTCCTAAAAAACTGTGGAGAAAAAAGGGTGGCAAGACGTCGAAGTGAGCGGGGTGCAAACTGCAACTCAAACTGTGCAATATACGTCCAGCTGTGACCTTTTCACTGGCTTGTCTAACTGAATGTGTGATATTGGGCATTTCTACAGTTCTGAAGAATATTGGGGGAACAGAATGCAAACATAAGCCCAACTGATACAGTTTAACAAGACTAAACAAGAAGAAAATAATAAATTAGTGGACATGTGTAATTTTCTCCAACTCTACAAACAATTGTGTTAAATAAATAAATAAATAAATAAATGAATCATTATGATCATACAGGCTAGAGTTAGACCAATAAATGGGCTAACAGAACCAATGGAAGTAATTAATATGAAGGCTCTATATTATGCACCTTCATAACATTTCAGTGATTACAGGTCAAGTCTATAATTCATATTTATCTTACATATCTATATAGAGTATTATAAATATAGTTTTGTCTGGTCCTACCTGTCTTGACTGACAATACCAATCGCGTCCACTCAAAACATTGCCAGTTCAGCAAGTGATGCATTTCACACTCCTACTTTAACATGTCAGATTCAAGCTATAGCCCGGTAGCATGACACCTCTTTGCAGGATGCACATTAGTTTTGCAGAGGCCATCTCAAATAAATAGGCTTCTGCAGAACTTCTATGACAACAGTGCAGTTTTTGTAACATACTAAAGATACCTTTTGCTACTGCGAATGGAGAAAGTGTGTCAAGTTAAAAATTTCACCTTTAACTGCAATAAAGAAGTTTGCAATCAAATAATGCATTGAAAACATTAAAATGTTAACACAATGCACTCACAATCCATGCAGTAATCGTGTTCCTTTTTGCCTTTATGAAAAGGTAAAGGTATTTGAATATTCATTTGTAAAATTATTCTAAAGTAATTTACATACAGCTAATTATGTCTATGTTGAAAGCCATTATTTCAATATAACTGTGTCATTACTGTCACAATTTTTTCACAGTTACAAAAACAGATAGGCATTCCTTGCCTTTTTGAATGCGTTTGTGAAAGAGGTATAGAAAGCCCACGACAACTGCATACAGTAACATCAAGCAAAGGAGGCCTTGTCAAGAACCACAGTAGTTTCACAAGTTTTACCAACCCACCCAAATTACTTAAATGTCTTCGAGCTGGAAGGAGAACCTCTATATGGATGCATGCCATGCATTCATGCATTGCTTAGTAACTTATTTAGGACCGAACTGCTGACTATTTTGTGTACAACAGATGGCTGTTGTCAGGAGATAATCGAGGGCTATGTCTGATTTGCAGGGAGGATTTGTCTTGAGTATGATTTGAGGAATCTCATCCCTGACCCTGACCACAACAAAATAACATTATGGCTTTCACCATGCACCCCAACAACTCCCTTACCCAGGAAACAGATATACTGTAACAATATGGAGCTGTTATTATACTCACACACACTTATATGCCCTCTAATGCAGCAAAGTACAATGTGTCTCCACATAAGCTATCTTTGTAAGGTATATTAATCACATTTTTGAGGTGTTAATGGTCTGTATGGCTGAATTTGAGAGCTCAGATTAAACCTGTGTGCACAAGACCTTTACTGTTGCAATACCAACAGCTCTACTGAGTTACTAAAAAATAAGGAAGAAAATGCATTCATACTCCTGTCAAATAACTTTATTAAAATACAAAACATATCCGGGAACGTGGATTAATTTCTGGCAATAACACTGTCCTCTTGAATATAAAGATCGTGCACGAAAACCCATGACACTGACTAGTGAGGTCGTTTCCGAGGTAGTTAGCTCAGTCATTTATTCAGTTTATTAATCCAGAAGATTTGACAATACATCTTTTAAACGCAGTCAAGCAAGAGAAAAACAAATACGCACAAGAAGCTGCTTCGTAGAAAAGCAGCAGCTCTGTTTACTCAGCTTCACGACAGTGACTGTTCACAAAATGTTTCAACTTGACCACTTTTAGTTGACTATAAACACACTAGCTAACTCATGTTAGCTGTAGCCATGTATCTGTTTTGATTTTAGAAGGGGACGCCATTTTCCAAATTGTTTTTGTTATCTGGCTAGTTTGCGTACTTGGTGTTAGCCAAACATAGCTTTTTAACTGGCCATCAACATTAGCCTCCCAACCACTTTAAAACACATAAAACGACAGGCTCAGCTACCTAAGTTATGTGAAACAAATACGGTGACTCAACAAGCTAGTCGTTACATCACTACATAACGTTATCAAACTGAAATGTGCTGGTTGGCTTAAGTTTTTTAATGGGGAGTAACGTTAGCCAAACCCTCAATTAACACACATTAACGTTAGCTTGCTAGCAGTGTTAGCATTCCACCCACTGACCTGATTCCACCCATTTAGCTGTTAGCTATCACAAAGTCAACTGTTAGCTTGTCATTCCGCTTGGTACACCAGACATTACCTACAGCTTGCTAATGGCACCACGTCAACACAGTAGAGGCACGACTGGACTCGGGAAGACGTGCCAAAGGCCTGTATTTCTGCATTCCCTTAGCTATCTAACATCACCGACGTTAGCTGGAGGCAGCTAGCGACAGCGCTAGCTAACGTTAGTCCCCGCTGAGCGTTAGCCAGTCAGCCAGCTGGAAACCACAACTTGTCGATTCATGTCAAGTACACTACCTGAGAGCCAGGCGATGTTTGGAACTTTAAATACCACCGCTGGAGTGTTTACAAACGGAACCCGGGACACTGTGGTGGGGTGGTGTTGGGGAATCAAGAAAATAATTTCAACAATCCCGTCACGTCTCCTCCTTTCTTTCTTCTCGCAACTTCCCCTTAGAACCAAAACACAAACAAGCTCTTCCGCCCCCCGTGCCACGTCACACAGCACGTCTGCACTCCAGAAATGAGTTTCTCAGCCAATTAGCTCCCAATGAAACCAGCACGTTTTAATGGTTCTCTACACAGTTAATGTAATAATACTATTCCATAAAGTGTTGTTCAACAGATTATAGGTTTACTTGGTTTACTTGGTATATTCATTATCACTAGTATAATATTTGCATCTATGTTTTGCGTTTATTTGTATAATATTCCATTGTCTAATAGCCACATTTATTATGTAGGGTGACGTCAGGTGATTTGGGACACTTGATTACCAAGAAAACCACCTAAAACTCTAAATACTAATTGAAGTGTTACTTTTAGAACTTATGGTTATCGTTATCTGCTTCACCGATCAGCCCAAACATTAAAACCACTGACAGGTGAAGTGAATAACTTTTTTATTATATTGTTCCAATGCATTGTTCTGCTGGGAAACATTTGGTTCTGGCAGGTCGACACCTTGAGCTTTTTTGACACGCTCCAGAGGCCATCTCTAAACAGCTTTTGTAGTGTGGCATGCTACTTTTTTCTGCTGCCATTGGGGAGTACTGTTTCCACGAGGGGGGGTACTTGGTCTGCAACAGTGTTTGAGTGGGTGGAACATGCCAGGTGGTATCCACATGAATGCCAGAAGCAAAGGCTTCCCAGCAGAACAATGCATTGGAACAAAATAATGTCAAAGTAAGTCACTTCACCTGTCAGTGGGTTTAATGTTTAAGCTGATCGGTGTATTTTAACCATTTGACCCAGTGTTGTGATCACAGCACAGGTTGGGAACCAGTTATTAAAAGTCCATCGGAGGGGAGAGTGATGTGATGTTTGAGCAACTATAGGACACAGAGAAAAGGGGAAGTGAAACAAATATTTTGTAACAGCTGCTCACATAATTTCAAAAATTGAGATTACATGAGCAAAAACCGCTCCGTTGTATGGAGAACAAAATGTGCTCTCTCACTGCTGCTTGAAATTTATCACACGGGCTCGATAAGCATTTATGCAAATGGAAAGGATGATTTGAATGAGCATCTGCTGTATATTACAGCTGTCTGCTCTGATAGGAGAAATGCAGTGTAGTAACAAGCCAAGAGGTGGCGGTATAGCAGGATCAGCATCGGAATTTACTTAAGCGAAGAAGAAGAAGCTCCACCTGCGCCTCGTCTCTTCCGGTTAAGGCCATATCAGCACATTTTATTTATTGTAGTGTATATTTTTATCCCAAATCAGCGATGAGGCCTGTTTTATGACAGGGACAGTATTACACGGTGTTTAGCAGTGTCATATAGATCGCAAAGAGTCCTTCTGAACAAAGTGAACAGCATCCAGTCATGGAGGAGGAGATAGTGGAGACACCAGAGGAGCAGCTGGCAAAGCAGCACCGCAAGGAAAAGAAAGACTTGCAAGGTAGCTGAACCTCTACTGCTTTCACTCGTTGTTTGTAGCTCATATGTAACGTTTGCTGTCTGCTTGTGTTGTTTTATTTCTTGGAATTTAGCACAATATTGCAGCCAAGTAGTGGAAAATGTCACTTCCTAGAAATAATGCAGAGCAAACTTGTAATCCAAACATTAAAATATGCTTTTCATCAACTGTCAAAGGCAAAATATAGGTGGTGGTTAGAAGAAAAATAGGTCTGAAGGTTTATTCATACACTCTTTATGCTATGCAATGTAAGCTAAACTATTTTTAACTCCTAGAGAGAGGTACAGTTCAGTTCAGTTCATACTTTATTAAAGACACATCTCAAGGAGAGGTCCATAGCACAGAGCAAGACAAACAACATACACACTTTAAAAAAAAGATAACAACAATACACAATAAAACAGTGATGTACAGAAAATAAAATATAAGAGTCACACACAAGTGTACAGGCAAGATCGCCAGTGACTCCACATCTTAGACGTGAACCTGACTGAGCTGAGTGCCGGGTCAATTAGGCATGAAATAATACAATTTAATGAGTTCGACATTCTACATATGAATCTATACATCAGATTCCGTATCACTGCAGCACAGGTAGGGACCCCAACACTAGCAAACATATGACTTGCACTGCAGCTTCTTGGAGCCTTAAGCAGCAACCTCATACAATCATTGTAAGCCACAGTTTGTCTTTGCATGCTGCTTTTCTTGTATCAACACCACAAGTGGGCAGTATAAAGAGAAGTACAGAATGCTTTACAGCAGCAGTTTCCTGCCACATATAGTTTAAAGGAATATGTTTATTATAACAGTTATCATCCTTTTTTTTTTTTTACTCATCCAACCAACATGCAGCACCGTGTCAGAGCTGTATCCTGTATTTCGTGTGTGCAGGCTTTATTGAAACATTGTTTGGTCAGATAGTCTGTTCCTGTGCTTCATTTTCAGCCAAAATCCAGAGCATGAAAAATGCAATCCCTAAAAATGACAAGAAAAGGAGGAAACAGCTGACAGAGGAGATTGCCAAAATCGAGGCTGACCTCAGCCAGAAACACAAGGAGGAATTGAGGCAACTTAAATCTAACGCCAGCACAAAGGTAAATATATCTGAGTTCAGATGATTGACTTGGATTTTCTCAGAAAGATGTACCCTTTTCAACGCAATCCCTGTACAGTTTTTTTTCACATTTGTATCTCATTATTCATGCTTCATTATTACAGTGTGTTTATTAGATAATTGTCATAACCAAAGGTCTCCTCGCTCAATCTTACAAGGTGGAGGAGGTGTTGAATGGAGTGGAGACCATGAAGGTGGAGGGTGCAGAAGAAGAAGAAGGAGAGGTCAAACAGCCACGTGTCACTAAGGCCCAGAAGAGGAGGGTGAGATACAGGTTCCACCTCAAATAGGACAGTTTAACCTGCTGTTTGTTATCGCCCACAGCATTTGACTGTCATCTATTGAGACAGCCAGAGTACAATGGAAGAAGCACACTTCAAGTAGTAATTAAATGCATTTTATTTAAATGCTCCTCTCCAGGACAAGAAGGCTGCCCAAGAGAAGGAGAGGGAGAGCAGGATAGCAGAGGCCGAGGTTCAGAACCTGCAGGGTGTGAGGCACCAGGAGGGTTTGAAGCTGGCTCAGAAACTCGCCCAGCAACAGCTTCAGATCAAGGAGATCTCCTCTGATGGCCACTGCATGTACCGCGCCATTGAAGATCAGCTGGCACAGCTATCACAGGTACATCTTTTTCTGTCTGGTGTGCGTGTATGTTGCCCATTTCTTGTGGGGTAGGTGCTGCCCAGGAACATCTGTGGGGTCTTCAATGTGGTGGTGGAGCCTTGATGGTTCTGCTGACTTCCACTGGTCCCTCCATTTTGCCTTTACCCAGGCAGCCTTGGAGGTATCAGATGGTGTCATACAGAGCAGCTCTTGGGTGTGTGTGGCAAAGGGGGTTGCAGGACTTGAGACACAAGCGCTGTGGTGTCTCCGTAGCGGTCTTGTGGAGGAAGTGGGATTCACTTGCCCGTGCCTTTCCAGCGAGGGTCAGCGTGGCTGCTTCCCATCTGACCTCTACTGGAATGATACCAGCGAGGACAGGCAGTTGGTTTGTTGGCTTGTAGGCATCCGCAGGTAGTCTGTAGGGCGGCGTTGAGTGCGGCGTCTAGCTTCTTGACATGGGGGCTACAGCACCAGACTGGAACATAGAACTCGGCGGTTCATAACACCAAGGCCTCGGCGGAAATACGCAGTGTCCTCGTTGTGGCTCCCCATGTGGTGGGCTGGGACTGTAGCCTGACACTGTCAATCACGATGTTTAGTTCGTGAGTCACTTCTTTGTTGCTGAGGTGGAACACTGATGTTATGGTCTTGTCAATACTGAGCTTTAGGTGCCAGTTCCTCAGGTATGAAGACAGGATGTTCCTGTCTTCAGAGAGGCCCTCTTCTACTGCTTCTTAGGATTGCTTGCTGAGTAGAAGGGCCCGGTAATCTGCGTAGCCGTACTTCCTTGATTGCATTGCAGGTAGGTCATACATATAGATGTTGAACAGCATAGGTGCCAGCACTGAGCCCAGGTACATGTTGTTATAGGGGTGATAAGCAAATGTAAAGTCTGCACTGTCTAGAGTCCCTACAAATGTAAATGACACAATGCTGCTCTGACAAACTTTGGGGGGAAAAAATTGTGCATGTGTTATTATTGACGTTTAAAGACAGAGTACATTCTCCATTCTGTTTTATTCCAGCCGGGGGTAATCATGAGTGTGAAAGAACTGCGGTCCCGCACTGCGGAGCACATGCGAAGCCATGCTGATGACTTCCTGCCTTTCCTCACCAACCCCAACACCGGTGACATGTACACAACAGGTAACACCTTGATCTTTGTTGATCTTTGTCAAACTAACTATGTGTATGCACAGTATTCATGCAAGTGTTTGTAATGGTTTACAGATGAGTTTGAGAAATACTGCAGTGACGTGGAGCACACAGCAGCTTGGGGTGGACAACTGGAGGTGAGCTGATAAAGTTATATCACAGATGCACTGTGCTGTTGCTCTTTGTACTTTTAAATAATTTTCCTTTCATGTCGTTTACCCCCAACAGTTACGAGCTTTGACCCAAGTTCTTCGCTTGCCAGTGGAAGTGATCCAGGCTGACTCCCCAACTATAAAAATTGGGGAGGAGTTTGATAGCAAACCCATCACCCTTGTGTACGTTGTGTATATGTTATGTTTATCAGGTTACATTAGCAAAACTGTTAAAATATATACAGTTAGTAGTGAAATTTATACTAATATATGAAGCTAGTCGTTGTTCATGAACATAACATGAAGGTTTTGTACCCTCACTTAACTGCATGGAAACAACAAATTCTGATAAAGCTTTTCAGAATTCTGAAAGTCTACCTAAGACGTCATGATTCACAGAGTACATTCTCTCCTTGTCTGCAGCTATATGCGTCATGCCTACGGACTGGGAGAGCACTACAACTCTGTGGAGCGGCTAAAGGACCCAGCCAATGCAGAAGACAGCTGAGAGGCAGCTCCGTCTCAGTGTGACATAAACCAGTGTTTGTAACACAGAGAGTGTTCAAACCTCTCACATCAAGGGCCCCTAAATACCAGCGTATTTGGAGTGAGATCCCCACGTCATTGAAGACATTGTTAAACTGAGGTTAACGGAGAATGTTGCTGTTTTCAGAATGGGTCAAACACATGGCGGCACTTCTCTGATTAGAAGTCAAAAGATAGCAGTGGGGAGAGTGAAATCTCCTTCTGAAAACAGTATCATTGTGCTGATGAAATGTAGCATAGAAGGGAAACTTAACGTGTTAATGATTTTACACTGGTCACCCTTGCTCTATCCCAATGACCCCCAGCGTTCATTTCAGCCCATTAGGGGAAGCAATCGTGTACCAAGTACTTAATCCACAATGGACAGGAGTGGATGTAAGCTGATCATTCATGTCACTCCAAATGTCAGCAGAGTCACTGAGGGGTTAATGAACTTTTGCAGTGGTCTTGGAATGAACTGAATTGTGAACCTTGTAAATCATATCAATGTTACATAAATACATACAATACTAAAAAGGTGTGTCACTGATTTATTTTCAATGTTCCCGATGAAGAAAATGGTATTGAAGGTCCAGTGTGTAGGACTTACTGGCATCTAGTAGAAGTCCATGATGAGGTTTTTATGTTTTCATGCAAGCAAAATTAGGTATCATGGCTCCCTCTGCTTCACTTGTCCTGGTAAAAAACAAACAAAAAAACAAATACAGATTTATTATTCATTCGCTTGTTTACATATTACTATTTTTATTACTACTATTATTATTATTATTATTATTAGTGGTAGTAGTAGTAGTAGAAGTAGTATCTGTCTTCAATTTTAATTTTTATTAGGTTGTAAAAATAAATAAATACATAAAAGACCCAGCAAATGAAAATACAATTCAAATAAATAAAACAGATCTAAAATAAAACTCCAATAATAATTCTAAGGTATGTAAAATATTTAAACTAGCTTTGCCTCGACCAGCAACATCAAAATGCTTCTTGCACCTTAATGCATCAATATGACAACATTACAATGTAAGGAGCCATTCTACACACTTTTAATACTTAAAGTGTGTTTTGTTGATGATACTTAAGTGCTTGTATTTTTAATGGAGTCTTATATTGAGGTATTTCTACTTTTAAATTACGTAAAGGATCTAAGTAGTTCCCCCGTCACTGGAAAATGCAGCACAGTGACAACTGAAGTACGTGGAAACACCCTGCTATGCTCAGCTGTCATCACTAGAGGTCGCTACTGCCATGGGCACTTGAACCTGAGCACCTTACTTTGGTTTTACAGAAATGGCTATGTCAGGGGTGGTACCTTTTTATGCTAACTTCTCGCTAGCCTAGCTGCTAGCCTCTTTAAAGTTGAATCTGTCTTAAAAGAAACTCAAAGATGTTTTCAGTCTAACAAACCTCTCAGTTCTCCTGTTGAACAACAACTGCATCACCGCTGTGCCCACAGAGCCGTTGAGTCTGTGGTCTTTATACAGTCTATGGTCTGCACCCAGCTCATCTGTTTGTTGGAAAAGTCCCAAGACAACTCTTTGTGATTAAATACTTTTAGTTTCGCAATACTTGCAAGCTGGCTGTGCTGAATTTGGGAAATGCCTTGAAGAAGGTCCCTGGTGTGTTGTGCTATCTGACGTCCTTGAAGAAACTTTGTCTGCAACCAAATTACAGTTGCGCCACCTGCTACAGGAAGGTTCTCACTGTTCTTCATGATTAGCACGTTGGAGGCTTTGTTAAAAAACAACGAAGCTAAAAATTACTGTCATATTTAAATTTTCACAGGTTTCTTGTGAAGCCTTGTTGTGTTCAATCTGAACCACAACCAGATTCGAGGACTTCCACATACATTTATAAGCACAGTCCCCAAAATCTTCATCTCTGCAAGAACAGGTTTTAAATGTTTTAATTTAGTATTTGTACATGTTAGGTAGAATTAACTATATTGTTGACTGATGAAGGTTACAAAGGGGTTAAAGGAACAGTTGACCCCAAAATCAAAAATACAAATTTTTCCTCTTACCTGTAGTGCAGTTTATCAGTCTAGATTGTTTTGGTGTAAGTTGCTGAGTGTTGGAAATATCGGCCTTAGAGATGTCTGCCTTCTCTCAAATATAATGGAACTAGATGGCACTCAGCTTGTGGTGCTCAAAGCGCCAAAAAATACATTTGAAAAACTCAACAGCAATGTGTCTTTCCAGAAATCATGACCTGGTTAATCAAGATAATCCACAGACCTTGATGTGAGAAGTTTCATGTAGGAACTATTTTCTTTCTACCGAACTTCACCCACAAACTGTATCACTGCTCAAAAGGAAGTGTGCTACTGCTAGCTCACCTAGCACCATCAAGCAAGCTAACGTTACAGCTTAGCCGGGGATGAGGGCGTTAATGTTTACTACATCTGGAGCTGTCACAAGCACGAGCCTGATTGTCCATGAGGAGATGCATGTTTCCCTCTGTGTAGTGATTCGGTTTTTCAAATGTATTTTTTGCCATTTGGTTTCATTACATTCGAGAGAAGACGGACATCTCTAAGGTGAATATCTCCAACACTCAGCCACTCATACCAAAATAATATAGAAGGATATACAGCGCTACAGGTAAGAGGGAAAATGTTTTTGATTTTAGGGTGAACCGTCCCTTTAAGAACAATGTATTTTTGTGTTAAAACACAAATGCAAACCTGTCTTTTCATTAGTTTGAGGAGGCTTCAACATCTCAGTGTGCTGGACAGTGAGCTGAAGGAGATCCCTGATGAGTTGGGCCACCAGTTGTCTGAGCTAAACTTGAATGACGATAATTTGTCCTGGGTGCCTCAGCAGCTGTACCAGTGCAAAGAACCAACCAAGCTGCATGTAGCCAATAACAAGCTGACCAGCCTACCAGAGGTGGGTATTCACTGAAATGGTTTTTACTTTTTTGCAGTACAATGTGTCAGCTATAACCAAACGCTTATGTCACATTTCACCGAGGGAATCAGGGCACTGACAAAACTCCAAGTTCTAAATGTGGCTGGGAACAAGATGTTCTGAGGTACAGTATACAGTGTTATTAGTTTGCAGCAAACTGCTGTGCCACAATGACATCTACAAAATATGGAATCACAACTTCACTGTATAACTCTGTGTGCAGATTCACCTGCTGCCCCTGAAGGAGCTTTACTGTGACAGCATCAGGGTTGAGCGCTGTAAGCTGCCAAGGTCAATGCACCGTGAGAAGGTGCTACCGCTGAGGGTAAAGTTTTACTTAAGTACAACAGACAGAACACTTAAAATATTTATCACCCATTGTGTAAGATACACTGATCAGCCAAAACATTAATACCACTGGCAAGTGAAGTAAATAACATTGATCATCTACATCACTGTGGACCAAGCAAACCCCGCCACACAAACAAAAACTGCTCAGGAATGGCCCAAGGAAGTTGACAAAGACCTTAAGGCCTTGACCTGGCCTCGATGTTCCCCAGATACCAATCTGATCGAGCATTCTGGGGACATACTGGTATGTCATCTCGCAACCCACAGGACTCGAAGGATCTGCCATGAAGACCCTGGTGCCAGACACCATGGGGCATCCCCAGACTTCCTGTGTCCATACCTTGACATGTCAGAGCTATGTCCAATCCGTAGAGGCCCCACCATGGATGGGTCTGGGGTATCGGCACGTCCCAACTAGGGCTGGGTAATATGGAGAAAATCAAATGTCAGGATATTTTCCAATATTGCAACAATATTATCAGGTTGACTATTGGTGATTTCACAGAATATTCACACAATGAGATTTTTGATAAATAATTATAAGTAATGAGGATATAATAACTAGGTGAGTAAAGGCAAATAATAGAAAAGCTAGAACAGTCTGGTAAGCTCAGAAACACAGCCTTTAAAACCAGGAAAAGACTTCAGATATTACAATATCCAAAATCTAAGACGATATCTAGTCTCATATCACAGTATCAATATAATATCACTATGTTGCCCGGGCCTATTTTGGAAGTCATTATTCTTGTTTCATCTCGTTTTCTCAGGAACTGGCTGCCAGATTTGTCTCGTGGAAAGACAGGAACAATTCCTCTCTGGTCCACAAGATGTTTCCCATACCTGACTACCCAGTTGGCTCATTGCAGCTGTTGGATATAGGATTTAGCAGCTCATGTAATTACATGTGCGTTGTCATGTTTATGTATGTTGCAGGAGGAAGACGAGTTTTGAAGTGTCAAAAATCGGTGCCTGGAAGTGGGCCTGTAGGCTCCCGACCTTGAACCTCTTGACTCCTGTCAGTCGTTCTCAGATGTCGATTTGGTACCTTAGGCTCAGCTGGCAAGTACTTAAAGAAACACTGGAAACAGGCAAAGTCCGATGCAATCAAGTTTAATGTGTCAACAGGCTTTAACACATACAACTTAGCGAGTCAGACTCCGGAGTGTGACTGAAGACCTGCTCTCAGAACCCTGGCTTATATGCTGGTGGAGATTCAAATGAGTCTCCACCTCTTTTCGTTAATCTTTCCCTCTTAAGACCAATTCTATTGGTGGAAAACCTTTCTTTGTGTCCAATTCTGATTGGGCCCATTTTTAATGGTGTAATGCAGCCTGGAATTTCCCAAGTTTTCTTCCCTCAGGTCTGGTCTCGCTTTCACTCTATTTTTTAAAAAACATGTGTATTTTGGGGACTTTCTATACAGTCCTCAGTGCTCTCAGTCTTATGCAAGGTGAACCTTTTAGAGTGCAATCTGTGAATGTGTGTATGTATTACAGCATTTGAGTATGTGTTTCATCGTTAAATAAGACACAGTGTGTTCTTTCAGTAGGTGCATACAACATGATTACATAGTCTGGTGCTATGAGTACTTTTACACATACAGCAATGTTTTACCATATTTAAATGCAGATTAATGATCATATAAGTTTCTTAATCAATTTATATATCTTAACCTTGCTGCTTGATTTGTTGGCTCAAACTTTTACACTACAGTTTGCAGACTATTCTAGTGCACATTCTTTACAAGTGCCTGTACAGGACATTCCTACTTTGCTTTTGCTTTTTAAACTAAAACAGTGGACACAATATACCTCACCAAGACAGTGCATTTCTGACAGTAATTAGATGTGCTGAAGTGTTAATATGGTGCTATGAGTTCCAGTACACAAAGTTTTTGTCCTTCAAACATTTTACAGATGCAATTTTAGTCTGTGGCCACTAGGTGGCATCCAATGAACATTGAAAATTGTCTGTCTAGTTGGAACTTTGCTTTAATACCTAATACCAGCTTCAACTGAATGTATGCATTCTATCACTGAAAACTGTATGAGAGCTTTGGTTGGCACCATGAATAAACATTGTTACAGCTGAATATTAGACCTATGTGTGGTGGCTTTGCTTACTACTGTGTATGTTTGTACTAAAAAAAAAACCTTTATCAGAAATCAGAAATACTTAGTTGATCCCAAGGGGGAAATTAAACGCATTACAGTTGTGCTTATACTTTATATAGGCAGAGAGAAATGCTAAGAAAATAGAAATAAAAAGGTATGCAAGAAAAAAAAGTGCATTATGCTACATTATATAACACAATATAAACATAGATACAAGAAATAAGTAATATGTTGTTCAAGAAATATGTACAAATATGTGCAATATATGTGAATACCTGGATTATGTACTGTTGTTTTTTCCCCACAATGATTAATATGTTATATATATTCACCATGTTTGTTTGACATGAAGCCGACATGGAGGCTCAAACATTACAGTAAAATTAAATTTTAAATGCTGTATTATGTAATGCATTTTAATGACAGTATTTTGTCCACCTCATTTATATCAAAGAGGCGGACAAAATAATATAAACTCCTCCCTGTAAAATGCAGTTTAACAGCACCACAAACTACTTCCTCCAGCATTAGTCTCAATCAGCACCTCACTAACACAGTTTGAACAAAAAACAAACACTATAAACTGCATAAAGACAGGAGTTATTGCAGGACTGTTGTATTAGGCTGCATAAGTTGTAGCTAGGTGTACCTAATAAATTGGCAACTGACTGTACACACCCAGTTATGTCACACATTGCTGAACTGCATTTAAGTGTAGTATCTTCTAGTCATATTGAGTTTATTTAAATGGAGTAAGATCCTGTCTCTTTACTGAGACTCCATAGTTGCCCCATCTCTACCTCCATCTCCAGCCAGTGGCATCTGTTCCAACCTGCCAGACAAAAAAGAGATAGAGCAAGAGGGGGAGAGAGAGAGAGAGAGAGAGAGAGAGAGAGAGAGAGAGAGAACTTCATTTCTAGCAAATTAATTTCCCATCCACGCCTCCAGAGCTTGCTAGCTCGTTCGCTGGCTGCTGCGGCCACTGCTGCGTGTGTCTACTGAGTCGGAGCCTCATGCATAAGGCATCAGGTTTAATTGCAAACCCAGAAACTAATGACTTTGGACTGGTTAACAGCAGGGGAGCCATACATCTCGAGCAAACTGAATGAAAAATCAGCTCAGAGGAGAGAAAAAAAGGAGCCTAGCCCCTAATTGATGAATAATTGAAGCGGCGAGCTACAGGGCATAATTGTGACATTTTGTTTCAATCAATTTCCAAGTGGTGTGGGCGAAAGTGCACTTAAAGGGAAAAGGCAATGACAATGAATGAGACAGAGAGAGAGAGAGAGAGATAGAGCGAGCGGCCGGTGATGGAAATGGACATTGGGTCTTCAGTCATTTCAGTGACATTTGCTGGGGCAAAAGCTTGGACTCATTCAAACACAAAATGACTTTTCTCTCTGTCTCTGTCTCACTTTGTATGCTTTCTGTCAAACTCCTGTTATGCACCTGTTGGGTCACTTTTTCCACTCACAGACCATGAATCCATATTCTGTCAAAATTATTTCTTTTGTGCATTTCCACTCGCCTTAGTCATTTTTAAAAAGTTCATTTGAAAGCCATACTGTCCATTTACAGCACAGAGGCTGCCATCTGTTTAAGTGGACGTGTTTGTGTTTTCAGCAAAGCCTGAATTCCTTCTCCAGTCAGCTTAGATAGGTTACTGTCAATTAGAGTATAATAGCACATGGGCCAAGTCAGCCAGTGTGGTGGAACTAAACACCACACCAGTCTGTCTTGGCCTTGTTGGCATGGAGTGGACAAACCCTCAGGGTCAGGCTGACAAAGAGAAGCAGTCAGGGCCGGTGGAGCACAGCAATATCTGAGCTTATGCATTTGCCCTACATAGTATGGGCTTTGGTTTAATTTCCAACAAAGAATCAATAAGTTATGATTACACTATGATGTATATTTGCAATACGCAACACTCGTCTGAACACACCTAAAGTAATAACTCAACATTTGGCTCTACCATTCTTCACTTTCTTGCGAGTTGGATGAGAATATTGATATCACTTATGTGTGTATGATAAATATGAAGCAAGAGTCAGCAGCCAGTTAGCCTAGCTTAGCACAAAGACTGGAAATAGGAGGAAAACTAGTGCTTTAATGTCTTCTTAATCTCTGCGTTTTTGTACAGATTAAGGAAACAAGACTGTTCATTAGTGAGCCTAAGAGGTGGATTTTGTTACCTCCCACAGAGCCAGGCTATCCATTTCCTCCTGTTTCAAGTTTTTATGCTAAGCTAAGATGCTAATTTCAAGTTTAAGAACATATCAATGCATTTGAGTGTCACAATACTGAGTAATGTGAAACTATAGATTATCAAAAACACCGGTTTACAATTTTTTATTTCTTAATTTGTTTACCTAAAGAATCCTGCAAGCACTTTTATTTAGCACTTATTCCTTCGCTCAGATTGCACAGCACTAGTGCTGCCATGTTGGATGTTACAAGGACTGCGTTAAACAGGAAAACAGATCCCACTGTCCTGAAAAAAACAACAAAGAGTAAACCTTTTTAATACTATGGTATAACTCCCATATATGGCAGGATGCAATATGGATTACCCTGCTTACAGTATTGTCATACATAACAATATATTAAATCATAACCCTTGCCAATACGCAGCCCTAACAGATATGATACTGGTATTGATCTTCTCATCTACCTCTTGGCGGCGAATGCATAACTAAGTCCGACACAGGACTTCACAGGAAAACTTTGCTTGGTTACATCACTACAGACTTTGCTTGGCTGCCTCCGGCACAGGAAGAGAGCTGTATGTTCACACATTTACATTCAAACTTTTTAAAGACTTAATTCCCATGACTAAGACTACACAGGCACCATTTCGTTCTGGGGGTAAATTTTTAACATAAATGATAATAATTTCACTAAATATTCAGTACATTTACATAATGACCTCACATACTCACAGATTGTTTTTACTGGGTGTATATGAACATGGCTGATAAATAGGTCAGTCTATTCTGCTGGCACCGTACTAATGGGTGAAAGGCCAACAGTGTGCGCCGTCTTGAAGGCAGCAGATGTTGGGTCCTGAAGCAGTGGAGCAGCAGCAGCAGCAGCAGCAGCAGCGCCACTAGCTCAGTGGCCTCGGGACTTGTCTGTTAGTCGGTCTGGTGTCTGATGTCTGGTGTCAAGCTTTATGCATGTATTCACACATACACACAGACCTCTTAAACACACAGCAGAAAAGCAAACACAAATCACTCCACCCACTCTGCATTGATGACACATCATCAAGATAATTCTGCCCCATCGCTTTGTTTTCATCATGTCGCTTCACAAGACACATAGTCGCACCCCCACATGTGCGCAGACACACTTTTTCCATATCACTGAGCTGTCCCTTATGATTGCCACATTCAGAGAGCCCTGTGTTTTTTTACGGAATATTTCTAAAAAACCACGCACGGCTTGATTGACGTCTATGGAAATGAGGAGGCTGCATCCTCAAAGGAGACACCATACGGATGGGAGCAGCACACTGACGAGAGGCATCTACAAAAGGCGCTTGTAAATTCCTGACATGCCTAGCATATGTTAATGAGCTATTCTCTCGCTCTGATATAATTACTGCGAGGGGATATTGCCTTTGGTGGAAATATCTGTCTCGCATGGCATGGCTACCTCATGGGGGTGAAAAAAGTAAAGAATGACAAAGTAGCAGGTGCATAAATTCTCATTTACCATGCTTGGAGGTAAAGAGAGTGATGTTGGCAAATTCACTCAGTATGATATATTGGGGAGAAGGCACCTTGGGTTCATTACATACCTCCTTTGTTAAAGCGCTTTCTGCAGTCTTGTATCGTTTGTTAGAGGGTATTTAGTCTGTCTTGTCATTTGGAGCACTTACTTAAGATGTCTTTAGAGGAGCCTCTGGCTGCTTGGGCTCACATTGCATCTTGTGGCTACAAAGGCAAGTGATATGTTAAAAACAGAACATAGGATGCTGTATGTATGTTTGTTTGTAATGGATATGATGAAAATGTGTGTGTTTGCTGCTGAAGGTCATATGCAGCCTTTACTCTGTACTTATGACTGTGTCTTTGATTACGCTCTCCTCCCTGCATCATTAAGACTCACTACGACATGTTATGTTTTGCATCTGTGATTGAGAATCCACATGAATCCACACTTAAACAAGTGTGTGCAACTGGTTCCAGTAACAAACACTGCCCAGTTTGATTGCCCCACTGCAACACTGTAGCATGATTAGTCATTTTCAGGGATCCGTCAAAGCCAAGATTGCGGTCTTCCCCTCAGAAAAATGATTTGACAGCGGCCCACCCTGATTTCTCCTCTTCTCTCCTCGGGGCAGCAGCAGAGGTGCTATTAAAATGAGTAGCATTGATTGCTGAATTAGGGAGCTTGTGACTGGAGAGAGAGAAAAACAGCCATTCGATAGCGAGCGGTAGGCCAGTGTCATAGCTAGGAGTGTGCACCACTCCAATCAGTAGAATCTATTGTCGTGCATCGCTGCCCATGACAGATCTTGGTATCGAGCCACTGGCAGAGTACCAGGGTATTGTCTGGTTGACGGCTGCACAATCAATTCTGTTGTGTTACTTACGACTGTGGGCACTAGGGGGCAGTGTGATTCTCTGCTGGCTCTTCAGCAGATGAGGAGAGAGAGATGCACTGATGCACAGAAAACTGAGACATGCCTGATGAATCTAAGAGATAGAGCAGCTAATAAAAGCAAGAACAATGAGCTGTTATTGGAATTCAAAGCTTAATTGAAATCCAAGCATCAGATCAGAGCACTGTAACTCATGTGTGACTGCTGAATCTAAAAAGTGCAACCAAATGTGAGAGAAGTGGAAAGTTCGTCTGCACTCATTGATGCATATCAATGGAAAAAGAGATGACAAAGACACCAGATGTACAAGACAATAACTGCACCGTCTCTTCATCGAAACCAACACAATTGAACAAAGGAGCATCCTTGATATAGATTAAAAGGTGGGAAAAATAATCTAGATTTGATGTGCGCTTGATGCTGCAAAACAAAGCAACCCAGATGCACCAGTCCAATAACCCAGCATCCTCTGAGTCTCTTTTCTTCTTTTTCCACACCACAATATAATATATAAATAACAGTTGGAATACAAGCAAGTAAACTGTCTGTCCTTTGAGGTCACAAGGAAGCGATGCCATTACTGAGCCATCCCTCATTAGGGGGAGTCTTCAGACAAGAGCCCGGCCGTCAGGCCAGCAACCTCTCTCTCTGGCAGTTCTGGGTCAGCACCAACCATGCTGCGAAAACACCATTACCACGCTGCATTTGGCGAAGAAATAAGACAAAAACAGTGCTGGAACTTCAAAAGAACAAATAAATCTTTAATCTTGAATGTCTTTGAATCTCTTCGAAAGTTTCCTCGGGTTTGGTAATGACAGGGACCGTGGAGAGGGATGAAGAATCTGTGTTTCTGTTTGTTCGGGAAAAAGCGACTGTTTATTTATTAGGGGAACAAAACTGGAGGGAAAATCAGGCTGAAAGAGATAGATGCTGTGTTATATCTTTGATGTTGCTTCTGATAGTTCACTCAGTAGGATGCCATGTGGTATTTTATGATGCGTGTTTTGATGCTTTCATTTTCCCAAAATAATTCTTTAGTGTGTGATATTCATTTCTATTATGCTAAGGTTTGGATAACACTGTAGTTGACTTCTTAATTAGAAAATACAAATCTTCTGACTCACATGCATGTGAGTATTTCTCACTTACTTATACCTTATTTGATTCATTATTCAAAACAACCTGACACAGGAGTTCAACTTGTCAGATACACAGTGGCAAACCTGCTGAGTCGACCCTACGAAGTCTTTCAGTTCCAGCTCTGCTCCACTCTATCATCAATATGATTGACGGCACATAATCTCAAAACCCAGTTTGAGGTCAAGTGATGGCCACTGGAGCATGCCCAGTATAGCAGAGCAGCAGGCGAGTGGGACACCAGGTAGCAGCATCTGGTCTCCGGGTTTTTCTAGAACACACACTGCCTGTGGCGCTGCAGGCTTGGCTGGCCGAACATCTGTCTGCGATGTACAGGCCGGCTGGATGAGCAGACCCACAACCCAGCCAACCAGCCAAATGGACGTCCTGCACAAGCGAAACGTCCTTCAGGAATATGTGGGTTAATATCTCTGTTATCTCAGCCTGACTCTACTCATTCTGCTCAGCTGCTGCCATTGTTTGTTCCTCGTTCTGTATCAGCTCCTCCAGATAAAGACCACATCCTTTAAAGCTCCATGTTTATTAATGCTTCGTTTCTTGTGAGGCAAATGTTTCCTTCCAACATCACACAATCCACAAAGTAGCTGTTCCTTCTGGTGACAAAACTGAAACTACAATGATATGTTGTGCATATTTCAACCACATATTTGTCTTTGTTGTTACAGTAGGATGCCATGCATGTTCTTAAGTTGTGACAGTCAGTGCTGAAATGAGAAAGGTACCTTTGCTCAGCTGTATTTTCTAACCCTCTAACCAATATGTTTGCTATTTCAAGCACACTTGCTTCTGTAAACGGAGACATGACAAGAATGAATTTCCCCAGTACAATGAATGTGGACAGACACTATGCACGCATACATACTTGAGAATGCATATTCTAACTTTTCATTTGTGGGTATAATTGAACAGCAGTCTACAGCTATGCTAGCAGCTTTGCAAGGCTATACTTTGGCACATGGGTGCGATAAACTGAAGGCTAACATCAGTAAGCTTACATGCTCACAGTGACAACATGGTATAATGTTTACCAAGCTCACCATCTAAGTTTTTGCATGTAAGCATGCTAATTAGCATTTTACACAAAGTATAGCTGAGGCTGATGGGAACATTAATAGTTCTGCAAGTCTCTGAGAACCAGGGGCGATTGCTCTGAGACAACAAGGGAGGCTGAACTTCCCCTAAAATTTCATAGAAGAAATGGTCATATGTGCACTATTGAATTTACATTAAAATAAAAATTTACATTGCATTAAACGTGCGCTAGGATGCAGTTCACATCATGACTATGATGTTCCCTCCCTGTTATACATTCTCGTGTCAGCACGGTGGATGCAGAACCTCCAAGCATTCCTATGAGACAGCGCTGAGCAGGTTTTTTTCACGCAACAAAGTGAGACGGTCATTGGATGAATGCGACAAAATCGTCACTTCCAGGGATGCTTAGCTTCCCTGGGATCTAATGGAGCTGTAGGGGGGAGAGGACGCTCGGTGTATGCATCATGATTGGAGGAATTGTCTAAAAGGCTGAACCCCTTTGTGACAGACAGCGCTTTGGAAATACACACCGGCATTGTCGCATTTCGAGCTCAGTCCCATGCGGATGTTTGCGAGAGGACTCTTCTGACAGAGTGCCATATAACTCATTTTCAAACCCATCTGAAAATCTTTGAAGTGTGTTTTGCTGTGGTTCTATGGCATGAGTGTGGTTGAAAACTGGCTTCAATTAAAGGGCCAGTGTGTAATATTTGGCATGGTTTATTGTCAATCTGAATCTGAATCTGAATATTCTACCCATTAATATGTTTATACAAGTGTATAATCGCTATAAAATAAAATTCGTTTGGTTTTCGTAGCCTTATAATTATACTTATATATATATATATATATATATATATATATATATATATATATATAGCAAGGGCCTTGCTTTAGAGAGGTCACCATCTTGCGCCGCCATGTATGTAAGGCAGCCCGAGCGGACAATCCAGCCAGCAAGAGAACGCCTTTCGCGTGTATAAATGAACCAACGAAGACAGCAGAAGGAAGGAAGAAGAAGGAGGAAACAGCAGAGAGTGTTAGTAGTTCGTCGATAGAGAGTAGTGAAAAGTTTTTTTAGTTATAAAGTTTGCAAATGAACCACACTTACCACACAACAGGAGAGAATGAACCCGAACCGTCATCTGCGAGGAAAAGAAGACGCAACTTCACTCCTTGTGATGCACTCTCTGCGGCGCTTTTCCTCCTGATGATATATCTCCCCAACGATGGCAGCAGTAGCACCGAATCCCATTCTGTGCATTCAGCCTCTCTTCTCACCCGCTCAGCATCAAACACATGGAGTTCCTCATCTGTATGCTCCGGCTCAAACAGGTATGGCTCTGGGTCTGTGTCCGCTACAAGAAACTCTTCAAAATCGTGTTCAAAGTCGTCCATTGCAGCTACTATAGTCCGGAGATATCACTAGGCTAAATAAACAGCTGAGCTCTGTTTACCGGCTACGCTGTCAGTCAGTGTGCGGGCTGGAGATTGGTGGAGCAGAGAGGGGAGGGGGTCCCCACTCGGCATGGTAAACGAGTATGTGTGTAAAGTTATGAAGTGTGTCTGTTACGCTAGAAGAGTCTTTTACCCCCTGGAGTGTTACCGGAGTTTCTGGAGTGCTCAAATAAACTGGCCTTTTTCCTGAACGCTCCTCTGGTCTCCTGCTCGTGAGTGATTAATTACAATATCGTAACATGGTTTAGATTTCTAAATAAACATACACCTCGTCACTAGATAGACCTACTCCTGAAAAACTCGTGCACAAGGCTTTTTGTCCCTACAAGGCCACCGTCATTTACCCGACGGGAGGGGTGAGTGAGTGAGCCCTGCAATCTAGAATTTGACCACTGATGTCACTGTTTCCAACCCATTTTACACACTGGCCCTTTAAATGCTCCTTTTATAAGTTACTGCCTTGCTACAATATGACAAATTTTATGATGTAAACTTAACGTGAGCTTCCCCTGTTTGAAAGACCAGCAGCCGCCACTGCTGAGAACCTACCTGCCGGAATAAATGTTAGCATTGTACATTTCTGCAAACGTCGGACATGTTACATTTGTACGCTTTCTATTTTAAATTTGCATGTTTCAGGTGTAACAGATATCATGTGTAACACTGCTTTAATTTTAAATGTTCCTCATGTGTCCCACAATGTACTGGTTAGAGCGCTTTCTGTTTTCACGCCCCTAAACTGTGGAATTTATTACCTCTGGATTTTAGAATGGCGAGCGCTCTCAATATTTTTAAATGTAAGTTAAAGACCTACCTTTCTGGCATCTAAAGTGGAGTAACATTACAGTCTTGACTTTTAAGTTTTTCACCATCGGTTTTTACCTTCCTTTATCTCTCCTGTTCATTTTAATTCTATTTTTGTTAGTTTGTTCTGTTTTGGTTGGTTTGCTTTTTTAATATTTCATTGATTTGTGTCTGTGTCATTACAATTTTATGCCATGTGAAGCACTTTGGGCTGCACTTTTGTATGAAAGGAGCTATAGAAATAAAGCTGAGTTGAGATATGTTGAAACTTTACAATTCTTTAAGTTTCAATTTTATGTTGTGACAACGCTGTGGTTAATATGTGGTTGAAATTAGGAACAACAACCACTTGGCTAGGGTTGGGAAAACATCGGGTTTTGGTTTAAAATACCCAGTTTTGTCCCAACAAATGCTTCTGGAAATGCCTCAACATCTCATTGAAAAAATGCCAGGCAGAGGTCTTGCCTATGTGTCGAGCCATCCACCATTCCCACCCCGTCCTGATAAGAAACTTATCTCATATATAGGTTTAAATTCAGAATTACGTCAATTTAGAAATGCTGACATGAAATGTTGAATGTAGCCGAGACTTACAATGCCAACATTTTATTCTGATGACTGGATTGTATTTGCTCATAAACCAAAGTATCACAGTCAGAGGGGCACATGAATGTGTATCCCACATTTCATAACTAAATAGCAAGAATGTCAACCTGATGGTGGCGCTATAGGACAGATCAGACATCACTTAACTCAATAAGATTCCTCGTCTGGGGACCACGAATAGCTGTACACAATTTCATGGCGGTTTATCTGATAGCTGCCGAGATATTTCAGCCTGTGGTGAACTAATCGACAGACCGACAAAAACAAAGTGAAAGCTGCCCTCGGCTCGGCTACCACAATCATTTTTTAATGGTTCGAACTCCATGTCCATCTTTTCTGTGCAGTCTCAACAGACTTAAAATTCATAGGTTACAGCAGCATAGGGAGAGAAAAGAGTTTATTATTTCTGTGTTCAGAATGACAAGGACCTGCTGTGAATCAAGAGGCAGCAATCGTAACCTTGCCAGGATAATTGGAGAAACTTTGCAGCCACTGTCATGTCAATCAAGCATTCATGCGCTGTCTCCCTGTGAAGAGGGGTAAACATTTCCAAGATAATTAGGAGAGAGTTCAATTTGACAAAAGGCAACCGTTTGCATGCGGTTTTAATGAATCCAAAACATTCTGTATGGGATGTTGTTTTTGTGTAATTAGAGCATGTTGAATTTGATGGAAAAAAAGGGCGTGAGTGCCCTCAACAGAAGCTATGATTGCTTTTAACATTGCAGCACACTTGCATTTGTAGCTTAATAAATGTAAAATTAAGTTTATCGTTTTCCTGTTGCTGTAACATTTTAGCTGAGTAACGCCAATAGGAATGAAAACAACAAAAACACAACAGCTCAACATTTCACACAGCTCAGACCAGCAGAAAAGAGCAGCATGATGCATCGTGCGCGCTTGCCCCCCTTCCAGCCCAGCCTTGCCGACACCAGATGGCCGTCTCTCCCACAATGCCGTGCGGTCGCAGATGCCAACAGAAGAGGTGACAAACACTCTGCAGGTGTCTGTCCCTCTGCGTCCGCCATGTGTGCACGCGTTGGTGTGTGTGTGTGTGTGTGCGCGACAGGGGACAAAGAGCATCTTTCTTGCAGGGAGAGGAGAGTGTAATTGATAGCAGAGGACAACCTGCAGGAAGGAAGTGCCATCGTATGCTAAATGGATGGGTTGGCACAGACTGGCACAAACTGTTGGGACAGATGCAGTGGAAGTCAACATTACTCATTATAGAATCTTACATGAGTATGTTGAGAGTCTGGTTTCCTAACAAATGTTGAGTGGAATCTTGTTTCCAAATGCACACAGATCTGTCTGGTGAGATCAACATCTTTGCACAGTAATACCATTTCCAATGTACCACCTTAAAAATATCACATTTCTTTGTAACGTCCATAACACTGCAAGCTGCAAATATATCCTGTATCACTGCGTTATTTCATGCTGCAATGTGGGAGTGCTTTTGGCTGTGCTCTGCAATCTGTTCCCTTTCCCTGTGTGTTGGCCAGGCCAGGTGTGGTGGTTGGCAGGGGCTAGCAGAGCCAGGTGAGCAAGCTGCTGGCCAGGTGCCCTCCAGAGGCTCACTAGACTGACCAGATACCAGATGGCTGTGGAGCACCAGCAGGCAGGCAAGTACACCAACACACACACACACACACACGAGAGCACACAGTTACTCATGCAAGTGGACTGTCTCGCACATACTTTATCTACGCGTGCACACATGCAGACACTCTGCTGCGTGCCATAAAAAGGAGAGCATTAGGAAACATAGCAGCCCTCCAGTGAGTTTGAAGGGAAATGCTTAATGTGTTTTTACTGTACTTCTCTCCCAGCGGCTGAGGCAAAAGTCATGCACAACACAGCGATATACAACTCGCTCCATCTCAGAGCTCACATAAATGTCACTCATAAAGTCTAAAGCTCGGCGAGATCAGGATGAATTTTCAAGAGTTCACAGGACTCCAGTTTTGCTGCTTGAATAAATACTTTGGCATGTGAGTTCAGCTACTAATGGAAACTTTGGCCTACAGTTTGAAGAGATATTATAAACAAAGAAATTACACTTCTCTGAAAATATGAGTCTGCTGACAGTTGAGCTGTAAGTGTTAATTGAGGTTTCCTTCATTTTTTATTTGCTGTACCTAAAGCAGTCTTTGTAAACCCAGTCTCCACAGGCTACATGAGCATTATCTTTTACAGTGTGTATTCACTCACCTGCTTCCAAAAAGTCACTGAGTAAAAGGGAGTCTAGCTAGAAGTCATGTTTTCTTCATTATATGAAAGTTCTCCAGGCACAGTACTTGTATACCAGTAGTTCATCACAACTAGCCTTCCAGCTCCTCTGTTTCCATACAGCCGCCCACGCCAGTAATACACTGCTTTGGAGCTAGGGGTTGCTAATCTAGAGCTTTGAATCTCAGCCCAAACCCGATTAGCCTGACTCTCTGTGTCTGGCTTGATTTAAGATCTAATTCCCTCTGGCTCAAATTAGGTCAGGTTTAATTTTATTCATCATTTGCCCCCATAAATTGGAATGCTATTTATCTCTCTGCATTTATTGTAAATTAATCAAAGGTTATTTTGAATTAATTTAAAGAATTGTTTATCTGATGTTAATATTTTTCATGTTATAATTTGTTAATAACGAACTCTTGCCTGTCATCAGCTTATTGTGGAACATCTACAGTTAAAGAGACAATGATTAAAGAAATGGAAAATACATATTTTTCCTCTTACCTGTAGTGCTGTTTATAAATCTAGACTGTTTTGCGGTGAGCTGCTGAGTGTTGCAGATATCGGCCATAGAGATGTCTGCCTTCTCTTGAATGTAATGGAACTAGATGGCACTCAGCTTGTGGTGCTCAAAGCACCAAAAAACACATTTGAAAAACTCAACAGCAATGTCTCTTTCCAGAAATCATGACCTGGTTACACAAGATAATCCACAGACCTTGTTGTGAGCAGTTTCATGTAGGAACTATTTTCTTTCTACTGAACTACATCCATGAACTAATAATGTTTACATCTCAAACTGTCATAAGCATGAGCTTCTCATCCATGAGTAGATGCACCCTTCCTTCTGCGTGGTGAGATGAATGGCAGGTGTAATTCGGTAGAAAGAAAATAGTTTCTGCATGAAACTGCTCACAACAAGGTCTGTGGATTATCTTGTGTAACCAGGTCATGATTTCTGTAAAGAGACATTGCTGTTCAGTTTTTCAAATGTGTTTTTTGGCGCTTTGAGCACCACAAGCTGAGTGCCATCTAGTTCCATTATATTAGAGAGAAGGCAGACATCTCTACAGCTGATATCTCCAACACTCTGCAACTTACACCAAAACAATCTAGACTGATAAACAGCACTACAGGTAAGAGGAAACATACATATTTTTGATTTTGGGGTGAACTGTCCCTTTAACAAATGTCTCTTACTGAACAAGGTCATTTTAGAATTTTCTTTCACAATTTAAATAGCGAGTCAGGGATAAAGTGACACTTTAGATATGACAGTAGTGAAGTTCAGTTCAGGGAAGGTAAAACACAATTCACACCAGGTCAAGTAGGGTTGTTTCAGGGCAGAGATTTAAAACTTTAATATATTCCATTTACTCCTCTACCCTTGCCGGTATCATATCTGACAAGACCTGACAGCTTTTGAAGCTAATACCACAGCTATACCTTTACACGCTAATACAGTCTCAAGAACCTGTTTGAACTCTGAACAAATCCCATCTAGGCTCACAGTAGAAGCCAATTGCATGCATTAACGCAGCAGCGTCTGAGACCTGAAGCACAGTATAGCTGCTTGTAATACATACATGCGGTGTATAATATCCAGCCTCCATACAGAAACAATGACAGCCGTTTCTTCCGCATTAACTGACGCTTCATAAATCACATTTGTGGGCCTGGCTGGGAGAAGACGGATCGGCCATCTGTAAATATTTATTCAGCATCTCTATAATTAAACAGAGACAATGCATCATGTCAGGCATACATGTCTGATGACGGCGGCTCACACACAGCGCTGAATAATACAATGTGGAACAGCTTGGTCAAACATTTGTTGTAGATCTGAAGGGGAGAGACAGCGAGACATAGACAGAGAGAAAGAGAGAGAGAGCGATGAACTGACAAAGGAGAGATTAGTCCGACATGTTAGAATAGTAAAGGATGGACTCCTAAATGCAAGATGTCATTTGACAAAGAGTGATAGCAGAGGAGAGATCAACAGATGAAATGATAAATACAAGATGATGCAGGAGAGAGAAGAATGGGAGAGAAAGATGAGCGGCGAGGAAAAGATGAATCCAAGATGTCAGAGGAAAGAAACAGAGCCAGGAAGAGAGACAGTGGGAAGGATCGAGGAAATAGTTTCACGATGGTCTCTGGGTAGCTATTTGACCTAATTTAGCTCAGTCCTACATCGACATAAAGGAGATGACTCGGAGGATTTGCTGGAATCTAATCTACCTCATTCTTTGGATATTACCGACTGGAGGAAAGTTAAAGTTGTACACTGAAGTTATCTTAAATGATGATAAAACCATGACAGCAGTATACTGTGTGGGTGTGTGGAGGAGGCAGCAGAGGGAAAGTTCTCTGGCTTGGCAGGGACATTTTGTGAGTCTGATTAAAAGAAACTTGTGGGCTAACAAAGTTTAGCAATTCTTAGCTGGCCCAGTGGTACAAAGAGTAACTGGGCGTTTGGAGAAGCTGTGGAGTTTTAAGTAGAGTTGGACTGACTAATTGGGCTGATATTAATCCTGCTCTTTGGTTGCTAATAAGAGAGATGTCCCCTTGCATAATGTAGCCCCCTTTACAGATGACAAAATATAACTCTAGTTTTCCCTTTGGTTTTATGTCAGATTGAGCCACCTGTGTAAGCTAAGCTAAGTCACAAGTTGCAACAGAATAAGGGTGTGACGGCACACAAAAGTCATAGTTTGGTAAGGAGTCATAGTTCGAATATGTTTCTTTTCATTTATTTCTAGTAGTCCATCCATCCATTTTCATCTGCTTATCCTGGGCCGGGTCGCGGGGGCAGCAGGTCGAGCAAAGCATTCCAGACATCCCTCTCCCCAGCAATGCTTTCCAGCTCCTCCTGGGGGACCCCAAGGCGTTCCCAGGCCAGATGAGATATGTAATCCCTCAAGCGTGTTCTGGGTCTGCCCCGGGGCCTCCTACCAGTGGGACGTGCCTGAAACACCTCCAGCGGGAGGCACCCAGGAGGCATCCTAGTCAGATGTCCAAACCACCTCACCTCTTTCAACACGAAGGAGCAACGGCTCTACTCCGAGCTCCCTCCGGATGTCCGAGCTCCTCACCCTATCTCTAAGGCTGAGCCCAGCCACCCCACCCCACTGAAGAAACTCATTTCCACCGCTTGCATCCGTGATCTCATTCTTTCGGTCATTAAACAGAGTTCATGACCATAGGTGAGGGTTGGGACGTAGACGGACCAGTAAATGGAAAGCTTTGCTTTCCGGCTCAGCTCCCTCTTCACCACGACGGACCGGTACAATGCCCGCATCACTGCTGAAGCCGCACCAACCCGCTGATCCATCTCACGCTCCATTCTACCCTCACTCGTGAACAAGACCCCAAAATACTTGAACTCCCTCGCCTGAGGCAGTGACTGTCCCCCAGCTATTTCTAGTAGTGCAAGTGTCAAAGAAAGACACAATCCGCCTGCCGGTGACTGAGTTGACATTTTGTCCACTGGCATCTACGGTTACTATTTTCATTAAAAAAACTAGAAAAGCACTCAGAGAGCGCAGACCTCCGCCAAGCAGCTCGGATTTCCCACCATTTTATCATTTTATCCACTTCGCTTCAACCGATCACCACCAAAATTGTATCATCTGTTCCTTGTCCCATTATCAACCTTTCCTGAAAATTTCATCAAAATCCGTTCAGAACTTTTTGAGTTATTTTGCAGACAAACAAACAGACAAACAGACCAACGCCGGTGAAAACATAACCTCCTTGGCGGAGGTAATAAGAAACATTTCAAACACTTCTGTATTAAACTATACAAACAATGAACAAACACTTTCCCAAAAGGCAAAAGGTCACAGCAGGCTGTAAAACTGAAAAACATCTCATAAGATATTGAACTTAAAATACCTAAAAACACAGAGTAATAAAAAATAAACTTTTTAATAGAGAGGAGTATTTCATTTAGCTCAACCTTGGCTTTATTTAAAAATTCAAAGCACCCAAATTCCTGGCGATGGGCACATCTGGATGATGCCGTCGAATGTGCACTAGGATGTTGGACGTGTTTTCATTAACAGAGCGTACAACAGTGGAGCAACACTGACACACCGTCCTCGTCCTTTACACAAATTTCTCCATGTTGTAGCCGACTGCGGTTGCGAGACCCCTGTGCCGTGCCCTCCAACAGTATATCAAAAAGTTATTTAGGTCACTTATCATGTATTAAGATTGACCAGGTCTCCCAGGTTTGTCGAAAAACTGTGGAGTTAAGGTAGCTTAACCCGCTAAAGCTAATGGTTCTGTTCAAAACTCTGTAGATCAAAGTCAAATGTAAATTTGTAATATTAGGTTTTATAATTACACAAAAAAATTCAGTTGTTATTACCTGGCACGCTTAGGCCTCCATTGTCAATATGTGAAACGTTTGATACTCAGTTTCTGTACCTCTATGTTCACCTTTGGGAGTACCCCACCTATAAAGGGGTGTCTCCTGCCTTAGACCTACCTCTCCCCTTGTGCTGTTGTACTTTATGGGAGAGGTAAGCGGCATTGTTCTCGTAGTAATTTCCATGTTTTAGCGCTGTTAAGCTGTTTACAAGTTCATTTTTCAGCTTAAACTTATTGTATAATATGTTCATGTATTCCTGTGCCACTTAGTTTGTGTAGGGGCTCCAATTATATGGTCGTAATTGACGGAGGATTTTCTTTTTATCTCTTGCTGTCAGGTATGTTTTCTGTGTTTTATCGTACTGAATTGAATGTAACATGGCCGCCCTTTTGCTGTTGTACTCCATGTGGGAGGGGGTCAAGTTTTTTTTTTTGCTTTTACCTCTTGTTGTCAGAGTTGTAAGGAATAAACGGAGATCACCTCCAAACATATCCACGTTCTGGGCCTCTTCATATCAACCCAACACAGACAACACTAGAGTCCACCAGTCACAGATAGACCCACTAATGTAACGACTGCTGCATTAAGTGATTTTGATCAATGCAGGGTGAACCATAGACCCTAAAAAACAAACTCAGCAACAAGCCCTGATGTATTAGCTACATGTAGACATTAATTGATTCATTTAATTTATTAGTCTCCACTGACAAATTTGTCTTGGGCCTTCGAGAGTGCTGTCATTTCTTTTCACAGCATGACTCAAACAGTTCACATCCCCCACAGAAATCATCTCATGTTCATGAACTGTAGCTCGCCATGACCTGATTCCCCGTTACGTTGCAGTACTCTGTATAAAAACACTTACTACATTAAGTTGCAATCATGCTTAACATTACTGTTGCAGAGTATCTAAGTTTTGACCTACTTTACTCTTAACCCTGGTTTGTTTCTGTTGAATGTCTGCTACATACACACATCTTCGTCTGTGTCTGTGTGCTTTTTGCTTATTAGTATGCGGATTGTGTCTGGATCTGAATCCATATGGGAGCTGCCATTTCCGATCTGAGACATTTCACACAGATATAGAACAACGTTGCAACCTCCCCCTGGTCTCCAGACAACCAGCCGCGGACAATCTTCATCCATCTTCTTTCCGTCTCCCACCAATCAAATTAGTGTGCCAAGGGACAGCAAAGAAGTCCCATGTATATTTCAGCAAAATATCTCATCCAATCTGCATTGCAGAACTCAGAGAAATGTGACATTTAGAATGAAAAATTGATTTCACAAACAAACCATTCACCAGTAAAATAAGTTTTAATCAAGATGATGGCTTGATGTGCTTGTGGTGCTTCTATCACATTTTTAATGTTTTTATTAATACATAGCATTGGAATACATTTTATATTGTCCACAGGGACGACCTCATGAAGTGATAAATATTCCATTGGTCCTGTCATGCTTTCTTCAACTTTCATCAACTCATTAATATGCAAACTGTATTTTTGACAACCAGGACAAACACAAGTTAAATAACACACTGGGAAAATATTCAGACCTCGGTAATGTAGGGAACTAATAAGGCAAACCTTTAAAAAAACTACAGACACTCTTTTATATATAATTTTAAATAAGGTTGTGTGGGTTTAAACAGTGCTACAGTATAAGTTTATTTATGAGCAACAGAACTCTTGAAGGCCCAACACTTATTTTGGGCTAAATCTGTTCAATTCCTAATATAAATGTGCTTAAAAACGTCTTAATTATATCCGTGTTTTACATCAGCAAACACCACATGGACATTGTGTTTTAATCAGTGGTGTTTGAGATATTAGTAGGCACAGTAAGTTACAAATATTCAGTCATGTTTCCTGTCCTGGTTAAGCCCAAGTGACAATCTACGAGGCTAAAATAAATAAGGCCAGCTGCAGTTCCTCTCATGGCCACTTGAGGCTGGCTCCAGAAGCGAGACAATCTCCGTAGTCCCCACTGTTAAAAATGGTCAACTTTACAGCACAAATAAACATGATTACAACCTGGTACAAAAACAGTGTTGGTCTCTTGAGCTAATTTCAACATTCATGACAATTTCCGGGGGGTGAATTGTTATTTAACTCACCCGCTTATATTTTATTAATGCTTAAAGTTATGCATATTTAAGGGCAGGGCTGTCACCTCAGTCTACGAGTCAGATCCAAATATCCAAATATGGTTACTT
The DNA here is from genome assembly GCF_041903045.1 of Epinephelus lanceolatus. Lineage (NCBI taxonomy): Eukaryota > Metazoa > Chordata > Actinopteri > Perciformes > Serranidae > Epinephelus > Epinephelus lanceolatus. Next base: position 17,656,031 of record NC_135749.1, read on the forward strand.
CTGGTAAAAAAAAAACAAAAATGGTGACAGCAAAAATGCCAAGCTTGAAGCTTCAAAATGGAAGTCTATAAACAAATGTGCGAAACCACTGTGGCTACGTCAACTATTTCACAATCTCTGGTCAAGCCTTACAGACTTCAAGGCTTATTTAGGGCTCCATAAGTCACTCGACCATCTCACAGATTTTGGTTCAGTCATTCCTGCCCCGCCTTCTCTGCGTGCATTAATTAGCATGTTATGATTTAGCGCACCCTTAATATTTATGATGTCTTTCACTCAGTTATTATAAATCACAATTATTTTGGGTTAAAGACCACCATGAAATACAGGGCTGTGTAGCAGCACCAACCCAAGGCTATATCATTTAGTTTTATCCACAACCCAACTGTTTCCACGTCTCTTTGCTTCCTGAAAACTCCAGCAACCCCCAACTGCACACACACACACACACACACACACTCACGCACATATCTCACATATGCCTCCTCAGAGAGATGGATGGCATGCATTCCCATCCCTCTCCCAGGCCAGCATCCAGGTGCACAACAGCTGGGGAAGCCAGGGGGAGGGTGCTGGGTAAGGAGTGATGGGGGAGACAGAGGATCAGGGATGGGTGGATGGAAGAGGGGCCAGGGGGTGTAAAGGATGCTCAGGAATAAGCTATAAATTTCCACAGGAGCGCTGCGGGTGCTTATGGCGTCTCCTCGTCTGTCCGGACAGCAGTACTAATCTATGTTGTTGCTGCAGTAGTAAGCCCAGTTTCACCAAACACACGTGGTCACAGCCCCCCCCCCCCCTTTTTTTTTAAAGCATAAACTTTAATTTGTGCTCCCTACTGTCCCTTGATAAACAGGAGTAGATCTACCTGAGTGTGTAAGGAGAGAGCAGTGTTGTAAATGGAAGAAAGAGGAGGAGAGAAGAGTGATGAGTGACCTGCGGATTTACAACCCTGCTTTGGTGCTTCATCCAGGATTGTGGAAGATATATCACAGGCAGTCCCATATTCTCTAAATGTTCAATGTGGCCAACAATCAGTCACTTTCCCCTCTGATATATGGCTCAAATGCATGATTTAGCCCTACCTATGTTACTAATGTTGAATAATGAACTCTATGTGCCTCCAGAATGAGTTATTTCAGGGAAATACGCTGTCACTCTTCGCGCATCATGTTAATGGACAGGTTTATTTATTACTGCTCAAAATGCGGACAGAAAGACTTTTACTGATTATTTTCTAGAGGCCACTCATTTATATTTAAGTAATTAACATTTTAACAAATTCACATCAGTTTTTTTTTGCTATCCCTTGAGAAAAAAATAATTTGATTCCCACAATTTATGAACTTTTTATGCAAAGTTACACTGTGTCATAATCATGTGAGATAAACTGCACCAACATATATTTTTAAGTAGGTTTATAACTTTTAGAGAAACAATTACTCAAATAAGAGATTAGTCCATCGGCAGAAAATTAATCTGCAACAATAATGATAATTGATTATTTAAATAAATTGCCACTGAAAAGCATTCTTCTTTTCTCTGCTTTATATAAAGGGAAAATTGAATATCTTTGTGTTTTGGACTGTTGGTCAGATGAAATAAGACTTTTGAAGATGTCACTTTGGACTCTGGGGAGTTTGATGTTCACTATTTTCTGACCTTTGATAGATTACACTAGTAACTGATTAATCAAAAAACACAATGATTACAATAATCTGTAGTTTAGCCCTTAATCACTTGTATGTTTTAAGCCTCTATCTGTTTTCTTGCATGCACAAACATCACAGTCAAGGTTAGGCTCCAATGTGCTGCCCAATTTATCACTGATCAAACTAACCTGGATGATAAAACACAGTTTCCCAACTATCCATATGTTGCGGGGTTTATACGAGGCTTCCTGCAGGGTCTATAGGAGAAGGCTGCGTGGTATTTGAATGGTATGGGATGGATCCACTGAGCAGGGAACAGTGGGGATCGAGATGACTGATGGAGTGTGATGTCCCACTGTGTGTCATGGTAAACTGTTTTTGGATGTGATTTGGCTCAGTGGGTTTAGAGTGGAACAGAATGGCTTGTGAGAGAAAATACAGCATGAGATAACTGCTTCCAAAGTTACTGTAAGGAGGGTTGTGATAAATGGAAATCAGCTAATGTTGGTGGTTTGCACAGTCAGAGTAAAGTGAATTATGTGGTACTAGGGCTGCACAATGTATCGTTTTGGTAAAATCATGATCACAATGTCAACTTTCGCGTTTAGCCCATCCTGAAAGACTATGATATTGGACTTGGGGATTTTTTTAGTTAGTTGAGAAGGAGTATTAGTAGAAAACTACACTGTAAAATGTAACTTGTTCTTTCTTTTATCGTCTGTTCAGTGTTTGCCTGATATCAGACACAACTGTCAACTCCTTAAACTTCATCTCCATCTTCAGTCTGACATTGCGTCCACACTTACCAGTATCTGTGGGGTAGGGGGATTCAGTTTTCAGTGATTGGTTTTCACTAACCAATCACTAAAATCCTCCTGAATAAAATGTAATTCAGTCAGGAATATTTTTGTCAAATGAAACCATTTGTAGTACTCCACTTGATGGTATGGCTTTGCTCTGGGGCCCCTCTGCCTTTCCTCGGGCCTACACAGAAAGCTATGCGCCTACGTGGAAAGCCCAAGGCAGAGAGAGCACACCTGTCTGCCCTTCCACATGCAAATGAGCAAAGCCCGAGGCAGAGAGCACACCTCCCTGCCCTTCCATGCGCCTACATGGAAAGCCCAAGGCAGAAGGAGCAGCAGCAAAGACCCCCTTGGGAACAGAACAGAGCAGCATCAATGACAAACAGAGATGACATTGATAAGTCACACAGCATGAAAAGGAGGAGCTGGGGTGAAGGCAGGTTGCAAAGTGGCTTGCAGAGGAAGCAGCAACAGTAGGCAGGCCAGAGCAGTTTAAATAGAGCACCCTGAATGAGATTTGCCAATAGTTGCATAGAAAGGAATCACTTGCTCTATCAGCTGAACCCTCCTTAATTTAGAACAGCCTTGATGGCAGCATCCATCTTGTCTACAGTGTTCACCATTGTTGTTATTACTCCTGTTATTGGTTCCGATGAACCACTTGACAACACCACGGATATATAAAGAGAAATGGATCCAGCATTAGAGGCAGGACCCTGTTATTCCTATAAAAGTTGCTCAGTGGCGCATGGAGGCAAAAAGTTTAACTGACGTATATGAAAATTATCCAGATGATCAGCCCTGCTTCTGGATAATTAGGCTCATAGAGCAAGTGCACTAGAGACTCTCGCCGGCCAAGCTGGGTATTCCAGCCGTCTACTAACTTGAATGGGGATAAAATGAATCAAGTGTGTGGCTCCTCTACACTTTTCAAATGTTATCAGACTGAATGGTTTAAATACTTACAGTAAAACAACTCATTTCATGGGGTTGTCACACTCAAAAAAATGCATCCATTGATTTACAGACATCTTTCACAGTGTAAATCTATGGGAAAAAGTCTTTTTAGACTCAATGGCATCACAAGACGGACTTGGAAGTTGTAATTCCACTGTTTGGCCACTACAAAAAATGGCTTTCGAGCCTGGTGCATTTCCTGGGGTCTGGACATGGCTTGACAACACTTGACAAAAGCTTGACAATGGCGCTAGTCCAGTCCGTGGCACTGAGAAACTGCTCTTTCGTGTCACAAAGCCAGAGGAATCAGCCTGGTGCAGTGGGCAGATTCCCAGGTCTGGACCCAGGCAAACTTAATGTTCAATTTGTTCAATAGAATAATGCTGGAAATAAGCAACAAGCAATTTGTTCATTATTGTAATATTCAACGTTAAAGCATGTTTTCCACATATCATGCAGCTCCACCTGGTACAAGACGGACAGTCACTTGAATACAAACAGTATAAATCAATCACACAAATACCAAAAATGTTAATAAACCTTTTCATATCAACATGCAAGTCTTGCATTCCACACTATCATACAGACCACATACACTTTGAGCAGTATCATGTGTATGTGTGGGCCCTGTATCTCAGCGTGCCATCCATCATGTGGTATAGCCACAGTAGGCAGTATACAGTGTGTTTGGCCTCAGCTCCTCATTCAGCCCTCATTAGCCATCAATCACCTCCTCTCTACTGGCTGCCTGCATGGGAAGAGACCTCCTGACTTCACGTCGTAGCAAGATGTTCACTTTGGCACTTAAACCCCCCCCCCCCCAGACACACACATGCACGCGCACACACATGCACAGGAGTGGAAACACATACTTCCATGAAGCCAATGTCAGACAATGCAGTGCTGGTTATTTGTGATTTGATGGTCTGCCAGATCTTGGAGTTAAATAGCTTGTTTGTCCTGAACAGTTGATGAGAATTTAAGAGTGTCAAAGGGAGTCCTTAGTGGCCGCTATCAGCGCTGTAAAAGGCAGCATTTCCCTTTTTAAATGAATTCAAAGCTATTTTCAATGATCAAATCTATGGATCGCCATCTTACATCTTATCAGTGCAAGATTTATTGTGTGCTTTGTCTGAGAGATTCTCTGATACTGTATCACACAAGGTTTCCCATTGAAAATGTTAGAAGTTATAAAAGACTGGGATCAGAGTGGTTCCATTAAACAGCACGTTTAACATCCACACGTACACGTGGCGCTGCTTTGAACGTTAACTTCATTTCCAAGCTTTTTTCTCCTACACATTGAACAAGCATGTGTGTCTGTGACTTTGTTTACTTGAATGTGCATTTCCATTTGTGTGAAACAACTGTGGCTGTTTCGACTAGAACAACTGCACGGTGGATTACAGGATGCTGCCGTGGCTAAGGGTGAGATTGAAGAAGGTGGGAGGGAGGGAGTGTAAAGAAGAAGAGATTTTTTTTTCCTGTTGAATCCTCTCGGTGAGTTTTCACTATCCCCCAGGGGCGTAAGGAAGCATAGTGTATTTTTCTCTCCACTCACCTGCTGGGCAGTGTATGAAGGCCATTACTTGACATTGATAGCTGCATGGGCTTTTGTCCTTGGCCTGTATATGCCACAGCTGAATACACTGCGCTGTGCTGCTGAGGAGACGTAAGGTTAGGGCGTTCCTTGCACAGCAAGCTACAGAGTGCTCGTGGTGTAATTGCAAGTTTGCGTCTGACTTTTGTTTGTTACTGCATGGTCACCCCTTCATCCCATTCTGTTGATCCGCTCCTCATGCAACCCAGATGCATGACCTTCCTCAAAGTGGTTTAGTGGGTTACAGCTCCCTACATACATGTGTTTTGTCACACACTTTCACTGAGTCATAAATCATTTTGAACTTTGATATTTGCAGGGCATTTTTAAACAAATGCCACTGATAAAAAAGAAAGCGTTTCAACCTCGTATCCTTTACCCCTGACTTCCTCGCGCTTCCCCTCATTCTCTACGTCTCTCTCTCAGTCTGGTTCCTCCGCTCCTATCTCTTCCTCCAGCTCTCCTCATCCATCTGTGCCCCCACTCCCCCCCCCCCCCAGTCTGTCTCTTTTGCTATTTTTCTTTTCCTCTACTGTTCCCTGTGTGTGTGTCTGAGAGAGAGGGAGAGAGACGGATAGAAAGAGAGACAGAGAGAGGCCTGACACATGGGCCTAGTTCCTTAATAATGTCATTCGGTGTGAACGCTATTAGCAGATTACCCTTGGCCCAGGGCAGCCTAGCCATGTGCAGGAACTAGATAACCTTGTGTTCGGTAATTTAATATCAACACTTCCCCTCTTTTCTTACCACGCTTTACAACACACAAATACCCTGCTTGTCCCCTCCAGTCCTATTTCTTGAAGAGAGAGAGAGAGAGAGAGAGAGAGAGAGAGAGAGAGAGAGAGAGAGAGAGAGAGAGAGAGGATTACAAGATAGTGACTTCTTGAAGATGCCTTTTCTCCGCTGAGAAGTGTGGCAAATCGCCCCTTGTCCATGGATGTGAGAAAATACATAAACAGGCTTATAGTGAAAATTCCATCAGATTTAAAGCAGTGAATTTAGCTCAGCGCAACATCAAAGGAGCCGCCCATCTTTTTAAAGGCCCTAGATGGGGTAATATCACCCCCCCCCCCCCCCCCCCCCCCCCCACTTCCCTTCCTCGCAGGCTATCATAGGCCTAACATTTACCACATATCAGGCCAATATGAAAAGTGCAGAGGAAATTTCCTGTCACACAGTTTGATTTTGTAAGAGTGTGTGAGAGAGGCAGGGGCAGACTGGAAGGGAGAGAGAGAGAGATCTCCCACTTAAAGGAGCAAGCCGTTATGGAATCAAATCCCACGCTCTATCCCCCCACAAGCTGAATCACAATCCTGCATTAGCTGCTATATCACACTTCGTCCTGCTGCTGCTCTTTTTCCCGTAGCCCGTGAGCCAAAGCGGGAGCGCGAGGGGCCAGCCGGCACGGCCCTATCACTCACCGGCACTCTCTCACGCCGGCATTACCACGCCTTTATCTCATCTCCTGCAGCCCGGCATGGCCGGCCGCCTCTCGGTCCTCCAGGCTACTTTACTAATAACCTATTCCTTATCAGTCACCGTGCACCTCTGCCTGTGATCAAAGAGCCAATTAATGGAGCGGGGAAAGGTGAAGCATTCAAATAATGGAGACAGCTGTTTTTCTCTGTTTGAGAAAATCCATTTTGTATTGTTATCGGCTCCAAGCAGCTCCCCCCCGACCAGCGCTTAATTCAAGTCGGTGTCTGCTTCTGCCTGGCTTGATAAGAGAGAGTGAGAAAAGACAGGGGGGGGAGAAGGGAAGATGAGGGGAAGGAGAAAAGAGCCCTGGTCACAATGAACTTTATGTAGAAGAATGTGGCAGGAATATCACAGCAGTCCAACTCATCCCTGAGCTTTATCAACTCCAAAGTGCTTCAACACAGAGATAAAGATGGAAGGGGGTGGGGGTCATAAAAAGGAAGAGCTTCCAGAACTCACAAGCTGCTTTATGACTTCACTGTCATTCATTTCGGAATCAAGCAGCTGATCCCAGCTCTTTGAGGTCCAACACAATCTTGTCAGGCAAAAACGTTAGTTAGGAGGTTAATTGTACTGGTGACAGAGCAGTGTATAAATAGCTCCATCAACGGCGCCCATCTTAACAGCTTTGTTGGAATGTATATCACTCTGCTAACAGTTCCTTCAGCCCTGTCACTGTATGCTTGGAGACATTTTAAGGCGTAGGATATGACTGTTGCACTTAGTATGTTTACATGACATCAGAGAAAATCAATTTATTGTGTTAGTCCGACTAAAACTGGACTTTTAAAATGACTTACTCTTGCATGTATACAGTCAATTGGACCCAAACTGGCCTGGGCGCTCTGGGCATGCTCTAGTTTCTGCACCGGGCTTTGACCCAGAAGTCAAATAGCAGAACAGAAGAAGAAGCTGGAAACAACATGGCAAAATCTACATCCAGAGCTGTGCATGTTTGGAGTGATGAGGAGACACAGTTCATGCTGAGTCAGCTGAAAGAGTTAAATATTTCAAAGCACATGGATGGCAGGAAAACATGGAATGGCAGCTTGGATGAGGCTTGACTGTTTGGTCTGTGACATAACTGGTTAACCAAAAACAAGGTCCAATACAAACAAGCTGAAAGGGGGGATGTTGCCACCTATTGTAGCGGAGTGGGCCATACTATAACAAAGGCCATGGGCGTCAGTCCAATTAAATGACCTACGGTATTACATGATCGAGAATTAAATGAATTAAATGATCAAGCTATGGTTATAGCTCGACTTAACTGTGCACTTAAACATAATGACTGACTGATCAGTGTTTTAAAACTCCAGTGTGTAGGATTTAGAGGAATATAATTTCGTATGTGTTTTCTCTTGTGTATAATCACCTAAAAATAAAAACCATCTTGTTTTTGTTACCTTAGAATGAACCATTTACTTATAGGGAGCAAGTCCACATCCACGGAGTCCACCATGTTGTTTTTACAGTAGCCCACAATGAACAAACTAAACACTGGCTCTATAGGGTCATTCATGTTTCCGCGTCGGCCCCCGCAGTTAGCTGCCCCTCCGCAACAAGCCAAACAGCATGGGAAAAACGGTAATTTTTAACATGAAACTGCTTTATCCAGTGTTTTTACTGGTTTTAATCACCTGATCTGTTTGATTCGAAGAGGAGGAGATCTCTGCGGAAAATTCGGCTTTTGGTAAAAACCTCCTGAACATCTGGATCTTGAGTCATTAGAGAAAAAAGGTGAGCAGTTATCAGAGAAATCAGAATCAGAGCACACATAAGCAGGTGCATCCCGTCTGCGACAACAATTTGTATTGTGAAAATGCTTTATAAAGTATTTTTACTGGTTTATTTTGGAGACAAAGAGACCTCTATGGATAATTCAGCTCCCGGTACAAAACCTGAACAATGAAAGTAGTAACCAGGAGTTCATGATTGGCACATGGGAAAAGTTTCAGCTGGTTGCGATCTGCAATCCTGACCGGTAGATGCTACAAAATCCTACACACTGCTCAAAGATGCAGCTGGGTATGTCTCTCACAGAGTCAGTGTGCCGATTTGGCTCTCATTAGCAGGTTATTAGTCATACATCTCAAGAAAACATAAAAGGAAAAGATAATAACTAACAGTTCACAAAGGCTCTAGCTATTATTATGTTTTGTCTTCCCAGTAAGCCCCAGCCACCTGATACTGTCATGCACCTCCGGCTGGCGGCTGATCTTTGTTCTCTCAAGAGCCCACTTGCAGATGATATTTTAAGATTTGTACATATAACTTGAAATGGGCAATAAAAAAGTTTATAGCCAGTGAGACAGGACCATGAAATCTGAGGACAGCCTTACATATGTGACTGTCTTATTGCGTATTCAGTTACTGTACAAGCCGACCAGTTCACATCAACATCCAAGTCAACTGGGAAAATCAGATTTCTCTGACAGCCCCAATAAATCCAACTTGTCGCTTAATAATACAGAAATGCTGAAAAAGCATTTTTCGTATTCCGTGTTTGCTGAAAATGCAAAAAATATGAAGCCTCAAGTCAGTTAAAGTCCATCATTTAAAATAAATAAGCCCACATCTCATGGATACAGTGCTGTGTTGTCAGCGCGCAGTATTTTTATCCTCACTCCCTCACCAACTCTGCAATCACACAACAGTATTGAGTCTTGTGATGACCTGAACTCTCAAATGCTGGAAACATGGTCATCTTTTTCCATCGCTATCTTCCATCCCACATGACGTCAACATACAATTATAACTGGTTAAAGTATTAAAAAGGAAATAGAGAAAGATATGATAATTGTAAGTTCTTCTCTCTTTCTACATCCGTTTATCAATGTTACTGACATTTTCCAAACTAGACCTTATCTTTTAGATACAGTGTGGTGTAATGCCTTTGTGGATTTCAGCTCAAACTTTATCACTGTGGGCAATGTGAGAGGATGAGAGAAACAGACACACAGTCACAGGAATTTAAGGAGTCATGGGAAAGACAGGGAAGAAGTGGGCTACATTTCAAGTCCACAATTAATCTGTTACAGTATCACTGATTACTGTAACAGCTTTTGAGTGAAGTCTGGATGTTTCTCGTCAATGTATTCCAAGTATTTGAATACTACTTTAGGGTTGTGTGTTGTAAAAATGATTCCAAACTTGAACTGTGTCCCTAGCTGAGTGATGAAAAAGCGATTATAAAATGAAAAAGACACTGCATTAGAAGAGCTCCTTAACAAAGACAGTGAGGTCCAAGGTCAGGAAATCAGGAAAAGTAGCCAGCAATGTGGAAAAATACAGAAGCTGTGTTTGTACTTAGCAATCATACTTTGGATTTAGGCTGTAAAGCCTTCATGACTGTCACAGATTTTCCACTTCTTACTGTCTGGATGTCCACTCTGCAGCACACCCAGCTGAGTAAAGTAACTAACAGTACTGTTACTGTAACAGGGAACGACCCCATTTTCAAAATTCATACATGTTATTCCGATGGTCTGAGAGAGGGCTAAAAGTCAAATTTGTGATGTCAACAAGTATAAAGTCTGGAGCTGCTCCACAGACAATGAATTAGGAAAGATGTAAATGATGACACTGAGAGCATGCAGGAGAAGTATATTGGTACATTTTCTGAAAACACTACAATAGGATAAAGCTCATTTGGGTATACTTTATACTTGATGACATCACAGGTTTGAGACTTACTTCTCTGGTTTCTGGCTTTGACAGAGAGCAGCTCATGTTCACAAATATTGATTGGACTTCCCCAGGCCATGGAAATAACATACTGGTATTCTTAATTTAGGTGGTGTTCCCCTAAAGAAATTCTCCTCAAATGAAGGTACATGTGTCAAAATTTACCTGAAGTAGTTTACATCAAAGAACATCTTTAGGATAATAAGTTAACGGATGCATGATGAAATCAGTATGTCATCGGTATCTGCCAATATAAATATATATATTTATTTAAAGTAGTGTTTTTCCTTATTTTGCACAATGAATTACTCCACATATTGCATTCACTTGACAAATTGTGCATTTTTGTGTGTGTGTGTGTGTGTGTGTGTGTGTGTGTGTGTGTGGGGGGGGGGGGTTTCGGGGTAATTTTTTCTGTTTTTCTGAGTATTTTTTTCTGAGTTAAGAGAGCAATAGAACAACAGACACTTTCATTCCTTTCTTGAGAGCTCGATATAATGGAAGCAAACATGACCCACTTGTTTAGTTTAATCCAGTTTTACTTTGTTTTGGGTTTGAGACACTGGGAGATACTCTTTGAACAAGTCTTTAAGTCATATAGATGGTGTTATCATTAGTTTGTCGACTTTACGCAGGCACCGGTCACTTGCAGGTGCCAGGTGGGAGCTTCTCGCGAGATTTTGAAGTATCTCGTCTCCTCATTCAGGAAAAAAAAATTACCACAAAAAAACAGAAAAAATTACTCAGAAAAACAGGGCTTTGTCAAGTGAATACAATACGCTTCCATAACTGTAACATACATTGAAAAGCATAGTATTTCATGTCTACATCTGCTTGTGGGCTATCAGGATAAGAGTATGCATGTACAATATGATGTTAATTCCACTACAGAAAGGACTTGATGATCACTAACATTAGGGGATATATCGATATCAGTTATTTGTCATCAGTCATATGAGTTGTTATGTAGGCTATCGCAACACCATCATCAACACAGCTCTCATGTCCAAACCAACAATAAAATCCATTTCTATAGACAGCACTGTGCAGCCTGTTCACACATTGGAGCCTCACAAGAATTAACCAGAAAAGAGACAAAACTCAGACACAAATGAACCGTGATAAATAAAAAGTAGCCTAATATTAAGCAACAGTCTATTGAGCTACATGAATTAACAAACCAAACAAAAAAGAGAGCTGCGCGCTCATGCTATGTTGCTAGGCAACGCCGTGGTTGTTTACATTGTTGTCTGCAGAATGAGTCTAGTATGGTTGTTGTTGTACTCACTTGTCTGAACGCTTCCTGTGAGTCTCGCGCGCCGCGTTTGCTGCGGGTTCAACTTGTCTGCTCGGTCATCCTCACAGCATAGACTAGGCCTGTCAGTCTCTGTCTCCAACTGCGCTCGAGGCTCGGGGATAAGTATCACAAGCAGCAGACAATTCTCACATCTCAGGCTGCTCCATCATATCGAGATCCAGAATGCACCTGTTGATGACGCATCGTGGGTGTGTTTGATTTGCGTCACTTGGCGCGCTCCCCGGGTGGCGTTAAATCGCTGCTTAATTAAAGCAGATTCAAGTTTTTCTTAACGATGCCGAAGTGCAATAACAGTAATCACACCTTATAAAGACGTGATCCTTAATTTGATTGCGTTGTTACGCTTATACCGTTCACTAATCCCTGCTCGATGCGCAACAGCTGTTGAACACCCCTTGCACACACCTTACAGTCGTCCAATCATTTCCGGAGAATCAGCTGAGTGCAGAGAGTCAGCTGTGTGACGCTCTGCCCTCCTGTGGCCGCAGACACACCAGCACCATCTCCTTCTTTTGTTCCATCCTCACACAGTTTATCAGGACTTTTTCAAGTAGTTTTCTTTTTACTCTGTAGGGAAATGACTTCAAATGTTGCTTAGTAGCCTACTGTGCTTGAGTTAAAAGTAGCTAAGCAAAAGTCAAATTATTCACCCATTCATTAATTTTCCATAACTGCTTATCCCGCTGGGGGTCACAGGGGCACCCGGAGCCTACCCCAGCTGACATTAGGTGAGAGGCAGGGTACACTCTGGACAGGTCACCAGACTATCACAGGGCTGACACATACAGACAGACAACCATTCACACTCACATTCACACCTATGGACAACTTAGAGTCACCACTTAACCTGCATGTCTTTGGACTGTGGGAGGAAGCTGGAGTACCTGGAGAAAACCCACGCTGACACAGGGAGAACATGCAAACTCTGCACAGAAGAGCTCCCCCACCCTAGGATTCGGATCGCCCACCCTTGGTTCAACCCAGGAACCCTTTTGCTGTGAAGCGACAGTGCCAACCACTGCAGCACCATGCAGCCCAAAAGTAAAATTGTATTTTCAGGAGAACTATTTTGAACATTTATATTGTTAATTTTTTATAATTGATTTGATTTGGTCACTGGCAAATGTTTTTTTAACATCATGCCAACCAACCCCATAACGTGTGCCAACCAAGCCCCTGATGGGCCTTTTTGGCAAAACTGCACACCATGACTTAAATCACAAATCAGCTAATTTTAGAAAACATTTGTGTTCATTAAAACATATTTATTTATGGGTGAGATCGTGACGGTTCATTTGCAGTCGGTTAGAATATTGTAACGTAAATTATGCCAAAGAAATACAACACAGAGTTAAACTGTGCCAACCAACTCCTTCCATGAGTTCGGAGAGCTCATGAGAGACAGATATTCTCACCTTTTTTTCTTGTATGGGTCAAGCTCCAAAAATGCTGGATCCTACATTTCTCATAATGCAACTGATGACGTGTAAACTGTGAAAAATCTGTGGAGTGACCCTTTAGTTTGAGATATACTGGTGTTTGTCTAAATGGTGCTGCTAAGCTTAGTTACTGCTGCTGTAATGAAAGAACACGAATCGAAGTCTCCAAGGCAGGTATTAACATATTTATTACACCGTTAAGAGAACAACAATACCAGAATTATACTGCAAAGTTTCACAGACTGACAGACCATAGTTTACAGCCCAAAAAAAGAATAAAAAAAGAAACAAAAAGAAAAAAAAATCAACAAGAAACCACAGTTCTGACATAGTAGACTGGAAAGCTCTCTAGAGGACACTGACTCTAGGCGATGGAGAGACCGCCCAGTGTCAGCCTACCACTAACCTGTGGTTTTCATGTCTCAATTAAGTATTGCACAACAACTTCAAATCATTTGAGCTCTTTTTTTTCCACAATAAATTTTCTCAAGAGAACAAAAAAAAAAAAAAAGAAAAAACCCTCCCACCCCTGAAGTTTAACTCACTCCCTAGATTAATGCTACGGCCTTCGCTGTTCACTGTCGGCCCCACACATTCCCCCAATGTTTCTTGATAAGTAGGAAATTTAAATAACATTTCCCCCTATTGTGAAAAACAGGCATGCCTAAATTCATAGCCTTATTTTTTTTTCATTTGAGTTCTTTTTTTTACAAGCTCTTGCCTTTTGTGTATCGCCTCTTTTGAATTCACCCCCGCTGACAAGTCGACAAGCGCTTTAGCGTGTCTTCACAACAGAGAAGAGAAGAGGAGAGAAAGGGTTGGGGGGGGGGGGCAGGAGAGAAAAAAGAGCGAGAGAGAAACAACATTTCTTATCTGTGACCCTAGCTTGTATCATCGAAATAGGAATCGACGACACGTTTCTTTAAAATTAGCACAATTTTCTTTTTTAAATCTGTTCAAACAATTCAAACTCTTGATGTACTCTAAAAACGCCACAGGCATAAAGGAACATAACAAAAGTTTTTTTTTTTTTCAGGTTTTTTTTTTCTCATTTCTATTCATTTATGTTTCATTTATTTATGAGGTCTGCATTGTTACCAAGTAGTGATATGGTTTTGCAGCTGTATGAGCTTCGACTTTGGGTTTTTTATTTTCCTGTTCTCTTGTGCCCATTTGGTTTAGACTAGACCAGTATCAGCGCCGCGACTGATGCTCTTATCGTGCTGTAAGAGGTAGAGTGAGACTTGTTTGCCACCGAGGAATTTGTAGCAAAACACACATAGAGGAGGGAAGAAAGAAAAAAATAGAGCTTCTCAAAGAATCATCGATAATGTTTGTCTTTTTTTTTTTTAAACGTTTTTTTCTTTTTTTAAACCCAGGTTTTGCCCTGATAGTGATGAACACACACATTACTTGTTGTATACTTTCAAATACACTAGTGTCAAAACAGCTTGGCTGTTTCTTCACAGCTTCTGAGGAGTCGCTAGTAGTGGTGTCAGACACCTTTTTGGATTGTTTAACCCTTTAGAGTCAAGAATGCAGGTGTGTATTTTATTTAGACAAGTAAGGGAGAGATGAGGAAGTACAGAGGGAGCAAACAGCCCAGAACCTTTGTGGGCCTCCACTTGTTCCTTGAGGTCAGAATTTGTAACGCGCTTCTGTGTAGCACCAAGGTGTTTGGGGTGAAGAGCCTTTGTGTGCGTCAGGATAAGTGCTCTCTTACTGCGAATGAGAGGTTTGTTTGATTTACATTGAAGGTTTACAACAAAGCTGCGACTGATTAACTATCCCAACAGCAAAAAATGACATACTTTGATATGAATAAATAGAAAAACAACTGCAAATTGCATTGGTGTGAAAGCCCAGTCTCACATTCACCTCTTTGAGAATAAAGAACTTAACTGCTTAAAGCTGAAATGGGCACTTAATCTGACACTTGTGTAATGAGAAAATGTACAAACAAGATCAAAATATATGTAAAATTTTTTCTTCAAAAATGCTCACAAAAGTCATCAGTGTTCGTTAGTTATTATTGCTCCAGTTAAAATGTAACACTGCTGTGAAAATGTCCTTTATGTTTAATTCACACCTTCTCATTTCACAATGTAAGATGAGCGCCGTCGGTTTCCAGAAATAATTAAAAATAAAAGACTTTTTATGACACTGACGTTGGTTCTGTTCCATGAATGTGTGAACAAAAACCTGCAGAACTAAATAACCAAATATATGTGTGAACAAACCTCTTTTGAAAAATTGTTTAAATCAGGATTTTGGTCCTTGGTGTCAGTCTTTGGCTGTTTTTGGTGTTTTTTTTTTTTTGTTTGTTTATCTCTTGTGTTAATACTGTGTGTTACCTGGTGCTTTGCAGTGTTAAAGCTGTCAATCGGAGTCTACACCTCTGCATTTGGAAAGTTAGTTTGTTAGAATATTTTTTGTATTTTTTTTGTATTTTTTTGGTCGTTTTTTAAGTTTTTCTAAAAAATAACAAATATTTAACAAACGTTCAGTAATGTGCATGCACTGTCTGTAACTATTAAAAAAAAATACGTTATGGCCGCTTTCCTTGCCATGTTGAGAAGAGAGAAAAAAAAAAGTGGGTTTGGTGATTTTACATTTTTCCAACTTCCCCCATCCCAAAAAATGTGAAAACAGATAATGCTATCACTACATATGAAATGGCTGATGTGTTATGGCTCTATACCGACAACACAAGAATGCTGAAAAGAAGCATGCCGAAATAACCTCTGTGACAGTGCAAATACATTTATGTATGTCCCTTGTACAAAACATTTAAGTTAGCATTCCGCGCAACATGCTAGTTCTCAGAAAAGATCTGGGTCGGACTCGAGTAGCAGCTCTGAGATATAGCTTGTGTCTTTTCTTGAGGACGAAGGGAAGTAAAACTTATAGAACTACGAGGGATCTACCACTTAACACACAGAATAGAAAAGCAGCTTGGAAAAAACATAACACTTCTTTTTTTATCTCTTTTTGCTAGAGAGAGAGAGAGAGAGAGAGAGAGAGAGAGAGTTATGAAGGACTTAGAGTTGTGACTGGTTGAAGTACTATGCATTGTCACAATTGTCCAACACATATACAATAAATAACCATTGGTGACACCACAGGACAGAAGTCTTAAACACCATGACATCTACAGAAAAAGAATAACAACATGAGTAAAGATGGAAATGTTTTTCAGAGTTGAGACAGGAGGGGAGTGTCTGGGGCGCAGAATGAGTTCTCCACACTGTAGCTTTCCAGCTCCGAGCAGCCCAGCGGTCGCTGTTGTGGTGTTGTGACAGTATCGCCGGCGGAACAATGACTTCACTTCCTGTTTGAGAGCTTCTGTGACTCACCAAGCATGCACGTGCGAATTGTAGTCAGTACATCCTCCACATGTGCAGTGGGCAAAGTTTTGTATCTTGTCCAAGAATTCTTCCTTTTACATCCTTCAGGGAGACGGATTTGTATTTCCCAGCCCACTGACCTGGATATTATTACAAGTGAGAGGGAAATAACATTGGTTGAACAGCTGGCTCTGCTCGCAATCTGCTGCACATCTGCCCATTTCATGGCTGTCTGTGGGCCAGAGATTCAGTCCATCCCTCTCCTCTCTCCAGGCAGCAAACCTGTTTATCCATCCATCCATCGGTGTGTCTTTGAGGACATTTAAATCTAATATCTTTCTTCACAAAGAGTATCGATGACTTCACCCATTCTGCTAGCTAGTTTTGTTCCCGTGGTATGCTGTTTGGTAAAATGAGGTTGACTAGTCTCATATCCCAGGTACAGGAAGGAAATAAGCATAAATTCAAGGATGGAAAATAAAAACATTTAAAAAAAGGGGAGGTCAGATATAATTGTCTCGAGTTCACGGCTATCTCTGCTCAGTCTCTTAATATTTACAGGAAAAAAATAAGATAAGCTACAATGACAACAACATTAACAACAACAGGCACGACGACAAACAGACAACAAGAATAGCAAGTGTAACGATAAAAGGATGTCAATATTTAAATTCATTCATTCAAAACAAAGAATATCTTTGTGTTTCTTTAAAGTCATGGCAAGTCAATATGACCTGATTATGGACCTCCTCCTCCTCTTTCTATGACTACGCTGCAAGATAGACACAAGCACTGCCATCTCGTTCTGTTAGCCACGTTAGCTTAGTGTATCTTTGCAAGGCAATGCAGACAGTCATGCTGTTTGTGGGACTGAGGCCTGGCTGTTTAGCCCCGGGGGCCTTTGCCTCCATCCTCTGCGGAAGTCTCTTAGCGCGGTGTGCCATCCAGGGCGGAGGAGGACGGGGTGCTGGGGGTGGAGGAGCGAGGGGTAGCAGCAGGCGGGGTAGCAGCCGGACTCCCAGTCCCGCTGCTCGGGGTGCAGGCGGAGGAGCTGATGGGAGCAGGGGTCTCTGACCCCGGGACGCCTCCCTGCTGCTGGCTGGCCTGCTGCTGCTGCTGGGCCTGGAGGGTCTGACCACAGACATGGTGGTGCTTCTCCCAGTCCTTATGCTGGCAGAAGGAGCCGCAGTAGCGTGCCGTGTTGCAGCCGCTGCACGTTTCACTGGCTTTGCGGCCACAGTTCCAGCAGCTCTGACAGACAGATAGAGACCAAATTAACACAAACATAATACAGCAGAAGGATTTACAATCTAGATAATTGGCCACTTCAGCTGATGAACTTCTGATGATTGATAAAACTGTAATTAGGACCCATTGTTTGTTTAATTTTATGCCTCTATTCACACAAAAAGATAATCTGCTACAAACAGAGAACTAGTGAACGCCACGTGAAGATTAGCAACAGATATCAGCGCCCCAGTCTGCACATCAACAGAACTAGCCTCTCCTTTTACAACACTTAAGCTTAAAACAAACCACAGGCAGATCAAAAACCCATCTCTGATTACACTCAGGGCCTCTTATATATCTTGGAAACCGCAGGGAGAGCGTGTCAGGGCGGCTGCATATCCACAGGAAACAGGAGAACAAGGTTACAAACAGCTTCTGAAAGTTTTCCTCTGGGGCGCTTCTCTCTCATAAACATCACTCCTGCAATTAATGACAGATGTGAGCCATATTTCCCTCTCACTTAACTGATTAAACGTCAAGGTCTCTGATGGTGATTAGCAAATGAAAGCTCCTTTCCTTATTTCCTCTGCGCTGAATGGGTAACACCTTTCCAAACATCCTCGCTACTCTGTCGTAGAGAAGAGGAGGAAAGCGAAGGTAACAGATTCCTGATTGACCTTGTTTGCTTTACTGTACTCTCCCTCTCAACTATAAAATAACTTCTATTTGCAGAACCACTTCTAAAACTGTGCATAACTGTGCGACCTCTTTGACACTACAATGATTTGCCTGTACTAATACAATGATGAAATACATCCTTTGTAAGAGGAAATACTATTATCTGGGTCATTTGGGAGTCACTGGAACAGCTGGCAACTAAAGTGTAGTCAAAGCAACAACAAAGAAATACCACAACTACCAAACAAGAGGATGGCAATGACAGCTTCATGATGTGTTTGAAAGACTGAGAGTAGGTACTGAAGTGTATTTAACTACCTCGCTAGAGTCCTCCTGTTGGTTGATTATGGAGAGCGCATCCTCGGCTGCCTGCCGCTTTGCCTCGGCTACCGTGCGCTCCATCTTGGCCCGCTCGCTGCTGATCATCTCGTGAGCCTTACGCTCGGCCTCTGACACGGCCTTCTGCAGCTCTGACATGGCCTGACGCTTCACCTCATTCACAGCCTCTTCTGGAAAGAGTGTGGAGACAGAGGAAGTCAAGCCTCCCGTACCTGCAATGTAGTGTGCATTGTATCATCCTGTCGTTGGGAGGTTATTTTCAAAGAGTACACTGCTAAATTAACTGGTGTTTTTAGGTAAGAACAGTTACTATTTCTGAATATAAGCATTTACAATAACATTTTTTCTGAAATACCAAAAAAAAAGTTTCATTCAACAGCAGTGGTATCTAAGATGGTGCCTTCTGAAAGATAAATGGTAAAAGCTGTTTTATGTGCTAAATCTGTAACACATCTGGAAGACAGAAACCATAACCATAAAACTGACGCTTTCACTCATTTTTATGTGAGGACAAAATCTGAGAAAAGACATGCTTTGTAGTTCTGGAGATGATAGGAATTAATTCACATGGCAGGAGAAAACTTATTTAGCTTTTGTCGTTATTAGCTTTTGTTATTCTGAGATCAGCTGCTTGTGGCACCCTCTGGCAAACATCACATTTAACCAGACATCAATTTTTTGAATGTGGATAATATATTATAGTGGGCGCATGAACACATGGCACATCAGTTACTTCCATTCATTTCAATCACTGAGGCATTTAGGAGGTGACAGTGACTCTGGCATGTTTAATCAGTTACAGTAGATCCTCTAATAGGTCAATGTGTGATGTTTTAATTCAAATAGCTGAAAGGATCTTGTTCAGAAATGAGCAAACCAAGTCTATATTTTTTCATCCGATTTGAAAAATATCCCGAGACAACAGCATAAGCCAATTAATCCCAGGTAATCAGTCAGAAAACCTGCTTTTGAGATGGAGCACCGTGTTATTTCATACTTGTTTTGTGTAATGAATAACCTTGCTGCGCGGGTGTTAAGCGGTGGAATTCCAACCAAACGTCAAAGCAAAAGGAGGCCTTTTTGTTTGCTCCCATCAAGCCTGTAACTTGACTAATTGTGTATGCAAATCAGGCAATTTATATTTAAATTATGCATTTCCATTGTGATCCCAAAGGCCCATGCGGTGAGGGGAAGTGGGAAACCGGTAGGACACCGTGCAAGGTGCTTGAATATTTATCACCAACTGTAAACATTTTGCCCATTTCAAACAGATGTATTCAACGCCGCACTCCATTGTGTTAAAAATCCTATTTTGCAATCCTCCCTGGGTCACATTTAAATCTGTCTCTCCTCAGCCAGAATATATGCGACTGAAGTGAAAAGGAAATACTGAGGAGAATGCGGAGTGAATGAAAAATAGTGAGCACCATTTATCCTACAGACAAAAGATAAATACAGCTTTATGTCTGACAAATATGCTTCACTTTACTTCATTTCATTTGCACACATTACACTAGTATTACAAATGTAAAATCTGTTTTCAATATCAGACAGAATGTGTGCTTTTCTAGAGACAGAGATATTTTCTCTCCATTGTGATTGAGCTAAATTTTCAAACTAGGGTGGTTTTGTCTTTAACCTACTGTGCTGCCTGAAGTCATGGAAATTGCCCTGGTGCCATGTGATATACGCCTTGTGCATGGAATTGTGATTACACACCAAATGCCTCAGATGGAAGATCGATCAAAGCTGGTGAGGGGAGGAGAGTACTGGAGAGCAGGCAGAGTCCCGATGGTGATACTCAATTCAATTTAAATGCATATTACTTGTTCTGAGTATCTCACACATCATGCTTGGTCAAGCAAGGGGACAATTTCTTTTCTCCAAGGGGTTTAAAAAGCAGATATACTGTATCACTGATGGAGAATACAAAGTGGATTCCTCGAGCCCTCGGTGGAAAATTCTTTCAGTTTTTCAGAAGAGCGATAATGGTGATTGCAGCTGCGCTCAGGAGTTTAAAGAATGCTGTTTGTGTACGCTCAAATTTTAATGGCAACTAATGAAAGCTGTTAAAGCAACAAATTAGTTTCAATACTTGATCCTAACTGGCTCTACAAATTTCCCTCTGCAATTTTACAACACTTTGGTTAAATAGAATAGCTGCAATGTCTGCCGCTAAGGGGATTACCAAAGTGCCAAAAGCAAAGAAGACACCAAGTCTTGCTACTGTACTTTAAACAGCAGAACCACTGGACCAGCTGTTAAAGCTGCTTGTCCCTTATTTGACTGGTGCAATAAAATTGTTTTATGACCTGACATCATATTTGGAGTGTGCAGAGTGTGGTGTTGAAACTCTTATTTTTTAACTTCCTACTGTATCAAATATAAATGATTTTCTGAGAGCAGCCTGACACATCAATACAAGTCTACCAGAAGAGGAGGTTGCAGACAGCAGACTATATTGGGACGAGAGGGGAGAATGGGGTTTAAAGAAACACTTCTCATCCCCTTCCAGCCCTGAGTCATCTGGGTGAAGGATGGACATGATTTCTACAAAGCAAAATGTCTTTCAAACTGCAGAGAGATAAAGAGAAAGCATGTGTGTGATGACAGCAGCCATCAAAGTATTTCTCACCAGCTTTCTTCCATATCTCTTCAGGGACGTAGCCAGACACAGGCCGGTGCAGGAGCTCCCTGTGAATTTCTGAGGAGACACAAACATGCAGCCATGGTAATCAGAGATCAAACAATGTTTTGCATTACACAGCACAAGAGTTTGCAGAACAAATCAGCATGTTGTAGAACCTGTTGGTTACCCTGATGTTTCCACCAAAAGGTTTAAGGAATAAAGCAAAACATCACGTATTTATGTCACAAGCTGCCTTTCCATCCACCTCTTTTTATGTGCATTTTTGATGTGTGCAAAAAAAAAAAGTGCAGAGATGCCAACCCAAAAAGAAAAACGTCTCGAAAAAAAAAAAAAGCGTAAAAGTTAAATGTGACTAAGTACAATGCATGGACCACTGCAAGCTCTCTTTGTCCCAGAGAACATAGCTGTAATATTAGTTATTCAAAACTCTATTTCCATTGTCCATTGTGCTCTTCATTATTACGCCGCCATTGTTTTCTTGCCTTTGATATTTGTCTAGTGCTCTTCTTTTGCAGTGGTATACAGGCACCCAACTAAAGAACTAGTGCCATCTACTGCTTATTAAACCAACTCCCAGTATCTGCATAACAGTAGTGGATGGAAAAGCACATAAATTCTCAGTTTGTTTTGGCGATTTTCGGAAAATTCGGCAAAAATTTGCGCTACATTTGGATGCAAACCCAACTACTGATGCAATAAACTCATAAGATGTAAAGTAGTTTAGATTTTTAGCGGACAGAAATATGTACAACTGACTGTGATCAGTATATTATGATAACATGATGATGTGGCTTAGTGGCAACACGTACAAACTTAACAATAGAGGACCTAGTATTGAACCCTGGGGGACACCATATTCACTATCAGCCTTTTTTTGACATAAAATTGCTGGAGAAAATAAAAAATAATTATTATGATCACTCTCAAGTGGGATGCAAACCAGCTAAGTCACAAAAATTTAGATAAGTTAATAATCATTATTATAGGGCTTGTTTAATAGTGGTTTGAAAACTGTAGATTTGCCCTATCTGTAGCCAGTGTTTGATCTCTCTCTTCTGGGTTACTATAGAAACAACATGGTGGACTCCATGGAAGAAGGTCCACTCCATCTGTAAACATAAACAACTTATTCTAAGGTAAAGAAAGCACAATGATTCTTATCTTTGGGTGATTATAAACTAATGAAAACATAGCTATGAATATTACATTCCATTTTTTCCAATAGATGCCCCTAAATGTTTACATGAGTTACAAAGAGGAGGATGGAGAGAGCTGGTAGAATTAATATTATTTGAATCTGTCATAAAAACACACATGCAGAAAGACTGAAGTTAGTGAAAATACCAGTGGGGACATGTTGTCTTACATTAAAAAGGAAACATTGACATGACTGATTTAACTTATTTGGCTTTAAGCAGTCCTGTAAACATACTGATGGCTTTGTCACTGTGTCCTTAAATACCTCTAAAGTGAGATCCCCTACCTGGTGTTGCATTTTCCTGTGCTGCCGGGCTCTGCTGCCTTGACTGCCCACTAGCACTGCCTCCCTTCTTCAGCTCTTCAGCGTCGCTGTATCGTCGGATCCAGTAGTTGAGCTCCTCGCGGTCGGCCTCCTGGCACCGCCGCAGTACTGTCAGTGAACGCCTCGTCTTCTCCACCATGTCCATAATACAGTTCAGCAGCTGGTGGGTGACAGGGAGCGGACAAGGCGCTGAGTTTACACATAGACGTGAAGGGATTGATTTCAATTCAGCAAGGGTGCAGTGGCGGCGGGTGGGGAACTAAATTAAAGCCGACATCTGTCATGTTATTTCAGTTAGTGTCTCATTATTATATTCATCTGTATGGTGGAGTTTGGTAGTGAAGCACCAGGGCGTATACATTGGAGACATGCTCTCACCCTTTGAAATGTCGCTTGGGTTTGTCAGGTCACACCTCTCTGCTTGACATCCTACTTTATCACTTCAGTCAATAATATATCTGTGTTCACATATGTGATTGAGTGATTCAATTTTCACTGCATACCAATAACTGTGAGATGAAATAGCATTATAAATGTGATATGAGATGTTCTGTCCTATTTCATGTTTGAGCATGTGACTGCATTAGGAGCCCTAAAGGTGAAGAGGCAAGCAACAATTCAGGAATATTTGCATTGTGTTTGTTGCACTGCAGGAAAACATATTTACATGCAAGCATATAATTATATACAATATATATATATATATATATATATATATATATATATATATTAATCTTGTAATGTCAAACATTTCTTTAGATTATTTCACACAACGTATTTTTTAATAGTACAACACTCCTGTAAAGGTCACTCTTATTGTGTGTACAGCAGTTACAGTTTTCTCCCGACAATATTACAAAGACTTACAGTACAACATGAATTTAATATGAGTAAAATAATCTCTGTTACTTAAGGTATAGTAAGAAAAAAATGTTATTACTTTTCTTACATGGTCAAGGTGCTTCCACTCCTCAGCCCACTCTCTGTCAGTCAGCCTGTGGTCAATCACTTCCTCCTGCCTGGTCCCTGTGTGCATACCTGCAAGAATGAAAGAAAAGATAGATAGAGAGACAGACGGAAAAACAAAGGGCATGTCAGTATGACACAAAGGATCAATGTAATATTACTCCATCACTCACTTCCATCTATTCTTTATTTGGTCCCTGGTTGAAACTCTTTCTATCCATTTTTCTCCTCCTCCCTCACTCCCCCTATTCTTTACTGTCTCCATATCTCTCTCCCACCCCGAGGGCAGGACTCAAATGACTGAGCTTCTCGTCCAATAAACATCCATCACATGGCGAGACATGGTAAATGTCTCTCCTATTTTTAGAACTGAGCCAACGTCGTCATTACAGCTTCATCAAGGCTCGGTCTGCGCAGAAAAATGTCCCTAATGCGACGACACTGTGCCTAAATGTGCTTCTGTTGTGCGCTCATACATCTCACAGTGCATTACTTAATTCAGCCATCAGGCTGCGGTGGCCTCGGCGTCTCCAAGGCAGCAGGACAGCCTTGTGGTCAGAAAGACTGTTTGTCAATCTGCTGTTCCAACAAGGATCCACCATGCTGAAGCAGGCACTGACTGATTATCAGTATTATTAAATCGGATATGGATCTCAGCGGTATATAAAGAACTGAGAAGCCTGAGAAATGATGTAAAAATGATGTAACTGTTGTAACTGTTTACTTTGTATAGACAATCCTCTTTATGTCTCTCTTGGTACCACTACAGAGTAAAAGCTTTGACAGTGTGCCATGTGGTGGAGTTGCTTTGTGTCTCAAAATCCAAATGTATGGACGCACACACATACGCACACACATTCATATACACCCTCCATCCTCCCCCATGTCCTCACCAATAGGCCTGGCTCTTTCTCGGATCTCCCGATGATTTGAGGCTGGGTGTCTGTAGGTGTCGCGGTAGTGGTGGGCAATGGCCATGTCATCCAGCCTGTAGTGCTGCGGAGGGAGCGGGCCTGGGTGGGGCAGGCCGTTGGGTTGGTAGGAGAGCCCGTTGGATGGGCTGAAGCGCTGGGCGGGGCTTATGGTGCAGGGACGCTTGCTAGGGTGAACATCCGGGTGCAGGGCGCCATCTCGATCAAAGCCGTTCTCTTTGGTTCTGGTTGGAGAAACAAAGAAAAAGAGAAAGAGATACATTGTGAGTGTGTCATTGTCACTACATGTAGCACTCTATAGCCCCTTTCTCACATGTACTGCAAGCTTGAAACTATCCAGACATCACCCCAAGGAGCTATATGTAAGAACACAAATGTCCGAATCAGCTGGACAGGACATTTAACAGACTTTACCCTGCCAGCTCCCTAGTACAGAGTCTGTGTAATGTCTGATTGAGTCCATGTGTGAATAGAGCAAGTCATTGTCCAGAGAATTCACAGCAAGCATATGGGTGTGTTGACGATGTTTCTATTACAAGGCTTGCGTGAAACTGGAAGAAAACAAACATTCGAGGGTGAAAAGGGAGGGTTAGCTACACAAAATGTCTAACTGGAGAGATGACGCGATGCGGGAACTTCTGTCCGTAAGGGCTGAAGCCAAAATTGTTAGACAAATTCAAGGAACAGCAAGAGACTCGGTTGTTTATGAGATTACGAAATTACGAACCGGCTACATGGCCGCAATGTAATCTGCATCATGTCCTGCCTACTGCATGTTCTACCCAGGCGCCACTCCTCGCCGAAACCAAACGCAGTATTGCCAGACGCAGACAATCTCCTGTTGTGTGCTACATGTGTAAAAGCGAAACTCTGCACATTGTCCTGACATGACTCTCTGAACATTATTCGGACATCATATGAAGAAATGGCTTATGTTTTTCTTCTAGTGGATGTTTCCATTAGACTTTGTGGGAAGAATCCTAAAAAAGGGACACGGCATTAGGAACGTACAGAATTATTTCAGCCAACTGTCAAAGCTTTTCACTTGTTCTAAGTAAAATGAGATTGGATATGAGACCATATGTGGCTGAAATTTGCTGTTGTTCTCAGACTTGAACACATTCTTGTTGCAGCAAAAGCCTGGCAAATAACAAAAGAGCTCCTGGGGCACAATGGATCAGTGGAAACAGGAAAGGGAAATAAAAGAAGGAAGGTAGAAGACACAAACACAAATCAGCGTGATGGTAATATCACACCTGTTTTGCAAAAATGTCCGATGCAGAGTTTGTTTCTTACAGTTGATACAAACAAAAACCAAACTTGAAACATATCATCACAACTCTCCTGCCCTTTGTGCTGTAGTAAAGGCTTCAGTTGACCTGCTGACAGACAAAGAACCACAATAAGAGGCTGTTTTTCTCATCGTCCCGGAGTTCTTGCATTGAAAACATGTTCATCATACAAACGCACACACACACACACATACATGTGCGCTCACAAAAATAACCGACACACACTTAACATACATACATACATACTCACTAAAGCAGCTTCCAGGGGATCAGGTGGATTTTTGTTAGCCTGCTTCCGAAGATTAATGTGGCCAGGTGTGTTTGTCTGTGTGCACGCTTGCACATGTGTGTCTGTGTGTGTTCTCAGCTTTGTCAGTTCACAGTTAAATCTTGCCAGCCTCCCCCCGCTATCTGCAATCCTCCACTTTCCTCTCTCCCTCTCTCCTCTTCCTCCCCATCTCTCTCTCCGATGAACAGATTGAACTTCTTAATGAGCTGTTTTTATGGGCTCCTAATGCTCATCCACAGCTCTCCATATGCTCTTTCCCTCCATCCGTCCGTCTCTTGCTGCCTCCCTCGACTCATCCATCCATTCTTCCACCCCCACCCCCCCCAACCACACTCTTATCTCCCCAGCCTTCCTGCTGCAACAAGGTTTATATCTACAGGCACTGGAGTACGCTCACACACACATTCACAGTCACCTATACAATGCACTGATGTGTGCATATGCAATTTACCTATTTTGGATAGATACATGCCCAATTTGCATACACATGCCAGAGCTGTGACAGAAATGTAATACTTTTATATAGTGTTTAAACTTCCATCTGGACCCCTGCTATATCATGACACAAAATGAATGAAAAGCAACCTTTACATAAAAACAGTATTAGCTTTGTTACTATTTAAGAAGGGGGACGGACCCAGTTTGTTTCATTAAACAACCCCTCTTAAGCTATCATTAGTTCTTAGCGACTTAGCATCACGCATCAGAAAATACTGTTAATCTTAAATGTTAAAACGTTTGTCAATATGGACATGCAGCACATTGTTAGCTTGGTTACATTCTCCACAATTCAATTGTTAATTTCAATTTTCACCATTACACCAATGTATAATTCATTCAAATTTACTGGCATGGTAAACAAGAAAGACAAAAAAATAGTGCCAACTCCCAAGCTCTGAAGCGGTCCTAAAGTCCAAATATGAGTCCAGTCCTCAATTATTTATATTCTTTTAGTCCATAAGGGCCCATTGATTTAGAGAATCAGAGGGTTTTCCATAAAAATTCAAGTCATGACTAGTATCATGTTTAGTCCATTGCTAACTGTGTATGCTAACCTTTGTTCTCCAAATGGACTGCAGTTCTTCCTGCACTGTGTTGCAAGGTGCTTGTTTTTGTCACCTGTTAGTGTCCCCCTGCTTTTCTGTATATTTTTCATTTCGTGACAGCACGCACTCCCATTTTAGATGGCCAACAGGCTCTGTGGTCATGTACCTTTGCAGCCACCATACAAACTTCAAAAGCCTTTTTCTTGGGGCGTTGGTAGCGTAGTGGATAGTGCCGGCACCCCATGTACAGAGGCTATGCTTCGCTGCAGCTTGCAACCCTTTGCTGCATGTCATCCCCCCACTCTCTCTCTCTCTCTCTCTCTCTCTCTCTCTCTCTCTCTCTCTCTCTCTCTCTCTCCCCATTTCACACTGTCCTGTCAATTAAAGGCAAACAGCCCAAAAAATAATCTTTAAAATAATAATAATCTTTTTCTTGAAATCATGGCTCAGTGACAGTCATGATGTAATGGTGTATTTTTGTTTAATATTTGGATTAAAAATATAATACAGAATCTCCTCTTTCCAACAGTGTCTGGGTCAGGGGATAGAGAGGAATGGAAGGCTAACAAGGAGAATGGTAATCGCCTGCTGTAGACAAATACTGGAAATCTTTAAAGGAAGACACATGCCTTCACTTGAGATTGGCAATTATGATTTACTTCTACAATTCCCTCATTTAAGAGGTACATTTGATTTTTTTTAGATAGACAAATATATCTAACACACTACCAGTATATACATTAAACAAATGTGCAAATTTGTTGAGGTTTTAGTTTTAAGAAAGCAGTGCTTTTCGTAAAAAGCTTTCAAGGGGCATGATTCCTTCATTTGGCTGAAAGACTTTTATTGTAAAACATCTGCAGTAAGTGTCTACTGATGAGTTAGTGAGTGAGAACAGTATCACAATTCAGAGCAGTACAGTTATGAGTTCAATTATGTTGTATACCATTAATGGAATTAATGCTGTGAAAATATGTTGAATTATACTGTATTCCCCATGCAAGCCATTACAACTCCGGCACCAGTAATTTCGCACTCCAGCTTTTACTTAAATATGGGCTTTGTCAGATAATTACATTACACGATATGTATGTTTTTTTTTCCCTCATATGCATATTGTACTGCGATATTCCTGGTCAGGCTCCTGCAGACTGTGGTATTAATCAGGATGCATTGATAGTGCATTGTTTTCTGTAATTAAGGATTCCCATTCAAATTCCAATATTCCGACACAGGGCTCCAATAAGCGGGAACGCAGAGCAGAGGTAAGCAGAAACCAGAGGTGCTTAGCCAGCCATATTGGTGCTGGAGCCTCATCTGTAAGTGTTATCAGCCCATCTCCCTAGGCACACACACACACACACACACACACACACACACTCACATTCACACCCAGACACGTACAGAGGTGCACATACATGAAGCACACTCATGCCTTCACACTGGATAGAGAATCACACACACACACACACACACACACACATTCACACAAACAGACAAGGTTTTTTTCCACTGAATACAGATGCCTACTTACTTTTTCTCTCTCTCCATATATTCTCTCCCTCACACACATTTACACGTACACCTTTTCCCCTAAGCTCACTCCCCTATGCACCAGACGGCCTGCAAATATGCAGGTATTACAGAAAAAGTCTGCCTATCCGACTGTTGGGGGAAAAGAGAGGTGAGAATTATTAATATCGCTTTTGGCATTTTTGTCCCTCAGCAAATATAAAAAGTACATTTTCCTCTCCCCTGCCTGTATTAAAAATTTTAGACCCCCAGAGAATTACTCTTTATTTCAAAAGACCACGATGCACACATTGTACCCGAAGCACAGGCACAAACTCACAACAAACACAAACTTCTGTTCAAGAAGTTAAAAATGCTTATTAATGTTTAATGAGGGAATATCTGCATGGATGCATATCTAACTGCATTTATTAAAGGCTTGTTAGTGTCAGTTAGAACCCTGATTAGTAAAATCCCTTTGAAAAGCCCTTTAAGGAGTAAAAGCATACAAATCTATAAATAGATTCTGATGTCATTTTTTAGTCGTTTTGCAGCTCTACTACATAAAATGAAATTTATTGAGTTGGGAATGAGCCACAGTCTTAAACATGTACACACGCACGCTGTCAAGCTGGATGGGTTTGTGCTTGTTTCCGTTTCGGCTGCTTGGGGGGAAGACTGCTGGAGAGAGGACTATAGGTTTTTACAGTGCTGTGTGTTCCTGGACGGCACGTCTCAGTGGCTGTCCATTAGAGCAGAGAACATTGAGTCATTACCAAAGTCCGTGACAACAAACGGATGTAATGATTTGGCTGAGGTTGGAGGGTTGAACTGAAGCAGAGAGAGAGACACACACACAGGCACACACTATACTCACACACCCAATCGAGCATGGAAGTAAATGATAACTTACAGCGAATACAAATTCATTCACATTCATTGACACATTCACACTCTTCATTTAGACACAGCTGCCTTCCTTCCTTTTTTCTATCCTCAGGATGTGTGTGTGCGCGTGTGTGCGTCTGGGTGTAGCCAGGTCTACTTTCCCCATCTCTTCCTCTCCTCAGTTCTGGCCCATTAAGAGCAGGAGCCGGGAGCTGCGATGTCCAACGGAGCACGTCATGAGGCCCGGTGGCACACTGACAGACACTTCCCATACATACATTAACACATCACACTCTTGCCTTGTATTGGCTCAGCTTGTGTCTGCGGAGCCATGTATGGGTTCACGGGGATGCAGGCAGACTCAAAGAGATTCATGCATGAGATCAAATAATAGAGGGGAAAGGTCTCAGCTGCTTTAATGTTTGGATTCACCCACCTGTCCGGCGTCCTTCTCTTGCCGTTCTCGTTGACGTCCAGCAGGAGTTCGGAGGAGTCCACTGGGGAGGTGGTGCTGGTGTCCAGGAGCAGCTGCTCATGCTGGGCCAGGTACTGAGCCGGGTTCTGCTTGGCCAGTCTGGCACAGTGCAGCAGCTCCCTCTGAAGGAGCGGCAGGTTGGCCTGCAGAAGGAAACAGCATTGTATTATCAGAGGATATGTAACAACTGTACAGCAGACAACGCTGACAACCACTTCTTGCAGAGAGGCGTGAATATATATATATCACAACTGCCTTTTTTCCCTTTCAACAAATGCAAAAAAAAAAAGACTCACTCAGTCACTCGCTCCTCTCTCTAAGATGTTTCTTTTTCGGCTAATTTGGGAAACAATGACAATCATCTGTCAAATTCTGAGCCGAGCGATTTTTACTGCACATCTTAAACAGATATATCTTGTAGGAAAAACATAATAATGAAGATTCAGAACTGCATAAAACAATAAAAGACAAATTTGATTGTGCCTGCATTGCTTTAAGGGTAATCAAAGTCAACTTAAGCTCTTAAAACAGAAAATATGCAGTTGGAATATTCAACTTCTCCTCACGGCCTTGTGCAGAATATAACATGTTGTTGATGATTTATATTACAGCAAAGATAAGTTTAGATTGATGCATCTTTTTGATCTAAAATCTAAAGCTCTATAAAATTTAATTGACACTCAGCTTGTTTTCAAGAAATATAAACCTGGAGATGTATTACCTTACTGAAAGCCTCAAATGCATAAAAATAGATGTTATAATAAAAGAATATGTGATGATATAATAAAAGCTTTTTCCCAGTCTTTTTATTCCGAAAACACCAATTTGAGGTAACAAGAGATCCATTTCTTCCACATCATCTGACCCCTATTTGCTCATTACCACTGAACCACCGCCACTTCCTATGACCCAGAATGCATTAACACCCAGAGAGTTTCTCCGTGGCATATACATAAAGAAACAGCAGCTATTTTCAATCTCTTTGACATAACAAGGGGGTCTGCTTTCTTGTGTGGAGTTACAGGGTCATGCAGGTATGTGCGCGCTGACTTCAAAGACATCTGATGGGGCGCGTTTTGAAGCAAGAAGATGAAAGTGTTGCATCAGGCAGGTTCAGAATGAGAGTGGGGGCTATTTTGGTGAGGCACATCACAAGAGCCTTTGGAGGGGCCATCAGGTTTTAGGTCTGTTAATCTTTGTTTTGTCCTCAATAACATAATCTCCCTCTGAGTCCCTTGCTTTGTTTTTTTCCTTCACTTATTTTTTCTCCATTTTTATAATCTATAGGCTCAGTTCTTTCCTCCTGTCCTACATTAGCTCATGAATTTGCTTCTGTCTCCCTGACCATTTCATCTTGTCTTTGTCAGCTGCAGAAATACAGAACTACACAAATAATATTTGCAAAACACAACTCTGATTTGTTTCATCGGATTAATGTTTCATAATCATACGAGACTCCCTCTCCAGTAATTGGCTTTAGTAAAAGAAATGCCAAGCGCTGGCCTTCGCTTTACCTGCCTGAGTTAATGGTCCGTTAATAGTTTATGATCGTAATTACCCTCTGAAAAAAAAGGAGCATAAAATAGATTGCTTTGACCCCGGTGAACTCATCTTTCATTAATTAGAGGTCATCCTAATTGCCAGAGATGTAGGATGCATTAACAAAAAAAAGGACTGAGTCAAGAAATGCAGACCAGTGAGGAGACTGGATCATTTTTCATAAGACAAAGTACGGGCGATTTGCTTCTGTGCAGTTATGGTAACCAACATCTGCACTTGCATAAAAGGAAAAAATTCAAGTAGTGTTCAGCAGCCACAGCTAAAAATCTGCCCCGGATGATTTATTGTGAAAATACTGGATCTGTCATTTTGTCAAACGGTGCCAAAAAACTATTCAGAATATGCCACATTCAGGGTACGCTGCACTTCATCAACTTTCTGTTTCTGTGTAATTTGCAGTTGGAGGAGAATCTGGGAGACTCAGTTTCTGCACGTCTATATTGTCCTATTTCAATTACACCGCCCACCCCCCCACCCCCCTCTGTCTCTCTCCGTCTCTCTCTTCAGCTAAATGTGTTTATTCCTGTCTCACAGCGCTCCTCACACTTCAGCATGACACAAGAAAAACAAAACCCATGACAGCCTAGACTTAAAATAAAACTTTAACTTGAAAACAGAGAAACACTGTTACTCTGTGAGCCTGTTGTCTCGTGTGGCGGGCGGCCCGCCAACACATCACGTCACTGGCGCTGTGTGGTTTATGATTGCCTCCTTCCAGTAAAGAGTCCCGACCAATTTGTGGTTTAGTATTAAGAGAAGGGGAAAGGAGTTGAGTGGGTTTTGTTGGGGGTGGGGGGGTTGACTCGATCTAACATTAGTGTAATGAAAAACTCTCAGCCCTGACGCGCATTGTTGCAGCTGTGCTTCGACGCACCTATAAAAGCTCCCCTACACCTCCAACTGCTCTCTGCTACCATATGGTAGCTGGCATTAAAGGCTCCGCAGTGGGAAGACACTAAAATTAGACTGGGGAGAGAGAGAAGCAGAGAAGGAGCGACGGAGGGAAAAAAAGAAAAAGAGTTGCATCTTTGATTCTGCAGCCATCCCAGTGATACACTAACCATCTGGCGAGGTGAGGAGAAGGGAAGGAGGGCCTGGAGGATGGATAGACGGGGAACAGTAAACAGAGACAGGAAAGGGGATAAAGACAGAAAGATATGGAGGGAGAACAAATGAGAAGGTGAGTCAAAGCGGGAAAAGATGAAGAAGCGATGTGAGGAAGGAGACGGGGAGGACGCGAAGTCCCTGTTTGCGTCGTTAACAGCCAGTAACGGCAAGTCTGGTGGGATCAATAGCACGTCCATGCAGGACCTCGGTGGATAATATAGGCTTGTGAATGTCAGTTCACACATGCACACATCTGCAAATGCACGCATCAATGCGCGTGCCAACAGTGCAAAGTGAGATGATATTGTGTTCAGGGACTGTCTTGCTTCCACAAATAACATTTACCTCATGCCTGTCACTCAGACACCAGCAGATAAAGCGGGGTAGGGAGGGATAGATAAGGGATGGAGGATAGATAAAAAGGAAAAGGTAGACAGAGGAGGTGTGAAGGGAAACAGAAAAAATGAGCAAAAATAAAGTGAAAGAGAAAACAGAGCCTGTAATAGAAACAAATGAGCTCTGTGTTAAATGTCATGCCTGTCCCTGCTCTCCATCTCTCAGTAGCACACTGATATCGATCTCAGCTTCACCTAGACCCCATAACATGATCTGAACTGCTGCTGCACACTACATCCCTCAATATAACCCCCCCACCAGTCCCATTTGTCATCTTTGAATACCAAAACAAATCATACCGCCTCCAGTCTCACCTCCAGACTGCTTGAGCGCCTTGAATCCTGACATTCAGAATATGCACCTATCTGACACAAACAGCCCAAACGCACATAAATGGCCACTATTTTCACCTGTAGATACAAACAGAACATCTGCCATCCCTCTTCATTTTTATCTCCCAGACTAAAATAAAGAGATGCCGTTGGCAACCGGTGACAAATGGACCGAGGCAAGAGCACAACTGGATGCTTGAACGAGTGCTCCGTCCTCTGGTAATATGCCATGCTAATGGCTTAAAATGGGAAATACTGGCTGAAAACGTGGCTTAGCGGGATGAAGAATCGATGACAAAACAAGCCTGTGAAAAAGAGGTGGAGGAGGCTGGAGAGGAGCACGTGAACATTGTCCGCAGCCACAACCACATCTATCGTGCTCTGCTCCACCAAAAAAAACAGAAGCAGAAAAAACCCCAAATTCTTTCAGTTCATATATTGTGCAGAAAAATTATTAGAGATGTTCCAATACCGCTTTTGCCATCCCAACACCAATTCCAATATCTGAACTTGTGTGCCACTCCTCAAAACTAAAGCCTTGCATACCGTACTTGTTGCACTTTTACTGGTGGGACTCTCCTGTGTAAAATACTAATGGCTAACATTAACCTGCTGTCTGAAGAAAACACTGTAGTCCTTGTTCCGCATAACAAGATGCTTGACGACGCCGTTCTTAGTGCCTTTTTCGGGCTTGTTTTGCTTATATTCTTGAAGCAGCAGTACAACAACAACCTTGTTCTGCTAATGCTTCGTCTGTTGAGGAGGAGAAGGGAGGTAGAAGGTCGAAGAAGGGAGATAGAAGACCGTGCTGTGGCGAATGGAAACCAGTGAGTGCAACGAGTCTGACTGCTCTATCTAACCCCGTTGCTATGCATGCTATATACGTCATCGCACCAGATGGGCAAGGAAACGAGCATGCGCAGAAAGACCGGAATGAACTTGAAGAGGAATGAGTGTATGCAAGTGCAAGAAATTCTTTCATTTGGAATTAGCATTGGCCATTTTCATTCCGAATTAGGTGTTTACAAGATCACTTTTAATAGGAATCAACTTTCATTCCGAATGAAAAGGGAATAAAACTGTCCATGTAAACGTACTCATTGAGGGAATTTTCAATACAGATATCAGTACTCTAAGAATTCCAGTCTTAACAAAGTCGCTAGCCTCTGGTTAAACAGAGAGAATCTAGAGAGTGAGATCAGCCTCAGCACTGAAATGACTCCTACACTGTTTAGTTTGGAGAAGAGTGAAACAGACAGATTGAGCAAGAGAAAGAAAAACATGATTTTGTGAAACTGCAGAGAAACTGAGAAGGAAGTCAAAGAAAGACGTTGGGATAGAAACAAGATAGAGATGAAGACACACTCCCAAAATAGGGAGAAACTAGCAATAAATATCATCAACATAAGTATGCACATCTGGATCTGGGCTGGCTAAATGTTTTCCAGACTTGGTCGAACAGGCAGGCAGGCAAACCCTCTGTAGTAATTGCATATTTAAATATCTACCTTCAGAAAGGGTATGACGAAAGGTCGCAGAGGGAAGTTGGTGGCTTCTTGGAGCTTGGAGTGAAATTCTTCGATGGTTAGCGTGGAATTCTGGAGGAGAGAGAGAGACAGAGAGAAAACACATGAATCCATGTGGAAGGCATTAAGTGATAATATTACTTATTGGAAGCTATGCTATATCCTGGCCTGGAGTGAATGTTTCAGGTTTTGTAATAGGAAGCAGATGGGCAGGCCGCAGTGAAAATAGCTACAGAAAACAAAGACGCACATCTCCGTCAATTAACAAAACAAATACACATGCAGGAGTCACGTTAGCAACAAATATGCAGCATGAAGAAGTAATGTGCTTAATTTATCACTTATTTACTTTACCAAATATGTGTATATGAATGTGAGTTATTCGCTCATTATAAAACCAATCATCTCCATATTTATGTAAACATTAAAGTGCAGCTGAACTGTTTAAAGACTTGTTGTTATGTTTCTATTTTCATATCAGGTCTGCTTGTTTTTATTCTCAATAGGAAGTGAAAAAAATCTACATTTGGAAGACAACTGTGACATGAATAAAGATGTGCTGATTCCTGAAGTGTGTTGGTAATTTATGTCACATAAAATAATGCATTTCCTGCAGTTTTGCACAGGATATTGGGGAATTGAGCTGATTAAAATACCAGCCATGTCTCCCACAAAGTAATACCATGAAAATTCAGTTTGCTATTAACATAATAAAGAAATGCTGCTTATTAACCAATCAGACAAGTTGCAAAAAATGTATAACTGAATGCATCAGCCAAATGTTCACTAACAATATGATTCAGTTGTTGCCCAAAACTGGAAATCTTGCAGTACAGTGTCCACTCTTAGTGACAGCAGCACTGTTTTTTTCCTGTTAGCTTCTTAAAGTAAGATTTAACTGAAATCAACCTTTAATCAAAGTGTCAGGGTCCCTCAGTGCCTTAACTTGTCAAATTCACACCTACCGATCAGGAAGAGGCTCAGAGGGACCACAAAAAGATGCATAACGACTACAAAGAGACACAAAACTACACAAAGTCTGCATGTCTTGCTCCTGTGTAGGAGAGGTGGTGGTGCCCTTTACATATCCGTGCCCAGGGGCCCACTGTCTCATAATCCTTCCATGCTTCCGAAGCCTACGCAGTACATGTATGTAGTGTTTTGTTACCTGAAAGAAACGTCTCTGAACTTAATCCGGACAGTGATAATGTTGCCACAGCAATGTAATTAAGAAGGTAATTTCGTAACATACAAACATATTTTCCAGGAGCCTTCTGGTATCATCACAGGGGATGTGATTTTTTTTTCCATCTTCATTGCTTTGTCTTTGTTTCGATCACCTGGACATTCACTTGGATGTTCACACACATGCTTTCTGTTGTATACGTCTACCTGCATGGCAGCCCTGTCCTTATCAACACAGCACATGAGCCTGACACTCTTGTGGCATAATGCTCCATGCCTGTGCTGCCTCTCTCCATCAGTGCCAGCTGAATAACTGTCTGGCTCTTTTCACAGACCAGATAAGCCCAAGGTGACCAAAATACATTATGGGCCAGGAAAATGTGCAGGACAGGGAGGGTATATTTAGTGCGAGCGCATTTGTGTGTTTTCCGTGTGGTTGAAAACACGAGGAGTGTGTGTTAGGAGCGGCGGGGGCTTCAAAGTGGGTTATACATTTCAGTTTGTCAACCCCAAGCAAAGCTTCTTCTTTTATGGTTGCCTGTAACTCACATTAACAGCTGACAAGACAGCGGTGGCACTATTTTTAATTTTCAACATGAACTATTCCCACGATGCAGAGCAGAGAGAAAGAGTGGAAAAGAGAAGAGAAAGAGGTGAGCATGCACATGGGAGGGGAATCTATTCTATAACAAGCAAAAATACAAACAAGAAAAAAAAAATCAAGCGAGACGGAGAACATAAAAAAAAAAAGCAGCAGATATTATTTTTCCTCCCCACACTCTCGGTGTTATTTCCCAGACCTGAATTTTGTTACATTCAGCCTTACATCTGTTCACCCAGATTGCGCAGGGGCTGTTCTTGACAGCTAGTGAAACCTCCTGAGTCTCCCTCTCTCCCTCTCCCCAGCACACAACTAGCTAATTAACGGTGTCACTCTTTTCAATAAGGCAAGGGGAGGGACAGGGAGACAGTGAGCGGGAGAGGGAGAGAAGGCAAGAGAGAGAGAGAGAGACGGTATGCAAGCCAAAACGACACAGGAGAGGCATGTGCATATGCAGACGGTGAGAATAATAAACATAGTGAAGCCAAAAGGAGGCTATGCTCTGTGAGGCTAATTAAAAAAATCTCCTCCGCCTCCTCCTTTCTGCACAGCATTCAATCACTATTTCTGTATTCCCCTGCTCGTTAAGTCAAATCTTCTCCGATCACACAGACGTGCGGTAAATCTTTAGATTTGCACATGTATTTTATATTGCCTTCATATAACCATGTGGGTTAAAACACATCTGTCTCATCAAATCTCTGTTGGATAAAAGCAGTTGATGTTTGCAGGCTTGATTGTATTTCGCAGTGTTACCAAGGTAGTCTCAAATCTCTGGTGGAGGAAACAGTTTCATTTTTGTTCTTGTTGCCGTATTATCAGCGTATTCAGACAAATTCTAACACACTGTTTTTATCCACTTTGTTTTCTTGGTTGTGAGTGTGATTATTAGTAATGCTTTAAAACTATAATGCAGAATTTTTACCAATAAATTGATGTCCGTCACATTCAACCACTTGCCATACATGTTCACATAATGTTGATTAGCTTATAGCCACCGGGGAAAGCCCTCTGTATTTTGCAGTGCGTTGATGTCAATCAGCCAGAGACAAAGGAGGGAGAAAGATTTATCTATTTAAAGTTTCGTTTTTGTTGGTTTTGTTGTCTTCATCTGTTCGGCACTGCTTTTTGTTTTGTTTTCTGAATGCTTCACCTGCATGAGCGTGATTCTGAGGTTTTCTTTTCATACCGTGGATGCTGAATGGTAAATGGAGCTTTTCTAGTCTTCCGACCACTTAAAGCGCTTTTTTACACTACACATTAACAGTCACACTCACCCACTCACACATATTCACACACCGGTGGCCCAGGCAACCATACAAGGTGCCACCTGCTACTCAATTTTGACATTTAGACGCACTCACACACTAATGGCATTGCCGTCAGGAGCATGGAGGTTCAGTATCTTGCCCGAGGATACCTTTAAATGCAGACTGGAGAAGCCGGGGATCGAACCACCGATATTCCAGTTACTGGACGACCTGCTCTATCTCCTAAACCACAGCCACCAGTTTGGCAGTTTGATATAAACATTTAAAAGGAAAAAAAGGAAGGGGGAAGACACCATAGCGACAGAGCAGCAGATAGTATGATTGTAAATATGTCAGAAAATCTTAAGAAACGTCCAAGATTGTGGACTGGAGGCAGGACATACGCCCCATCAATGTTTAAACATGCATTATTCACCCCCATTAGAACATTAAGTTGCAGAGGACGTTCATTTTGACTAAATTTAAGACATGTACAACATAAATTGGTCCCAAAAGTCCCCCCAATGCTGAATTGATACCAATGTTCTTCCACATGTCGACAGTGTTTATGTAATTACTCTCACTGCCTCAAAAGTTTGTGCATCCTCTTAACGCTACAATCATTTATTTGCAATTCCATCTATTGTTTAAGCTAAATCAGTGAGTAAGCTTTTGCAACATGTTAGGCTGTCAGACACCTGCACAACCTTAGTGACTGATTATATGACACTAGTTTGATGTTAAAATAACAAGTCTAATCTTTATCACCCCGTGCCTCTGGTTGTCGCATGATGCATCTGAATTTAAATAAGTGCATAGCAATAAAAGCCAAAGTGGATCAGGTGCAAACAGACGGTCTCCTGGTTTGATGTTATTCTTTGTCCCAGAGGACAACATGCTGCCATTGTTTTGTCAGGCTTTGTGTAACACTGAATAATGGGCTGCAAAGCTCTGATGAATGTCAATCCTGGAGGCAGAGGTTCGCAAATCTCTCTGTTTATTTTACACTTAGCCTGAAGGACCAGATGGATGAGGTTTCTGACAGAAGAAAATAAAAAAAGCCTTAAAGAAATACCCCTGAGGTTTTTAGAATCAGGGATAAGTATTTCAAAGTATTTTAAGTATTCATGTCTGTGACTGAAAACTAACCTGACACTATTTAAACTGTTTGATTCAGTAAACTAGTTCCATCTGGTACTTTAGGCACGCTGAACAAAGAATTACTCGCAAATAACCTACTGATGGATTCCCTTACTTCTGCTAACTTAAGGCCGCAGTGTCAACTTTCACTCTGGGAGCACTTTGAACTCAGATGCACAGTAGCCACTCACCACTAGTCCCAGCACTAATGTGCGGACGCGCTCGCCGATTTCAGGTGAGATGTCATTGCCAAACTGCTGTAAAGTTGTGAGGAAGCGCTTGAGCTTGCTGAGCTGCCGGGCGCCGCAGGCCGGCGGCAGCTGCTGGTTGGCCAGTGAGGATGAGGAGGAGGAGCTGGGACCATTGCTGTAGCCATTGGGAGGGGATGGAGCGCCGTTGAGTGCTGTAGGAGAGTGGCTGCTGCCGTTGGTTACTGCATGAGACAAGGACAGAAAGAATAGTGTCAACAGAAAGGAGAGCAAAAATGATCTTTTCCTTTAAGGTCTAATTTATATAGTTTTTTGTAAATATGATTTCAATTGTGCAAATGTAACACTGCATTCAGGCTTGGTATATGCAAATCACAAAAATAACCAAAGTCCTTGACTGTGCCTTTAACAAACACCAACAAAGGAAACAACATACGTCAGCTTCACTGAGACCAAACCACTGATTTGAAATGATTTACATTCCCCTGAAAACATTCACAATCCTCAACATTTGTTTCCAATCATCGTGGCTCGTTTGATCCTTTGCGGCATCCTCTCATAAAAAACATATTTCTGCATTTGGAGACATGTTGCCTCTCTGCACCTCCTTCTCCCTTACCCTCAATCCCTGCAGTCTAAACAAGCACGGACAGTGTGACAACCCGTCGCGCCAGAGCACGGGAGCAGTGCATGTGTGTGTGTGTGTGTGTGTTGGGGGAGTTGGTGTACAAAGAGATACAAGGCGGCATAAAGCTTTCTCTAATGAGATTAGGTTTTAACTAGCGATCCACTCACTCCCCCTCTGGCTGCCGTCCAAAGCCGCCACTGTAAAGAGAGGAGAGAGACGAGATACTCAAACTGCATCTGGTAACAATTACGTCGGGTGGAAATCAAAGCATACTGCTTTGTTAAAACCTTCGGCATGTGTAATGAGAGAGCTGGGCCTTTCCTCCCTCATCGCACGGAAGCCCCGATGTTAATTGTGGAGTGTGAGCGTTTGCAGCAGAGAGAGAGAGGGAGACAGACAGATAGAAAGACAGAATAAGTGATTGAAAGATAACAAACTAATGCCTCTGTTGCATAGAACCAGCACTACTAATGCAGACTTGAGTGCTCTGAGCATTTTGAACCACAAGGCCTTTGATTCTTTGATTCTAGTGCTCTTCATGCAAGTGGTTAAGTAAGCACTTCTAAGTGAATACTAGGGTGTAATTTGCTCGTCACAGCCTATGTGCACGTCATGGCAGAGCTACGGTTTGTAAGCGTGGGTGTTAATGAACTTGTTGGGGGAGGTGTTTTGGAACGACTGCAATTTGGAAAGGCTCAATGCAACTTGTTAAGAAGGTCTTGTGATGCTGATGGCATTATTTTTGGGTTTTACCTGAGCATAAAGCGACCACCTTACTATGTGTGAGCACATGTATATCTGCTCTGTGTCAGGGTGTAACTGTGTTTATTTTCCATGGTTGACTCAAACTGGAATTATACTTCTGCAGTGTGGGGTACAGTCATCCTGCCATCACCTTAGAGCTGATTTATAGTTCAGCGTTACATTGCACCTGATGATAAAACCACCAAAGTATTACATGCAATGATGCACCAATCCCACCTTTTCTCACCAGGTGCTGATTGTGATACGACAACTCTCTCACTTTCCACAAATTTAAAATGTCTACACCACACTACATGGAACTGTGAGCATGAGCACTAAGAACAGATTGTAACTGATACTGGACACAGTGAACTTTATGATGACATTTACAAAGAAACTGTATTTAATACGGATTGGTTATGTCATGGCCAATACCAGACCTGCTTTATAAAGTCAGTATCTGCACTGATACGGTACATTGGAAACCAGTTGTGTAGGATTTACACAACTGGTGAGGACTGCAGATTGCAACCAGCTGAAACTTCTTCTGTACACCAAGCTTGAACCCCAGTTAAGGATTCCTTTAGTGTTCATTTTTTAGGAGGTTTCTACTGGGAGCCGATTTATCCACGAATGGCCCCAAAATGGTGATGCAACATGGCGGACTCTGTAGAAGTAGTTGCAGTTCCATTTCTGCCAATATACCCCCCTAAATCCAACACACTGGACCTTTAATACAGAACTATAAACCCGGCTTTACTCACATGTGGTGGGGGTGTAGGAGCTGTTGCGGGGCGCTCCTTGCGTGCTGGGTGGGGGCGGCATGGTAGGGGGGGTCAACCTGGACTGTGTCTTGACGTCCGCAGGTGAGTCGGGCATGGTGGAGCGCTTCCCAGTGCGATCTGAAGGAAGAAAAAGCAAAGAGATTATAATAACACACCAAACATAACATGCTGATAGATTAATGCAGGAAATAAACAACAGCTCAGGGCAACACATTCCACATCTGTGTGGAACTATATCATAAATTGCACACAAACAGCAGCAGGATTTAATTTGATAACAAAGTGCCTGTGAGGAGCACCAGACTAAACTAATTTCTGGAAATAGATGGCTCACCACATCATACGTCTGGCCACAATGACACTGATGCGTATGCTCAGACTGTCAGATGAGGAATGAGATGGGGGTAAAGGGGAGACTCACAGACACACAGACAGACACCCGAGAGAGGAGCGTAAATCTGCAGCGAGTACGGGTCTCATTCCACCACCATCTGTGCCATCCCGCATGCCCGCTGTACAGAACGGCGACACAGCACTCCCCCCCTCACCTGCTAACGACTGCAGTGCTCATTACACATACACACACTCACACACACACTGGCCTAATGCTTGCATCTCTGGATGCTACAGTCACATCTGTTCAGGACTGGAACACAGCAGAAAACCTACTAGTCGATGAACTGATTTAAAGGGACAGTAAACCCCAAATCAAAATTACATATTTTCCCTTACCTATATCAATCTAGATTGTTTTGGTGTGAGCTAGCACCACTGAGCTAGCTAACATTATAGCTCGGCGGAAGACGCCGCCATTAATGTTTACGTCTCA
The DNA here is from genome assembly GCF_041903045.1 of Epinephelus lanceolatus. Classification (NCBI taxonomy): domain Eukaryota; kingdom Metazoa; phylum Chordata; class Actinopteri; order Perciformes; family Serranidae; genus Epinephelus; species Epinephelus lanceolatus. Next base: position 17,698,421 of record NC_135749.1, read on the forward strand.
CGCTGTCACAAGCATGAGCCTTTTATTCATGAGTAGATGCACAGTTCCTTCTGCGTGGTGATACAGTAAGCAGGTTTAGTTTGGTAGAAAGAAAATAGTTCATGAAACTGCTCACCACAAGGACTGTGGATTATACCAAAACAATATGGACTGATAAATGGCACTATAGGCGGACAAACATGTTTTTGATTTAAGGGTGAACTGTCCCTTTAAGACAGCAGAAGCAAACACAAACACTCCTTAACTTGTCTTTCACAACCCCACACCTGGAAATTAAAGCCTAACAGAGAACAGACAAGCCAGCAGGACCAAACTCACACTACTCAAAGATAAAACAATCAAAACCAAAACATTTTCGTCAATGACATGCCTCTTTTCACTTAATTCAGTTGCTTTGTGCTCGGCAGATAACTGACCATATCGAATGTGCGAGAGCAACAACAAGACACTATCAGTCTCGCAGTGGCAGTGAGGGCTGAGCCCATATTGTGCAGGATAAGATACACAACTTCCCTCAGCAATAGCAGTAACACAGAGTCAACAGACTGTTATCAAAACCGTCTCTGTGGCACATTGTGGAGGGGAGATTGTAAAAAAAAAAGGAAGAGAGAGGAAGGGAGGGTGGAGGGAGAGAAGTGAAAGGAGAAAGAGAGAGGAGGGAAGGGAGGAGCTGCAAAAGAAACAGAAGTACTATCTGTGACATTGGGAACATATAACTGTAATCATGGAGAGGACGCATGTGCTTTCAGTCAAACACACACATGCACAGTTGAGTCACACACACTCTAATCAGGGTGGTAAGGGAAACAGGGTGGTCCCTGTCACATTTTTCTCAAGACCTTTTTTTTTCATGATGAACATGCACGCTGTTACCTAATCTTGTATTTTACATGTAACTATATTTATTTGCATATTTTCCCCTCAGTGTTTGTGTGTTAGCTATATACACCACAGACTATATAAATGTCACTGTTCCTCAGTGAAGACTGTTTGGATCCATAGTGTTTCCAGTTTAGGTGAAATGAAAGAGAAAATACTGATGTGAGAGAGACAGGATAGTCTAAGCCTGTTAACCAAGCCCAAGCATCAGTAGCACTCTGGCTCACTGCTGCTGAGGTGCACTGTGACTAAGTATTTTAGTCATGCTAGCTCGGCTTTAGCAGGCAGGCAAGTGAGAGATGGAGATGTCACTGAAATTCTAAATAGAGAAGGCTTCGTTTCAAATAAGCGGAGGGAATGTGATGTAAAAGACAGAGACAATCACAGGAAATATACAAGATATAAATACATACTGAAAGCTTCATGGCCAGCAGGAGGAGCAGTCATGTTTAGCCTCTTAAGCTTTAAAGGTTGACTAAGAAAACTGTGACATGCAAGAAAGTGAAGATTCATTTCTTGAAACTGTTTTCCAATAATCAAACAAGAGTCTAAAAGTCGCACACTCCTAATGTCCAAGCACACTGAAATGATTTGAACTAACTTACTGGCTGACACCACCATTCTTTGAGCTCTTGGTACACTGGTGTATATGGGCAGGGATATGCTGTTATCAAGATATTCCCTTGTAATTCAACGGTCTCCAAATGTCCTCAAGGTAAACACATTCCAACTTGGGAAACAACTAACAATGCAATGTTCAGTGTTGATTTTCTCTATTATTTGAATAGATCTTTGGTCTATAAAATATCAGAAAATGCTGAGAAATGTTAAAAGCCCAAGATGACATCCTCAAATGTCTTGTTTTGTCCATGAACCAAATATATTCAGTTTACTGTCACAGAGAAGTAAAAAATGACTAATCAATTACCAAATTAGTTGGTTATTAATTTAATAGTAATCGATAGTCACGTATTGAAGTCAGGCACCGGGCTCTTCTCATGCACTGTTAGTACATGTACCTATGAAAAGTATTGCACCACAATTCGTATAACAAATGAAATCGTGAGCCAGTAATTTGCGTATAACCCATGCAAATAATACGGCTACGATCATGTGACAAATTAGTTGACGGGAGTAAAGAAGGAAGTCGTATAGAGACTGAAAGTCTGTGTAAAAAGGCAGGTTGGGGTGGTGGATGGGTCAAACAAACACAGGACTTTCCCTCAGGAGACCGGAGTTCTTGTCCCTTGTGAAACCAAGTGAACTTTGAGTTATTTTAAGGCACATCATCACCATGTATCTTTTCCTAAACCTAACCTACATAACTTTACTAAACTTAACCTACATGACTTCACCTTCCTAAACCTAGCCTATGTAACTTTACATTAAGTACAGTATCGTCATTCGTGGAGCACTAATTTGTTGAATATCATACGAACCGTTGTATGAGGATATGGTGGAGATTGTCAGAGGACACAAAAGGAAGAGTAAAGAATGATCACATCCCAAGACAAAGGTCACACATCTCCCCACCAGAGATGACTATCCCTCTGTAACCACTTTGGAGATGTCCTAGGTGCTGTCAACTGAAAGAGTTACTGGGAAGGTTAGACTTAACAATCTCCCAGTGTGTGCTGGGAGATGCAGAGCAAGACTGAGAGCCAGATCTCAACCCTAAAACCTTTTTCTGGGTCCAATTTGTGCTGAATCTCACAAATGTTACAGCTTTGACTCAAAGCATTATTCAACCAGACTGTTAAAATGAAATTATTAATGTGTGTTAATAACTGACTCATATTATAACACAAGTTTTATCTTGGCAAAGAAGGATTGGAATGTAATGCAGAGAAAAAAGGGGGAGATAGAGTTGAATGAATGGATACAGAGTGGAGATTAGTGGAAAAAAGCTGAGTGATTAACAAAGCAGAGAACAGAGGACTGGAGGTGAATGAAGAGTCAGTGTGAAGAGAAGACAGAGTAAACAGAGCGACTGTCCAAACCTTTAACTGTCTATTCACTGTGCAGCATTTCTGCTAACTCTGTCTCTCTCACACACACACAACCTTTCTCTCCATCCTCCCGACCTGGCCAGACTGAGAAAGGTTTACTACTCTAATTTCACCACAGTAAAAAAGCCCGGACCTGACTATTTATTTTATAAACTCAGGATATAGCCGAATAGCTAGTGGAAACATATAGTCTTACCTCAAGCTGCCAGCTATCATATCCTGTATGCCTGCCGAAAATATGATCTATGAAAATACAAGGTCATTAAAAAAGACGGCTGGGTGACAGGATCCAAGGTAATTCATCATTTTCCAGTCAAACACAAAGACTTTACATAATGAGCTCGATTGAAATAGAGAGAAGTTACCGTATCACATATGGTTGTACTTATCCTGTTTCACCGGGTCTTTGCGCTCAGGCTTTCCATAGTTCTGTATATTGGCTTTTCTAATTGTGTGGTCACTTTTGGCCGAGTTCACTTGATCTATTGTTAGATAGTAGGACATCAAATTAGGGTCCAAATCATCCTTTAATTACCTTAAGCTTTGTGACTAGATGGGGGGATGGATAATGTAATAAGTCACATCAGCACAATGCAATTTGAAAGCAGATACTGACCTCCAGCAGCCCCCAGAGAGCAAAGCATACAATGTCAATTTTTTTTTTCAATTTAGTGCAATATGGGGTGTTTTCAGAGAGGGCTGGAGCATTATCTATTGGGTTAACACTCATTTAAAAAGGAACAAAAAAAAAGGCTTTTGACAATAAAAACTTGAAAAGTCAATAGGATGCTCAATGTAAAATACATAAAGAGGGGAAAAAAGCACAGTCTGGACTCAAAATCCACCTGAACTCCTGCTTGGTACAGCGGGTCCTACGGCAGTATGAAAAGATGAGTTTGGTTACAGGCTTGTAATTGGGGATTAACACCTGGGTCAGTGTTATGATTGGATGGTAGTCGTTGGGTGGAGATGAGAGAAACATAAACCCTGAAAGCATTTGAAACCCCGCAGTCCCTTAGGGGGAGAAGATGAAAGATAAAGAATGAATTAGTGTGAAATCCATGTACACAGCAAATACATGCATGCATCCAGGCAATCACACACTCTCTCTCTCACTCTCACACACGTACACAAAAACCCACACACACACACTTTTGTGATTTAAAAACAGCATCTTCTCTGTTTCTGATTTGATTGAGAGCACTGCAAAGCATATAAGCAGAATAAAATCAATGGCTTCATACTAACCAACAAGGGCTGCACCCAACCATTCAGGCGGCACTTACTATGCCACTTGAATCAATAGCAATACTCCCTCCAGAAGGTAATTTACCCAGTCTTTGGGAAAAATAAAAATGCATCTTACACTTGAAGCACATTATTGAAAACAACTCATGGCATATGAATGTGTGCTATCCATTTTCATGAGAAAATATGGCATGTACAGTATATTTTAAAATAAAAAATACATGTGCAGACGGCAGTCAGACAAGCCCTCATTTTATTACAGCGACAGAGTGAGCAAGTGCTCGCTAACTCATGCATAATTCAATTCAAAAAGCACCACCTGAACACGCAACCTTAAACAACCTTGAAAACAAAGTTGGGCGTCTCCTCCAGCCTAATACATCTGTTAAAAGTTAATGGCTGAACTTAATGCACATCTATTGTCCATTTATTAGCCATGTTACTGCTGCACATTGTAGGCAAAGCAGCAGATCTGCGGCCGGCCGATGGATGGTAATCCAGGACTGGACAGGTATTGATGTGCGGAGCTTTAATGGAAAGGGGCGATGAGTGCTTTGACTTTGCCTAACTCACTTTACGACTTCTCAGAAGTGCTGTTGTCCAGGAATTAATGGATTGAAGAGGATGAGGACGGTTGTTGAAGAGGCAGCAATTAGCTATAAAAGAACTGGAGAGCCTCTCAAATGTGTGTTGATTCACTCGTGCACTCTACGCAGGCAGAGGTGCCAAACCTATTGATGATCATGCTTATGGATGACAGTGATTAATGTCTCACAACAGCCACTTGGTGCGTGGTTTTATCTAGAGCATCATAAAGGAGCTCTTAGCGCAAATATTTGCAGTATGGGTGGCCGGAAAGAGACTCAAACCCAAGAGAATATGAGGGCTGTACTGATGCCTCATTAAATGTATTTGGTATATTGTTACCAGGCTATCATATTGTATGTGTCAGAGGCAATTACACTGATATCTGACTGAATTATGGGCTCCTGGGAGGGATGAGGTTGTATTTGCTTTGTCTACATGAAATCAGGATTACATTAACAACAGAAGTGCTGTTACAATGCTGTGCAGTGAGAAACCTTTTGCTATAAACAACTGTTTGTTTTTGGCTTGCAACCCTTTATAGCCACACAATGCATACTTGCGTTATTTATTTCTCAGATTGTTTCAGTTTAACATTATTTTTTTTGATTTTTCATATTGTGATGCCTAAGGGAACCAATATGGATGGATCACTGAACAGGCCCACTGGGCACTGTAGCAGGAACCTAAAGCGTCACGAGTCCCACTGGCCCTCACCCTCAAACTGTCACTCAAATGAACACGTACTAACCGGGAAGAGACTCAAAATGACCACAAAAAGGGTAAACGACCACAAAGAGACATCAAATTACCAAAAAAAAAAGACACAAGATTACCTCAAAGACACATAAAATAACTATAAAAAGGGCCAAAACAACCATAAAGACACACAAAAGGACCAAGAAAGACATGAAATGACTTCAAAGACACACAAAATAATTACAAAAAGGGCAAAATCAGCCACAAATAATGACCAAAAAAGACCAAAAATTACTATAAATAGACAAAATAACTACAAAAACAGGGAAACAACCACTAAGACACATAAAACAACCAAAAAAAAAAAAAAACTACAAAGAGAAACAAAATTGCCTTAGAGACATAAAGTTACCATAAAGATACAAAATTATCACAAAGAGACCCAAAACCACAAACAAACAGATGCACGGCTACAAAGAGGTGCAAAACAACAAAAACAAACAAACAAAAAAGGACATTAAACCACCTCAAACTCTTCTGTGTCTTGCTCATAGGAGAGGTGGTGAGGTCCTTTGCATGTCTGTTCCTGGGGGCCCATTGTCTCATAATCCGCCCGTGGGAACCACTTGTTCAAACTACCATATTCTAGGCTTTACTGTACTCTCTGCTATCATTTAGGAATAAAATACAAAAGTTTGAATGCACCCTCACATCTCTCCTAAACACGCTCTCAGTGGCTCCCTGCTGCAATAACAAAGCCAAAGTTGAATTGCTCTTGTTTGTAACTTCTTTAATCTCTTTACAGTTCATCCCTCTGATTTGCAGACTGATCCTAGAAATGAGGCAGAACCCTGGACAACTACCTGCCACTCACAAGGATGTCTTCACACTTACATCACCCATTTGCATCGTCCGTGATTACGTGATCCTCAATGTTTGCAAAATCTCTCTCTCTCTCTTTCTTTCTTTCTTTCTTTCTTTCTTTCTTTCTGTCTGTGCTCGCTTTTCTCCCTCTCGGTCGTACCCACTTTCAGCCGAGCTCAAAGAAAGGAGATTTTTATCCCCCCACTGACTTGTGATACATGCCTTTTCTAAGGTTACATGCAAGTTACATCACTCGCCTAAAACAAGGTTGTTGCAATGAACGATATCTAGAAGGAACGCAGTCCCTGAGAAACAGTTCAATATGTTACAGAGAGGACTTAGCTAACCCACAACTCAAGGCAAAAAAAATACAATGTTATATCTAAACCTTACATATTTCATCATCGCACACAAAGCAGTGAGGTCATTGCGTATTCAAATCACCTTGCAGAACGGGGACAACACTGCATAACCTTGATACTTTAGATTATTCATAGAGGCCACAACGACTTCAAAGTCTATCATCAGGAGACAGAGTCAAACAATCTCCATTACACACTTCATAAGCTAGAATTGCCGCTGCATGTATGTGTGTTTGCGTGAGTGTATGTGTGCACCATGTGATCTTACAGTTGGAGACCCAGAAAATGATGTGATAACAGTGGCAGTAATATGCCACTCGAGAGTACTTCACGCAGGCAAATCCCATTCTTCAAAACGACAATGGATTTCAATCACGCTGGGTGAATTTTCGAGAGTTGGCGGCTGCGACATAAACAATTTACGGTGCGCTGGCGCCTGTGTGAGCTCAAGATTGTATTAGTCAGACATAAGATATCATCATTATAGACTTAAATGGAGAAAAGCATATAGACTGACCCGTTTATGCCCTGAATACACACACACACACACACACACACACACACACACACACCGGCAAACATATAATCTAGACATGCGTAATACCCTCAGCGCACAGGTTGATATGTAGGTGTTGGAGTGAAAACCGTGAGGCACTGCAGCCACAGGAAGCCTGTGAATTGAGCACTAATGTCCACAACGTGCCAATGTCTGTGCAAAATGGTGCCTCTGGGTGTGTTAGACCCACACACACATGCACAGTACACAATAATGTGTGAAGAGAGGGAGCAGGACAGATAGGTAATGGAATAGATGAAGCGATACAGAGATGGTGTGATAGTGGCTTGTGGTGATTGCTGTGTGCGCTGGGTACAGATGTGGAGAGATGGAGCAGAGAACAGACACAAGAGAGAGATAAAGGTGTGGAGAACGAGAGGACGGAGGTGTTAAAGAACAGAGTTGAGGGACAGGTGGGGGCGATTGAGATTCAGACGGAGTACGCAGAGAAACAGGAGAAATCTATCGGTATGCAAGTGTAGTAACCCCTCCTCTCTTTCCATCATCCCTCTCCTCTAGACCATGCACACACATACACACACACACACACATACGGAGTCATCGGCAGCCAGATGGAGCAGTATGCAGAGCATGTCCCATCAAACTCCACCCGCTTGTCAAGAAGATGTATGGATGCAACGCCCTACCACAAGCCCGCAAACACACAAATACATACACAGACACACAGCTGCAGGGGTGCATGCACAAATTGCAAGCAAAACAACACAACTCTCTCTGTCCCACGCACGCACACACACACACACACACGCACGCACACAGATCAGATTTTCATCATCTTATTTATTTCCTTCACCAGCAGATGCAGGATGCAGAGGAAAGCAGTACCACCATCAGTGTGTCCCTTTGGACTTCCTCTCCTCCATTCTCTCTTTTCCTGCCATCTCTCTCTCTCTCTCCCTCTCTCTCTCATTTTCTCCATGTCGGTCCCGACTTCACTCGTTCCCACTGTGAACACACACTGGTGAACACATATTCCTCCCGAAGGTTCACGTTGACTGCCGCTTCATCTCATCGCCCAGCAACATTAAATGATGCAGGGACTTTGGGCACAGTGTGATGTAGTTTCCCCTCGCCAGTAACAGCTTTTGTTACTCAAGGAATCAGCACATTAGCTGTTACCCATCATGCATTCACTGCTAATGTCATTCCTTTACACATCACTCCACGGGATCAACACATTGCTCAACCAGTTACCTGGTAAATTAAACCTCTATCACACCTCAAACTCTTTGTTTCCTTTAAACACAGTTAGCTCTTATGGCATTTTTCAAAATGATACAACCTTAATAACAGTTGCCATTTTTGCTAGTTATACGTAGCCATACTGAGACTGACAAAGTCATTTGTCACACTTCACTGAAAAAAATAACTTACGTCTTGAAACTTTTACTACCTGAGGTTTTCCTGAGTGGCCAGCTGGTGGAGTAGTTTAATGGGATCCACTAATGTGATTATTATTACATTTTTTCTTTTCCAACAGTCATATTGTAGAAATATGCTGCATCTGGGACTCTGGTTATCTGAAAAATGACTCGCTAGCAATGCTGGAGTTTCTCCCTGAGACGCACAAATACAGGAATGTTGGAGTCAAAGGTCACTGTATGTGGTTCTCATGAAATTTTTGTGTCATGAGTAAAAAAGACCTTAAGTGCATTTTAACTGTTATATTTCAAACAACACTGTGTAACAATTAAAAGGACGCTGCACCCCTAAATCAAAAATACATATTGTCCCTCTTACCTGTAGTGATATTTATCAATCTAGATTGTTTTGGTGTGAGTTGCAGAGTGCTGGAGATATTAGCGTCAGAGATGTCTGCCTTCTCTCCAATATAATGGAACTGGATGGCACTCAGCTTGTGGTGCTCCAAGCGCCAAAAAAAGATTGAAAAGCTTTAATTTAGGAACTATTTTCTTTCTGTATCGCCGTGCAGAAGGAAGAGTGCATCTACTCACGGACAAGAGGCTTGTGCTTATAATATGTAAACATTAATGGCGTCCTCCTCGGCTGAGCTGTCACCTTAGCTAGCTCAGTGGTGCTAGATGAGCTAGCACCACTGGCTGCACGCTTCCTTCTGCACAGTGATATGACTGGTGGGTGTAGTTCGGTAGAAAGAAAATAGCTCCTACATGAAACTGCTCACAACAAGGTCTGTGAATTATCTTGAGTAACTGGGTCATGATTTCTGGAAAGAGACATTGCTGTTGAGTTTTTAAAACGTAATTTTTGGCGCTTTGAGCACCACAAGCCGAGTGACATCTAGTTCCATTATATTCAAGAGAAGGCAGACATGTCTACAGCAAAATTTTCAGCACTTGACAACTCAAACCAAAACAGTCTAGATGGTTAAATAGCACTATACAGGTAAGAAGACAAACATGTATTTCTAATTTTGGGGTGGACTGTCCCTTTAACAATATAAGAATGAAACTAATACAAGAATATACTGAGAGAAAGTGCAGTATTCTCCTTCATCATTGGTGTATTTTGTCTTAATTTCAGCTAATTGTGACACTCAACCATAAATAGGAGGCTGGATATACAGTACAGACTGAAAGAGTGATGGCACAGCACGAAAGCACTGCAAACAGATCTGCTCCTGATCAGTGTTGACAGTCCTCTGTATCTCCAACCATATCTGTATTTTTCTCTCAGTGTAACATCATGTGTTTACACTTTGTCAAGCCAGCAAAGACATAAGGAGATTTCTCAATCGCACACAAAGGTCTGAACACCATCTGTTCCATCACACAAACATTAACACGCACACGCACGCACACAAACACAAAAATACATAAACCAAACACACAACTCCTGCAAAACACCTCCGACTACACCCACATACTGGACAATAAAACATATGTGGTGGATAACATTAGGAGTCCTTCGCTCTTTTTCGAAAAATAGATTTATAGTAATGTCTGTTTTACCCATCTGTTGAAATAAAGTCTCTCTTGCAGAGAGAGAGAGAGAGAGAGAGAGAGAGAGGGGAAGCAAGTGTTAAGGAACAATAAAAATGATTCACAGTGCCCGTTACGTGTCCTCTCAAATCGAACCGATTCCTGCCACATCTTGTTGCCAGGCAAAATTGAACTACAGGGCCTTGTAAAATAAAGACGGGCAGTGGGAATGGGTGGCGGAAAAAATACAGAGAGAGGGTGGAGGAGGGAGAGAAGTGGGTCAGGGAGAGGTAAAGGTAAAGAAAACATAAGGATATGTACAATGTGAGCTTAACATTACTACAGGAGTGGCTGAACTAGAAACATACTGCCATCAGACATTTTTCCACAGCACAGCCAAGCAGGGCTAAACATATTTATAAAGCTCTATCAAAAGCAGTGTTTATTTATATAAAGCTGGCCTGTCATTGCCATTAACAACATGATGTCAAAATAATCATATGAATGTTGCTTTTTTGGGAAAAAAAAAACAGCGATATAAATCAGATGTAAGCCTTGGGGAGCTCTGTTTTGCCGTTTGATGGAAGCCAGCCGATTGGAAATTGCTTTCTGTGTACAGTTTGGTTCATTTCTGATGCCATGCTGACACACGGCCAAGTGAACCCAAATGGATCTGGGTGTTTTCCCAGGCAGGAGTCTACGCCAGCGGAGACGGACTCACACAAAAAGACTCAACACACATCCTAATGCTGACGACAAATGGCTTCTTTCTCCTGAGCTTCACACACAGACAGTGGATTACCCTTCTTGCTTTTGCTTTTTGGTTGTGTGTGACTTAGGCGTAGTATCAGAAGTATTCAGATCTTTTACTTGATTAAAAGTAGTAATACTACAGTGTAGAAATTCTGTTACAAGCAAAAGCACAGAAGTATTAGCATTGAAATATACTAAAGAAAAAATACTCGTATACTAGTATGTAGAATGGTCCATTTCAGAGTCATATAAATTATATTATTGAATTATAATTATTAAACAGTCACGTGTTGATCACATTAATGTTGCAGCAGGTAAAGGTGGTGCTAATTTATTGCTCTACATATACTGCTGGGTGGCTTTACAGTACAAGTGCAAGTACCTTAAAATTGTACTTCAGTTAATTACTTGAGTAAATGTACTTAGTTATACTCCACCACTGTTTACAGTAGGAAACAGCAGCCTAACTGTGGGAATTGTCAGTTGTGCACTTTTGCATTTGTAGATCTATAAACACGAAGCTTTTCTGCTGCTGGTGCTGAGGAAAACCTACAAGAACACACATGCACGAACCTTCTATGAACTGTGTGACCCAATTTAAAATCACTGATGCATCCACTCCATCACTAACACAAACACATCAATACGCACTGATACATACACACATGCCCAAGTGGCAATTTGTATCTTTTCCTCTTGTATGTCCTTACGTTACATGGAACCTTCTCTCTGCAGCCACTTTGACTGTGTGTGTGTGTGTGTGTGTGTGTGTGGATGCTAAAAGGAATTATATCCCTGTCTTCAGGAGCGAAATCAATTTTCAACAGGCAGTAAAGGCCCTCGTGTTTTACATGACAGTTATCTTTTACTATGTGGAGAGACACAGAGGCACAGAGGGAGAGGATGGATGGATGAAGGGATGGATAGATGGAGTGATATACAATGTGGGCTAAGTGAGAGCACGGCTACACTGTGTGCGATGGGGAGGAAAGCAGACACGGACGGAAGGGTGAAACAGATGTGGAAAACTGAGATGTAGAAAGGAGGAAGAGATAGGAAACGGGAGGTGAGGATGCTGAAGACAGGGGATGAAAACGGGAGATAACATTAAGTGCCTATGAGAGACAGATGGGGAAATCAAAGGCGAGAGGCAGAGGACGAGCACAGAAAAAAGAGGGCAGAGGCTAACAGTAAGGGAGGGAGGGTTCCTGGGGGGGACGGTGGGGGAGGGAACCAGCCTGTCTGCCTGGTGTTTTCAAAATATCACATGACGGCTGCCATGTGTTGGAAATTACTGCCGGTTAACTATCTTCCCCAAAACCGCTCCGAAAAAATATGTCTGCAATTTATGAAATGTGTTCCAGGGCTCAGCTAAGTAGAACCAGATTTGCAAAACAGAAAAAAAAAACCTTTACCCCTCACCGCCCCCTTCGCTGAAAACCGCTACACTCTTTTCTTTTTTACACTCCTGCTCCCTCTCCTCCACCCCCTCCCTCCTTTCCCCTGTAGGAGAAGATGTTTAAAAACAGGGTTTGAGTCACATCTGGTGAACAGGGAGCCAGAGAGTGGTGGTCGGTGTGACCTCGCATCAGGGCATTTCCAGGCTTACATTGTGTGTGTACCTGTGTGTATTTGTGTGATATGGTGACCATGGTTTGCTAATGGCTCTGAGTGGCTGAGAGTAGAGTACGTCTGGAGGGGGAGGCAGTGGAGGGCAGGCCTCCACACACACACACACACACACACACACACACACACACACACACACGCTGTACCACCACGACCATTCCAGGTCAGCCATGTGTCTTTGTCTCCTTTCATCTAACCATTACACAGTTTCTCCTCCTCTCCTCCCTCCTCATCGTTTCACCTTTCACTGTCTCACCTCCCTGTCAGCCCACAGCCATCTGAGTCCACTGACAAACAAGAAGAGAGGATCTCAAAATGGGCAAGAATACCAGTTCACAGCAAAGCTTTGACGTACACTGACCTCTGAGACATCAGTGATGGAGTCGACTGTAGAGTCTCTGCCTGGATTCCACATGTTCTATGCGCCATACAGAGTATATGTGATGTGAACTGCACATGGGACTCATTATTTTGGATTATTAGTTCTTAAAATAAATCCAAAAATGTATCTGTGTTTAATTTAAATATTAAAAAAAAACGCAAACATTAAATTTAAACAAGAGTTACACAAAAGGAGTGTGAAAAGTGACAACATTTGCTGTAGTTTAAAGCTGTAGTTGGTTATTTGCTGATGCTGTCATTATATTCACACAGCACTAAATGAGACAGATAATCTGTTTAAAGAAATTGTCTATTTCTCACCTCAAATGTTTTCAGCAACATGTTTTAGTGCACTGTCTAGCTGTAAAATGACAAAGTTAGTCCGGCTGTTGGGCAGTGCTTGGTACTGAGGTCAACTGTTTCCAACATGGCTGCTGGTTTCAATGTTACAGCTAAACAGTACACTAAAATATGAGGCAAAAACATTTGAGGCAAGAAACAGGCAATGTAGTAGCAGACTCTTGATTTATATTTCATCAGCGCTGCCTAGTGTGACAGTTCAACCGCAGCTCACGAGCGGTGATCAATATGATTGACAGCTGTTTCAGAGGCTGCTCAGCTGCAGTTTGGTTGTTTTCAGTGCACCGCGGTGGATTCCAGTCATTAGAAGCAGTAGGAAGAGGAGGAGAGATTATCTGTCTCATGTTCGTCTTTCAGAATATAATGACAGCTTCAACAAATATGACACAAAAGTTATTTTCATAAAGTGGCTTTAACCTTTTATTGTGTCTGTCTGTTGCTTTGAAGCACTCACAATCAGCAGGTCATTCAAGAGGTCATTCTCATTGTTCTTCTTTTCATTTATCTCTGAGCTGAAGCACTGCAACATGCAACAGTCCGCTTTTTCCACCATTTTAGTTCATTTTTAGCAACTATTGTACTTGTCTTTCTCCTATATGTTGCTCTATTAGACACTGGCTTTTAATCTTGCTCATTGAAAACACTTCTCATCTTGTATATTTGTATATTTTGAGATATACTCTGGTTGTCACTGGTTGTGAATGAAGATTTTTGTTACTGTATTTAGGGCTACTGTAATTTGAAGCATTCTCTGGCACAAGAATTTCCTTTGGGATAAATAAAGCTCTATTGAGTTGAATTGAAGAAACTGTATTTTGTTTAGGACAAAACAAGCCAAATATCAAAGCATAAAAACAACAAAACAACAATTTAAACCTTAAATTTTGCAGTTTTTTTCTCTTGGATTTTGGTGAAAAAGGAAATTGATTGGCCTTATATTTACAGTATGATACATACTGTGTATGCCATATGTAGATCTGCAACGACAGTTGATTGAAAGAAAATTAATCAGCAGCTATTTTAATAATTAATTATTTGTTTTAGTAATTTTTCAAGAAAAAATGTCAAACGTGCTGGTCCCAGCTTCTAAAATGTGAGAATTTGCACATTTTCTTTGTTATTTATTATTGTAAATAAAGAGTCTGATATTTGGATAGTTAGTTGGAAAAATTATGGTTAGCATTTTTCAGTTTTTTTTTTTGACAATGCATAGACTTAAATATTAATCAGTTAATCATGAAAATAATTGGCAGATTAGTCAATAATGGAAATAATTGTTTGTTGCAGCCCTAGTCATATGTAAAAGAATATTTCATGATAAATGTGATGAACTCTAACATTATTTTCACCCTCAGTGACAATGCTGTAATCTATCTCCAACATGTTGGTTTTATCAGTTGTTTTCCTGGACTGCTGTCGGCTCTGAGCAGCCAGGAGCCTCAGCACAAAACAGTAAAACTTTGCTCTGACATCATGAAAGTTAACTCAGCACCGTGGGACACATGATGCAGTCTTTGTTCTGCAGGAGGCGCTTCAGATCACTGTCCTTCCCACATCCACCTCCCACTGTCCATCAAACAACAGCAGCTTTTTAACCAGCACAACTCTGAACTCTGTCCCCACACCCACCACCAACACTACTAATAGCATCATCACGACAGTCCCATTGTTTTGTTTTTCTGCTGCATAAACACAAACACACACACACACACACACACACACACGCATAGACTCAGACACACAGCCTAACCGCTCTCCAGTGCTACAGATGGATGCCACCACTCTCTCTGGAGCGTTGCCAGCGCCAGCTAGTGAACAGCTTGCCTGGCACAGTGCTCTGCGTGTGTATGTGTGTGACTGTGTGTGTGTATGTGTGTGTTTGTGCCTGCAGAAACAGTAGCGAAATAGCCTGGCGCAGATGGGTGGCCAAAATACCCCCCCCCCCCCCCCACACATACACACAAACACACAAGAACACAGACACATGCACACACACATATGCTCCAGAATAGAGACACACACACACACACACACACACACAGTGTCTCGGTTCTGCTTAAGTGTTCCCGACCTGGCACACGCTGCCGCTTGCACAGCTGCTTCCTCAGAGGCACGCACACTTATAGACACACTCACACACACACACACACACACACACATACACACACATACAGTGAACACACAGCAGAGGATTGCAGCAACACAAACACACACATACATCTGTGCTTAGTTTACACTTCCTGTTTAAGGCATGGGAAGTATAAAGTCCACACTCATACACATGCACACATCCACACGCTGCACCACCATTCACACACCACCAAAGCCCACACACAGACAGGCGTGTGCATGCCTTTGAATCTGCCTCACACACAAACACAAACTAATACGGTGCTTTATCCTCAGTAGCTATTCAGCCTTGTATGTATCTGCTTGTTTTGCTCGACACACAGAGAGAAAACATCAAGGCGTTCAGCTGGAAAGCCTCCAGTGCTGGCAACCTGCCAGCAGAGGCCTATAGATCAGCACGATCATAGGAGTGTGTTAAGACACATCACTGTTTAATGATTTGACAATGAAATTAAGACATGAAAGCTCTTGCTGGAACAACAGAACCAACAGAATGTAATTACAATGCAGCTGTGTGCGGCTGAAGATGTTTTAAAGCTCAAGGTGTGATGTGAATCCTTGTGACAGGCAATCTGATGCTGCTTCATGCTTTGACTCTGTTTTTTCATTAGACACAGCTGTACAGTAACCGATTCACAAAATGCTGCTTCTGAAGCATGAATACTAGAAAACAGGAGCGAGATTCTTTTAGGGTGAAAGGATGCTCTCTCAGGATCAAACGAAGACAGAGAAACTTTAACAGCTGAATAAGTCACTTGGTAGACAGCCTGCCAGTCAGTCAATGAGCTCAGGCGGCTGGCAGCAGGTACCCTCGCCCCAGTACATAGGGGAGAGCATGGTGGCTGGCAGTGCCAACTGTGCACTGGGTAGCCGTGCCAACTCTGCCAGCCTTGCAGTGTCTGTTTGCCAGTGCCATCTGGGGAAGAACAGCTCTGCGCACATACAGTACCTCTCCTCAGCTCAGAGGGCACAGACACACACACATGCATGGATGCACACAAGAAAGCAAGGGCAGAAAATGCACTCTACATACATGCAGCATGCACAAATACGCATGGCATGAACACACATACAGAAAGGCACACACACACACACATACACACACGCACAGCCGGCCGCTGACAGCTCACCATCTGTGCGCTGCCTCTGACTTCTCCCTCTGCTTCATTCTCTGCCCTTGTTTTTTGCTTTCATAAACTCTCGGTCCCTCTCCTCCCTTCCTCGCATTCTCTCCTCGTGTCTCATCTTATCAGGTGGATTTCTGAGCCACATATTCCTGCGTTATGTCACGACCACCTGTGTATTGACACTTAACATGTATTTTTTATATTGTAGCATATAAGATTAAGATGTGCTGTTGCTTGACAGGTCTTTTCCAGGTTAACTGGCAGTGAACAAGACAGGCAGAGTCCACAGAGGCTCCGCTCTAAACTGCCTTTCCTCTCTATTAGATGCACAGATGAGATGAGAGACCTTAAGAGGTGTCCTTAATAATCATACTGAAACACATGTGTATGTAATTAATATAAGCATAAGCATGCATGCATATAAAACCTGGAATACATCACACGAATCCTGAGAGAAAGATGAAAAACATCGAACAAAAGGGGAGAATGTAAAGAAGAACATCCCACATATTACACAGTGTTCCTCTTCAGAGAGGAGAGAGGGTGAGAACAAAAGAGCAATGTGGGGAGAGAAATAGAGTGACAACGGAAAGTGGAGAGGAGAGGGGGAAATAAAAAGGAGGAGGAGAAGAGAAGTGGGAAGGTAGCATGAGTTCAGAAGCGTGGAATTCACATCAAAGAAAAGCTAAAACAGGTCACTGTCTTTACCAGAGTTATGCCTTGGGTGAAGCTCTCTGTCTCTCTCATATGTTTCTCATTTAAACCCTCTGAACCACTGTTTGAAAATGAAGGCCAGGGAAAGACACACGTATATTCCTCTTTCTCTCTTCAGCTGGAGCATTGCTCATGTGTGATTTAGCTCATTTGCCGAACTGAAAAAATAAGTGTGACTTCGTCCAGATGCTGTTCCATTCATCTTAACATTTTTATCCCAACATCACAGTTTAACAGCTTGACTTTCGGAACAGCACCGAGCCCATCACTTTTCTCCTCTACAACACAACAGCTGTAATTTTTTCAATCACAAATCTCCCCTCTCTTCCTATTCCTCGCTCCATTTATTTCTTTCCCTCTCGCTGGCCACCACCACCTACAATAACTGATTGTTTCTCCCACCATCTATCCTTTCCTCCTCCCCACTCTCCCCCGCTGCCCCCCTTCCCTCCGGCAACTGCGTAACACCATCAAAAACATCTACAATTGAACACCTTCCTATTATTCTTACTCTTTCTTACCCTTCTTTCTCATTTCATCGCCCACTTCCTTCTGCCGCTGCCTTCTTCCTGCTCTCTCTCTCCACCACTTATACCTATTTTCACCACTCTGTACGCCTCTCTCCATCCTTCTCTCTATCCAGCCCCCCCAAAAGCACCACATGCTCTGGCAGCGGCAGAAGAAGTAGCCTCATTACAAACAAGGAAAATCCATTTGGAGCAGCCGTCTGCTGCTTCTCTGGCCCCCTCTGAACTCTCCTGAGAAGTAATGCCCCACATCTCTCCTCTTTCCGGCGCTCTTCTTCTGTTCTCTCTCTCTTGGATTTCCCATCTTTCTAATTATTTCTCTCTATTTCGCTTTCTCTGTGTCTTATCTGTTTCTTGAACCACTTACTTCCTCGCCTTTTCACCACCTTCAGAATTGCTCTCTGTGCTAGTGTTGTCAAAAATATAGATTTATTGATACATAGTGATACTGAATATTTGAAATGATTTTAATACTCATTTTCTGCAGTTTAGATACATAGGTACCAGCTTTGTTACTGCAGTCATTCTGCTGTTTTCTGCGACTAACCAAGAAAAGAAAAGTTGTTATAGCCTTCTTCTTATATTCATCTTTTAATACAAATTTTAACGACCTTTAATGACCTCAATGTCAATTTTCCCTGTAGTATTGAAAATGGCATCCAAAATTGATATCAAGATATATCAATATTCAAGGTGTAGGTAGGTAAGAGCTCAATATCATCATACTGAAATAATTTAATTATCAATTCATGTCTTGATATGGAAAATATTTGCAGAACAATGTACAAAGTGATTCTAAAATATAATGCTGTCGACTTTTTTTAATGAAATAAACTGCGCCCTTTACAAATTAAACCAAAAGTTACTTGAATCATTAAATTCGGACAACAGAATTTAACACAATATGACCATATAATCCCAACACAATTACACTTACAGTTGACAAATATTAGCGGTGGAGGAAAAAATCGATACAGCGTAGTATCGCAATATTTTAGTCGGGCAATATCATAGCTTATCTTTACACAGACGCCACGTATTGATCTTTTAAATATATAAAAAATATTATTATTACAAATACAAATTAAACTTTGGGTAGACCACTAGCATAATAAAAATCAATAGCTTTTTCTTTGGGGACATAATTTGCAGTTGAAAAAAGGTGATGATTTGCAACATATCCCAACATATTTTATCACAATACTCGGCATAATGCAACACATTTAAAATCGCAATATTATTTTATTGTGACATAAGTATTGTGATAATATCATATAGTGGGGCCTCTGGTGATTCCTCAGCACTTATAAATAGCATTACCCAATGTTTTTGGGCCATTTGGGAGCAGGGGAAACAGGCTATAAACACAACAGTGAAATATTAGTTATATTGTTGTATAAAGGTGATAGAGAGCACTAGCTAGAAAATATTTGCTTATTTACACTTCCAGCATACAATATTAGCAGCTGGTTAGAGTCATGTTTGTGTCCATCATGTGGATAGGTCTATAGTTGACTCTCCTTGCTCTCCACTATAGATCCATGTTGCTTTATTAGATTTGCTCAGGGCGAATCTGATAAAGCAACATGCCAGCTTGCTCCTTTTATGTTTTCAATTCAAGCTGTCAATTAATTGTCAACCTGAGTATCCTGGTGTGTGCTGGAACTTCTATTTCCTTTTTGGTTCATGCCGGAAATTAAGCGTTTGATGCTGAAAATTTTCTGGTAGAGGAACCCCAAACCCCCAATTTCATATATGTCCCCTGCAATGTTCAAACAAACCTACTGTCTTGCTCTCCACCAGCTCCTCAGGGAAATATCTGGCTATTTACCAGCTAGCTGCTAACTGTGTCTGTCTGACATGTGGTGCTGGGCTGACAGTAAACACTGTATTAGAGCTTTTTCACTGAAAACAGCTGCCTGCTGCAGCTGGAAACAACATTAACAAGAGCAGTGAGAGTGAACCAAAACAGTAAAGTTGCAGGCCGTAAAACCAAAACAACGTGCTGAAAGATGCTAAAAGCTTTGTAGTGCTGAAGGGAAACTGCAGTTGTTGGTGACTAGAAGCGACGTCTCTCGCATTACATGTTGTCATTTAATACATTGTTAAAATAAAAATAATGATCATAGCAGCTTTAATATTAGATTTCATTTCTGTGATACAGATATCAGATGTTGCTACCAGGCTAAAACAGAGTAGCGCTATCATACTAAAATCAGAACAAAATCCCACAGTGTATGGATAATGTATCCAGTACCTACAGGAAACATTTATCACTTTTGTTCAGTGACCTCAAACTTATAGTGTAGGTCCATTCAGTTAAACTAATGGATTGGATCGATTCTCAGCAGTGGGTTTTTGCAGTAAGAAAATGAATCACCGCACCACTTCCTGTCATTTTCTCTATTCTCCTCATCTTCCACCGTGGCTCCTTTTTTCCTCTTCCCTCTCTCACTCTGTCTTTTAAAAGCTCCTCGCTTCTTTTCACCCTTCATTCCTCCCTCCAGTGCTCCCTCTCCCTCTCTCGCTCTCTCCTTCTGCTCTGCCATCATCACAACATCTGATTAACATATGTCTGGGCTTTCACTCCCTGTCAGCTTGCAGGCATCTGCACACACACACACCCACACAAGCACACACAGTTGCACAATCTCATGCACCACGTCTCAGGTTCAGGAAGGTAAAGGACCAAAAAGAAAAATCCCTTTTAACTGCATTTACCTCCCTTTGTGTGTGTGTGTGTGTGTGCGTGTGCGCCACAACAGTGATGATGGGAGACAAAGCATCTTAACATTACTGCAAGCCAACAAGCTTCATGCTCCCCAGTGAGCTGCTTAAAATGCCAGTAATGGAGAAGAGAGAAAAAGGGATAAAGAAATATAATAAGACACGCAGAGAGACAAGATAGAGACAGATGAGAGTGAAAGTGTGTGTGCGTGCATGATGTGTGTGTGTGTGTGTGTGTGCGCCGACAGACAACAGCAGTAGCTCCACCAGCTCCCTTGGGACTTGCGGCCCCCGAAAATTACTCACATTCACATACACGTAGTCGCTCTCTTTAAGCTCATATTTCCTTTCATAAGCAGACATTGATACAATGGATTTAGTTTATTCAATAAACAGCAGTTGGGAGCTTAACTTCATATCCCACCTTCCAGTTATTGTTATCAGAGATCTGCTATTGATTATTTTCAACACTGGTGCCAGGAAGGGCTGCCATGCTCACCAGCACCAGCCGATGCCAGTCTTTTTATTTTATTTTATTTTTAAAGATTTATTGGCTCACAGCCAGAGGTGCCCCCAGAATTTTTCCAGAGGGGTGGCCAGATGGGGCCATTGAAAATCTTGAGGTGAAGCACCAAAACCAAAAGCCAAAACTGGATGAAAGGATTTTACTCATGCTGTTTAAGTATACACGCTAGTTGAAAACTAAGTTGATACCGATACAGTTTATATTTTGAGCTCCCCAACTCTCCTGTTTTTATGTGTTAAGTTACAATACATGTTTTCAAAAAGGCTGGTTGTTGTTCTCTCTTAAAAAGACAAGGACACAGCTTCATTTGGAAGGCGTACATTGATTGTAAGGAATAAAACATTTATTGGGAACAAGCTACTTAAGTTAAGGGGAGACCACAGATATCTTGAGGTGAGAGTTCAAGAGAGTTGAAAAATGGCCATGCCAGTTGTTCCTTTGTCAAAATGCAGCCTGATTTGGAGCATCACTTAGCCCTCGTCCTGACAAGCTATGCCAGCATGGTTGGTACCAATAGATGCCTCAGGTTGTCTGGGTTCACAAGATTCCAATACCTTCAGGTTAGCTTAAAAATTAGTGCGCCACAGCCTTTTAAAGACAGTAACGTCAACCTCCTATTATTTTCATCAGGTGTATCCCCCCTTGGAGGCGCCACTGCTCACAGCACTGATGAAATTGTTCCATATGTGCAGAATCGCAGTGTTGCAGGATGCTGAAGCCTCTTTTCAAGTCATTTGTTCCCACTCCTCTGTCCCAGATTGCCTGGAATCAGTCCCACTTTCACCATCTCATCCGCAACAAAAACATGTAATAACAGCAACAGACATCGGCAACCAAACAGATACTTTAGCGAGAGCCTTGCCAAAACACATAATCCAACTGACAGCGACAAAAGCTTAGCAAAACAGACAGTGGTGATTGTTTGCATTGGTCTGTGTTTTGTAATGCCTGTAATTTCACCTGTTTGTTATAATGGTTTTCCCTGCCATCTGAACATTTTTGTTAAAAAGGGACAAATACATTTCCAGGCACTCGCATTGCAAATACCACTTTTACAATTGTATGGGATATGAGCCGTGCTGCGTCAAATTACTCTCTCTGTGTGTGAGCGTGTCTGTGAATGAGCATCAAGGGCTTGCTTTATTCAAGTATTAAACAAGTCAGCTTGTCAAGAAGCTGTGGCTTTAAGTAAAGCTTGCTGCATCCAAAATAAAGATCTCCGTCGTCTCGTCTCCTCTCCTGCCTCCTAACACCCCCCTTCACCTCCTATTCAGGCTATTAAAGAGTCATTCTCAATATGTGGGTTAATATATGTGCTTAAATTCAAAACAGGCAAATAAAAGGCTTTCTTCATACAGGCGCATTAACAAACTGAATAGTCACACAATGCTGATGAGGAGAAAACGTTTTGCTAAGGGGATTTCAATGGAGCGCCAAGGCTGTTTTGTGTGGGACAGAGCCATCCTGTGTGTGTCAGCCAATGTGTGTGTGTGTGTGTAAAGGGGGGGGGGGGGGGGGGGGGGGGGGCTTCAATGAGAAAGAATGGGAGTGACTTTTTTGTGGAAGACTTGATAAACTCAATAGAGCTTTGGAGGGCCCACTCAATGATGAGTCAATGAGGTGGACTTGAATAGTGGGGGTGATGGAGTGAGACACACACACACACACACACACACACACACACACACACACACACACACTGAAGTCCCATGAGACAGCCTCTGGCCGATTGGCAGGTTTAATGGCATGGAGTGATGTGAGTGAGAGAAAAGACGAAGGGAAGCGAGAGAGGTAGCGATATGCAAAAAGAGCGGAGATGCAAAGGGATGTAAATACAGGGTTGTGTTTGGACAGACAGCACACCACATCACCACACACCCAGACATGTCTGCCTCCTTCCCTCTATTCCCTTCCCTGTCTTCTTTGCCCACTAACCCCTGCTTCTGTGCTGTCTAAAATTGATGTGTGGGTATCTGTGTGTGTGCAGCCTACAGAATACACCAAACCCCACACAGTTTACACCCCAGTGGAGACCATTAGTGATTCTCGACCAGACACACAGGAAAGACATAGTCTGAGAGAGACACAGGAAAAGAGGCAAAAGTGTAGCAGAGAGAGCGAGAGAGAGAGAGAGAGGGGGGGGAGGGGAGGGATGGGGGGACAGAATCAAGAGAAGAAGGATGAGAGAAAGAGAGAGTCAGTGACAGACTGGCAGACTGATATACAGACACACAGATGGGAAGATAAATGAACAGATATTCTGGCAGCGCTACACAATACTGAGAGAAAAGGAAAAGGGAACATCAGGGCAAACGACAGTACTCTTCCTCTCTGTGACTTTCTCTCCCCGTCTCCTCTCTCGCAGTCAAAGGGATCGACCAAAGATGGCCTCAGCTTTAGTGCAATCTGATGTAACTCGCTAGAAACAGAGTCTCAATACTGCATATCAAACGTAGTCATACCCCAGTCATCAAACCGAAGAGGAAGCCTATGTGAAATCTGTCCAAATTGTGTCAGACTGTAAGGTGGACTGTTAGTGTATCTAACAAACTCCAGTCCATGTAAGTCTTTAATTAAGGGTGTATTAACAACACACAGTGAATGAATAATTTAGAGAAGAGAGAGAAAAAAGAGAAAAAGCCGGACGTTAAAAGAAAAATAAAGGTCAAACGACAAGGTGGCGGGCGGAGGGATGGACGAGGAAACAGGTGGTGAAAGTGGATGAAAGAGACATGAAGGAGGAGAGCAGGAAAGAAGGAGACCAGGTTGTGTAGAGGTGCAATGGGCCACAACAGGCGCTCCACTGGGCTGCACTCAACTGCACTCTGCCTCCTGGTCACACATTGCCCCTGAGAGTGTACATATATATATAAATATATATGTATGTGTGTGTGTGTGTGTGTGTGTGTGTGTGTGTGTGTGCACGAGCAGGAAGGCTGCATGTGAACAACTCTGGAGAAAGGGAGGTTACATGTGAGGTTGGTGTGTATGTGTGTGTGTGTGTGTGTGTGTGTGTGTTGATGGAAGTGAGAAAAAAAGGGGGGAGCTGCAGAAAGAGAGCAAGTGAAAGCGAGTGTAGTCGAAACGGTGCAATCAGCGGAGTAAAAAAGCGAGCGAGAGACTCCCTGTGTGTGCGGCAGGTCCCCAGCCATCTGGACACTCCCCCCCCCCCCTCCTTTTCCTCTCCTCTCCTCTGCCGACTGGTGTGCTATTCATGGCGGACCCATTTCACCTTTCAGTGTGTTACGCCCGCTCGCCACAATACATGCTAATGAGGTAGAACAAATGACTTTTTTGCTTTGGGTGCATGCATGTGTGCGGGCCAGCATATGTGTGTATGTGTGTGTGTGTGTGTGTGTGTGAGTGGGTGGATGGGTTGCTGAATTCTTCCAATCTCAGCTGCTTGCTACCAAACCTCTCGCTTAACTGCCGTAGGAGTTGTTAATGGTTATGCAGAAACCATTTTTGTTTCCTCACCTGGAGGCACAAAATAGCTGCAGATTACTGACACATGATCGGATGTCTCTGCGCACAGATGTTTGATTTCCAGTGCACTGAAAGCAGTAAACTCTCCAATATATCCAATAACCCTTTTTACACAGAGTCTTGGGAACTGTAATTTGAATGCACTTCCCGCTGTGCCTCAAGGATCTATGGCAAATAAACCATATGATCACAATAGGGAGCTACCCCATTTCATTTCAGCTTGGGCAGCCTCAACCAGACCTATAAATCCTCACTCACGGCCCCCCTTCCATTCATCCAGCACTGAGTTACTTGGCCCAGTTCCGATCTGATCTGCTCACCGATGATAAAGTGGAGAGGTGGCTGTCAGTGGAGACAGAGGAGAGGAGAGAGCACACGTTTTCCACTTCTTTGTAGCGCAGATGACACTAGATGAATGGAGTGCTTGATTTGTCGCAACAGTACGCGAGACAGCGCAACTGGCATCGGCAAGAGAAGTGGGCGACAGTGGAAAAAAAAAAGAAAAACAAGCAGGGAAGAAAAGGGAAAGGTGTTGAAAGATTGAGGTGCAAGATAGGAGACGGAGAAGAGAGAGGAGAGAATAGAATAGATACAGGTGTAGTGGAAAGGAAAAAATGAGTAGCAATACAGACACAATGACATATAGTTCGTCAAAATCAACTCCCCTTCAAGTCTTCTTTGAGGAGGAGTTGCTATACTCTTCTCTCTGCATCACTGGGTGGCGCTAACGATACATCTGTACACCTGCCAACTCTCTCTCCTTCCCCTCTTCCTCTCCCTCTCTCTCTCTCTTTCCATAGTGAATCACTGTGACAGCCCGGCTTGGCAGTCATAATTAACCGAGCGCACAAGCTAGTGTGGCAAAACACGCCACGGAGAGCGAGAAGTCTCAAAGGGAGAAACTCACAAGCAACACAGTGGACGGAGCTCATAGTTAGAGCTGCCACAAGGTGCGATGGTCCTGGCTGTGAGGGTGTGATGAGTTAGGTGAACGTTCCTTCAAACCAGAGGACGCTCTGTGCAGACATTTAAAGCACACATGCAAACAGTAAATTGTGTGTTTTCATCATATTGTCAACTCAGTGTCAAAGATAATGAGGGGTAAGCGTGCTTTACATCAGTTATTCTCAGGGGTGGGGATAAGAAAGGGACTTTTAGAGCCTACTCATCTGAGTATCACTGTCTTCTCTGAGGGTGGGTATTGCTGCTTGGCTGCTGATAAAGTCAGTGTTGGGCTATAAGGTACCAAATGATCCTAAAAAATACTGCTGTTCATATTAGTTAGTGTTAAATAAAAAGGGTCATTTTTAAAGATGTTTAATGTTGTTAAAAAGCATGATGGATGACACCCTGCACACCAGGTCCACAACAAGTACTTTGACAGTGGCATTATAATATGATGACAAATGTCTTTGCAACACTGTATGTGAATGTACCTGCTTCTGAGTCTGTCGGTATTTTCTGTTTCTTCACTACATCCTGATCCAGAGGAAAGTCGTTCATTTTTGGGCTGTGTCTCTGCATGTAAAGCACAAATTTGTCCTGTCCAGCTGTGGAACAAATTGTGTTATTCAGTTACTTTAACACCCAAGGCATCCAATTAAACTACTTGATTCTCCTCACCAAACCCACAGTTCTCCAAAAACGAGAAAACAACTTACATGGATGTAACTGTTTCCACAAAAATAGCCCTAAAATCAGTTTCACAGCAGCTACGATGGACTAATGGAAACGGTGCCACAGTTCCTTTAACTAGTACAGCAACAGGAACCAGGCCATTCCTGGCTCCCCTCCCGGCCCCCGGGGCCCAGGGCCCAGCCCAAGCCACCACACAATGGGCCGGCAGAATGAGAGGAACCGCCGGCCATCCAGAGATAGCCCCGCTGGTCAGGAACCAGAAAGGGAACCAGAAGGAATCTGGGGGGGGGTGGGGGGGGGGGGACCCAGGGAGCAAAGGAGAGGAGAAGGGTGGGGATGGTTGGCTGGTCGGGGTCAGGATGTGTGTGAGGGGGACAGTGTTTGTGTGTGTGCGTCCATGTGACAGTATTACACCGTTCACATAAATGTCTTGCTCCCATGCAAAAACAAAAACTAAACTAGTGGAGCAGATGTGCTCTCCTAATTGTCAAAGGACACATGCACACACATATGTGCACATGCAAATATACAAGACAGGTGAGATTTGCACTTTCTAGGCTGCTGTTATTACTGGACAACATATCTTCATACACTAATTTATCTTACGGAAACTTAAGTAAATGGTTCATATGATATCTAACGAATTAGCATCATGATACGAATTAACACCCCTAGTGGTAAGGTTAGGTTGAGAAAAAGACCATAATTGAGCGCTGTCACATTACATTGGTTACTTATTGTAATGCGACATGACGACGTGACGTTACGTTCCATTGTAACTTAAAATAACTCAACTTTGACTGGTCCACCACGTTTACCACGTCTCTCTTCATACCACGTCACCTGACTTCCTCTTTTGCTCCTGTCATGTGAGGGAGGTCACACAGGCCCGTCTCACAATTACGTCGGTTATATACGAATTATAGAACATTACTTTTTGTAGGAATAAGTACGATTTGCAGAAAGCAGAAAGGTGAACGTGGAAAAATATTTTAGCACAGAACAAGGCTGTTCTACCCTATTTTTTATAGTGTAGTTGTGCTGGGAAGAGACTGCTGTATTATCACTAAGGACTACAGTGACCAAAGAACTGCATATGAGACAGCCATCGACTTGAATAAATCAAGACCAGAGTATGAAACCTCTTCTCTCAGTAAACTATGTTCCTCTCCCTGAACCAGACTGGCCATGTGTCTGGCTGGTAAAATAAAACACAATGTCCTTGATTCTTCCTCTGGCACAAGTGCGCCATGACTGCTGCTCTCAGACACTACAGAGAGAGAGAGAGAGAGAGAGAGAGAGAGAGAGACTGTACAACCCTTCCTAAATCAAAACCACTCAGCGGTATCAGAACTGATGGTTTTCGGGGCATGGAGGGATGTCAGAGTGTCCGTGTGAATGTTCGCTTGTGGTTCTACATCCATCTGCGATTACACATGTGTATGTGGTGGAGGCACTGCTTGTGTAGGCTACATCCACATTAATGTTTTCATATTAAAACAACATTTTAAAACAAAAACATGATCTCCATCCAAAGGAGCATTTTTGCACCGTTTCAGAAATAATCTGCATCTATACTAACATGCCTGAAACCACCTATCACATGATCATTCACATACGCTAAGCATGCATGGGCCTACAGTATGTAAACAGGAAGCAGGCTGTCTGATCCATGTCTGATAATGCTGCTGGAAATGAACACTCGAATAATAGCTTGCCTCCTGCGCATACAGGCAGTAGAAGCATTACTGAATGCAGAATTTAGGGTTGACAGAAGGACACATCCTGACTAATGAGACGCAATCAGGAAGCAAACATAGGTGTCATCGACTTTGTTTCTGCCTGTCCAGACTGAAACACAATCCAAATAAGGTTTCAGCATTATCAAAAGTTTTCATTTTAGGGGTTCCAAAATGCCAAAGCAATGTGGATGCTGGATATAGCCTTAAAATATTCACTTCAGTAGTCACTTCGGTTGCTGCCATTTCTCAGAGAAGTTCAGAAACATAACAGAATTTCCTTCAGTAAAGTAACTATTTTAGGATCTGTGAATTCATGAATAAACATTCCTAAACATTCGTACCGTTCCAGATCCAGATTTAATTTGCTCAGTGTGAATGAAAACACTGGCATGTTTCAATAAAATAAAATATTGCTCCACTCACAGTGAACACGCAGGAGCTGTTTTGTCTTCCCTTACTTATTAAGAAAAAAAAGAAAACAACTGTAAGCCTCTCGATCCATTTTCATAAAATAAGGCTGCCTCACACTGGCAATCATTTCAAAAGCAAGACGTTCCTTTCGCTGCAGGCTGTGTCACATTTTACAAGCTCTCTTCCACATACCATGAATGCAACATTTTTCCCCAACCTCTTAATCCCTAGTCGCACTATAATTTTCTATTACAATAGAGCAGCTATGTATAGTGTACTCTGTGGCCCACATGTAGCTGTGGTCAAGACTGTCTATGTGAACTCCTTGACATTAACTAGTTCAATACGGGTTGACTGATTTCATATGTTATTTTTCCTCAAATGCTGAAATGCTTCCAGAGCAGAGGCAGTTTCAGCATTAGTGGCTGTCTAAAAGAGAGACAGGGAATCTCAAAAACACATTAGAGGCCTGAAAGCTGAAGCTTGTATCCGAGCTCAGCAATTTGGAAACTCATAAATGTTGTTTAACATCTTGTACGGGGTATTTCTCTCTCCCTCTGTCACTGCCTCCATCTCTCCCTCTGCCGCTTGGCTCTGTGGCTTCTGGCGTCGGTCTCCAGCGGTTTAGAGTCACTCACAAATGTGTCCCACTTGCTTTTTTCCCTGTTTCCCACTTTCTCTATTTTCAGGGTCTTGTTCTCCAACTGGCACAGGCAAACAGGCTTACATCAGAGCCGCAAACACACAGACCTCACTCACCCTGCTTAATAAGCTGGCTTTTATTCCAGAACACAAGAATCCCATTTTGGATTGTTCCCACTGGTCTAACTGAGTGCTGGTACCTAAACAGTGGCGCCCCCAGAAATGTTTTATAGGGGTTGCCAGATGGGGCCACTCAAAATTTGGGGGTGGCACACCAAAACCAAAAACCATAACTGGATTTTAGGAATTCTATTATGGTGTTGTAGATAAAAACCATGAGTTAAAGAATCACATACTGATTCACTTTGGTTCCTTATTTCGGAGTTAACATTACTAATTATCTGATGTGCACAGACAACAATCCTGTTTGTGTTATGTATCTACATGTTGAGCAATTCACTGTTGCTCAAATAGGCTGTTTTTTTTTTCTCACAAAGACAAATTATAAAGCTGAAGGAGAACATTGATTGTACAGCACTGTCTCCTGAAAATCATATTTTCAATTCAACTAATTTGAAACAGCAAATATTACAAACATTATTTTATGGCCGATTTTTCATTGGATTGACAGGACAGCTTAAGACAGACAGGAAAGGTGGGAGAGAGGGGGGTATGACCTGCAGCAAAGGGCCGCAGGTCGGAGTCAAACCCATGCTGCTGCAAAGGACTAAGCCTATATGGGGCGCACGCTCTACCAGTTGAGCTAGAGGTCACCCAATTATGCTTTCTATTAACATAATGACTGAAC
The DNA here is from genome assembly GCF_041903045.1 of Epinephelus lanceolatus. Lineage (NCBI taxonomy): Eukaryota > Metazoa > Chordata > Actinopteri > Perciformes > Serranidae > Epinephelus > Epinephelus lanceolatus. The sequence goes on from NC_135749.1 coordinate 17,728,145, forward strand.
ATATATATATATGATAAATACTGAACGTATCAGCAAAATGTTAACTGACAATGTATTTCAGTTGTTTCCCGCCGAAACAGGTAATCACAATTTTTCCCTTACAGATCTTAATCAAAGTGCTCTTGTTGCCTAAACCTAAGACAGGAGTCTGGACGTGAGCCGGAAGCTCTGGTGTCAAGGTCTTGTACTGTCATCGTTCGTCATCCTCCCCAACCACCCTCTTGTGAAGTTTATGTGGTACATGAAGGAAGTGTTTCGTAACCTTAACGAAACATTGTCTCTGAACAAAATCCAGGCAACGATTACGTGGCCACAACGATGTCATTAAGAAAGCAGTTTAGTAACATGCAAGCATAATTTCCAGGACACTGAGTTGGGAACAAAACATTCACTGAACAAGCCTACTCAAACACTAAACAATTGCAATTGCACCAGGGTGCCATGCCCCGGAGCGCCACTGTACCCACAGTCTACCAATCTGTGCCCTCAATAAATAGAAGTGCTAATCAATAAGAATCATGTCAAATCAATAGCAGACCCAGACTATCTACTACTGAACTAATGTCTTGATTTTTACCTAATACCTAGTATTTCAAACATGCAGATGTTTATGTCTAAAAAAGTTGATAAAGTCATATAGATGAGTTTAGTTTTTGTTCTAGCAATGACTTTGCACTTTGACATCTTATTTTGAAACAGATCTTTGTCTCTCTCCCGTCTCGCCTCCCTGTTTCACCTTGCTGCACCTCTCACCTTGTCACCACTCACCTCTCTCCCTCCCTGATCTCTACTTTCTGCTGCCCACCCCCTTTTGTAATCACAGTCTAATCCCTTGCAATCAATTCCCCGTGAAGGTACCACCCGCCCCCAACATATACACACACACACACACACACACACTCAACCCAGTGAGCAAACAGAGGTCGTCAAGACACAAAAGCAGCCGACACCACGCTCTCATCTCGACACTATTACCTGCAGAAAGATGATTTTTGATAACATCATGGTTGCATCAATACTTGCACTAGAACCACTTATATTTTTTTTTACATTCAAACATTTCAAGTTGAAATACAGAGGAGGTCTATGAAAGCAGACAACAGGTAAATGTGTGCTGAGGAGTTGCACTGAATTATTAAAACCAACTGCGAGCATTTCGCTACAAGTGTAATCCCTTTCATATGGTAATGGTAAACAAACATGGGATCGGGATAAACACACACATATGCTTGAACCAGTGCATGTGTGTGTGTCCTCCACCCTTGATCGGCTGGTGACTTGGTCTTGTTATTGTCCTATCAGGCAAAAGCCCGGGGCAGTGCACGACTAATGCATTAGCGTCTTTGGCAGTTGGGGGCATCTGTCGTGTATGGGTGCATGTTTTTGTGTGATTGTGTCTTGTAGCCTTGGGCAAAGTGGCAAAGCCAAAGACTTTTTATATCTAAATACAGAGCCTGTGGTCACGTCTGGTATCACTTAAGAGCTGATGCAGGTTTTGTCTCTGAGGATTTTTGCAGGTTTAACATAGTTTGACCTGAATTTTGCTGCATATAGCTGATCTTAACCAGAGCTTAATATTTAAGAAAAACTGTCACTCTGATGAAGTGGTATAAAATGGTGCATGCTGTGGTCTTAAAATGTATTTGACGCTGCAATGTTCCTTCCACAAACGTGTGAGACTGTTGTGTTACAGTAACAACACTGATTTAATAGAACATAATTGGCAGTAACAATGAGCTCAGCATGCTTTTGTTAAGCCGCTAAATGACAAAAAGTAGGACAAGGGTATGTGTCGGAAAGAGACTGTGTGTATGTTGTGTTCATGCATACAAAAAAAGAAGCATAAATTAGAATTTGTGAACTTGTGTGCAGGTGTGTACAGGTCTGTTAATATGACACTGTTTACCCTATCAAACACACACCAGAAACATTGTACAGCACCTTACATGGCGTGCTCAAAGCACGCTCGGCATGCCTTCATTTTAGATTGACAACCCTGCCATATGGTGCTGAGCTGCGTGTCTTTGTCTGCACATTCAACTTCTTACTGTCTGTGAGCATGTGAGGGAGCGATGTGGTGAGTGCACACCTGTGTGTCTGTTTGTAGATGTGTGTGTGCGCATATGATGTGCAGTTCAGCTCCGTGTGTGAGATGATTTAATTCGCAAACATAAAGTTGCAGCTGCGCCACAATGCGCGATTCCCTGCACAGCTGTGAATTATTATGTGGACAATTTAATATTGCCAAAGAGGAAATAGCAAATTAAGATTTTGCTGTACTGCTAAAGTGTGCAGCAAAATGTTTGTGTGCATTCATTCCCAAATAAACATGTCTCCTTCCTGCGAGTGAATTGATGAGTCTGATTCTACAGTATCACCCTGAGTAGCAGCTTTATGCTTTTCACTCCTAAATGGGTAGTAGAGGTGCAGACAGACACCCAAGGGTCCTACTCAAATGCTTAAGGGGAAGGGGCTTTCCTCTCACTAAAGCATCCTCAAACTAACAACTAAGCAATAATTTGTCCTCTCACAGGGGAGGCATAAAAACCAGAACCCCAAATTCTTTGCAGTTATGGAAAAAGTGAAGAGAGAACAAAAAAAAGCCAAAATACTTTATCTCCCCTCTAACTGAAAGTTATTACATTTTCTGAATGGTATGACTTTCTAATGGTTAGCATATGTGAGTATGTGTGCACAGAGAGAGCGCAGTAGTTGAGGCTAAGTTAATAGCACAAGCAGAGGGGGAACTGGGAACCCTTGGCTTATAAAGGATACTTGTTTCCCTGCTGCACCGAAAACCAGATGTTGATAAAGAGACATAGGGGGAGGAGAGAAGACAGATGGGCAAGAAATTACCGTCACTTGGGCCAAACATCTTGAAACATCTGCAAAAAAATTTCGGACCTTACAAGGGGAGATGGATTTATGCTCTCTCCTGGATTTTTATTGCTCCGTGAGAGCCTTTCTCCCTCCTCTGCCCCGCGCCTTCCCTCAGTGTGAGCAGGACTAAAGAGTTTCGCCGCAATCTGGAGCTGTTTAAATCCTGGGGAAAAAAAACCCTTGGATTCTTCCACAAATGGCTTTATCGTGTAGAGAAGACAAACATGTCCATACACTGCAGGAGCCATAAAACTTCAGAGAGCGCCGCGGCATCTGCACAAATCTGCACGAGTCCACCATCACACCGACTAACTTGATACAAAACACTACAAATGTCAAGGTACATTGCAATACAGACACCGATGTGTGTGTTTGTGCAGACATCTTGCACATGTGGGGCCAAAAACATAATTCATATCACATTTCTAAAAGTAGAGTTGGGTTACCATGGAGACACATCATCTACGCTACTATGAAACGCGCAGCTGAGGATGACATGTCCATATGGTGAGAGTGCGACAGAGGGGAAGAACAGATGCTTTGATGAAAGGGCTGTCAATCGCAAATCCGTAAGAGCAGCTGGGGTCATGAATGTATATCGGATGACAATACAGATACACACGGACATATAGATATGTTTTGATAGTTTGGAGACTCTTTCAGTTTTATACTGCAGTCTTTCTCCTCCAGTTTCTATCTGTATCACCCGCACATACACATCTGAGGAGAGGCAGCTCTTGAGATCTCTATCTATTCATCGATACACACCTAATCCTCACAACTCCCCCTTTTCTTTACTTAACCACCATTTTCAGCCAGAAAACCAGGACTTTTTTTTATCCCCTTGGAGGAAGAAAACCCAGTGAGTGTAATTATTCCGAGCATAATCTTTTTTTTATGGAGGTGGAAATGCCATCAAATATCATTTTTTGTTGAAGACTATATCGACTGTGAGCATACAAACACTTAGCGGGGTGGCCGGCAACAATTCAGGCTATTGAAGGTTGGCTGTGGTAGTGGGGGGCATGTGGGCAGGGAAATGCTCGGGACAGGATGCACTGGAAGTTAAACAAAATAGGGCTTTTACTTGGCCCCATTTTGGGAAAATGGACCAGCTCCTTCCATTTCTTTATGTAACCCCCACTGTCTCCTCTGCCACTCTCCCTCTTTCTCTTTGAACCAATTTCTGAAAATGGCCCTTCCTCGAAATAATTGACACTCTGCGTTTATCATTCGAGGCACCTGCTGTCGGTTTGACAACAAGACAATCGGATGGAGCGAGCTGCCCGTCGTCCCATTGTCCCATCTCCCTGTTTGTCTGTGACACTAACCGACAACAGCTGGAAGCCCCTCTCTTCCTACAATACCCATCATGCAAGTCAAATTCAACCACAAAAGAAAAGGGCCTCATTATTTGGCTGCAGTGGTGTGATTTTAACCAGCAAAGAGAGGAAACAGTAATTTAGTTGTGTCTGTTGATGGTAGATAAAAGACTCGAAGTGACTGGAAGTCCTAAAACGACAGTGGATGTGTCTGCTCTGCAGTCGTCGACTGTATTTTATTATCAATATTAAAGAAGCACATCTTAGATGCAGATGTGTATTGGCTGTTTGTACCTACTCATAAAGCCATGTACCGACACACATATGGGTGCAGACATCCACACGCCCATCTCACACACACAAAGCTGAACACACATCCCCATCTCTCCTTCTCCTCCTCTTCTTCTCTCTCTAGCTGTAATTGACTGAACACGTCAATACTCGGAGGGAAAAAAAACAGAGGGTCCACTGTCTGCATCTATTGATCGGCGCTTCTCTCTCCCTCTCTCTCTGCCCCTCTCTGCTGATCTTAATTACACTTCTTTTTACCAGGCTAGCCAGGCCTCCACTTCAGCCGCTGCCCTTTTCATAAAGTGTACCGTCCAAATCCATACATCAAAATTAATGAGAGAGCAGAGCTGTAAATCAAATACTGGGGGTATCCAGGCTGATAAGCAGGGATGGTGATTGTAAATTATGTCCTTTTTTAAAAAAAACAACAACCCAGTGGGTAGACTGAAAATTATTTTCACATGCAGGTCAACGTTAACAATGTAGAATTTTTATGGAGGAAGCAACCTCGGTTTAGGTGATTAAAAGCACTAAAGCATGACGGGGCTGAGGTGAGGTTTCTCCCCGCCCTTACTTTCCCTCTCTCTCATCCTTTTCCTCTTTCTTTGTCTCTTTCTTTGTCAATTTGTCAGATTTTCTGCCTGCCTGTTTGTTTGTTTTAAGAGCTGTCTGTCTGCGCCCACTCCTCCACCTCTCTCACTCTCGCTCTTGCATGCGCACACACACACACAAGGACAGACTTTTATGGTCAGGTTTTATGGACTGGCAGCCAAGCAAGCCGGTCCATTCTTCAACAATTGTCCTCTCGTGAACTAGGGAGGAAAAAAAAGGGGGGGGGGGGGGTCCTAATCGCACAGTTTCACAGCTCATACTCGCCATCAATCAAACCTGTCTGTGTGTCCTCGGCATTTGTTTGAGCACACACGTGTGTGTGTGTGTGTGTGTGTGTGCACCTTCCAACATCCCAAACCTCTCCTGAATCACAAAACAAAAGCTATTAGAGATGGCAGCACGGTAATCTCTTTCCACATGTGCCCACACACGTACACACTTTTCCTTTCCATACAAACCTTCACAAAAGACATGCAGAAACACATACAAACACACACATACACACGCACACACACTTCCACTTCCGATCCTGAATTCCTTTCCCCTCCACTGTCTTAATGTTAAAATGTAAACTGGGTGACAGGTGAATATTGAGGAGGTGAGCGATAACAGGGAACATCTTCACTCAGTCACATTATCGCGGCTCCACATCACCAAGAAGTGCCTATTCAATATTGGTACCTTTGGCGGAGTGTGGGGAGAAACACACTTTTGTGTGCGTCCCTTTGTATTCATTGGACACACTGTATAGACACCTGCATGTGCACTTATGCTCACACACACAGTCACAGAATCACATCCAGTGGCTTATCTTTTGGAATAAGAAAAGGGGCTTGTCAGGATGGCACATTGTACGTGTGTGTGTGTGTGTGTGTGTGTGTGTTTGGGTGTGTTTGTGTGTGTGTGAGGGGAAGGCAATGTGCATTAGGGCGATTACAATATCAGCCGACTCCAGATGGAGGCAGGAAAATAAACAGTGGGAGAGAGAGAGAGACCGTGAGGGGAAAGACATCATGAGAAGGAGCCTAAGAGAGAGATTGTGTGCGTGTGTGCGTGTGTGTGTGTGTGTGTGTGTGGCAGTCTGCCTGTGTGCGATACAGTTTGAGAAAGTGAAGTTAATTAGCAACTCAATCCCAGTCTATATAGAGAGGACTGAGAGCAGCATGTGTGCGCGAGAGTGTGTGTGTTTAAGTTGTCCTGCACATGTCTATCAGTGTGTTTTAGTCCAAGAACCCTGAACTGTAACAAAGACACAGTTAGCCAGTGAAAAATTACATTTCCCAGCTGTCCGTCTTTAACAATACTGCTAGTTCAGCTGTCTCTATGCTACTGTTTTTTACAACAGTTAAGGAAACGAAGAAGAAAAAGAAGTTGGATTCTGTCGCATTCAGGAACCGACCTATTATAAATATGATTTCCCATTTGTTTCCTAAATGGCTTGACGTGTGAAAACCTATGAAAAATTAACTGCACCCATGAAACTTGATGAATAGTCAGACTGTGCCCTATTGGCCTCTTCTTCACTTGCCCTATAAGTCTCATGTTATCTGGAGTAAAAACACGAACAAGGCCAATAAAATCAGTTTGTAGTGCTCACTGTTGACTTTGACATTAAATAAGCCCCTGTAAAGGCCAACTCATGGCTACAATAAAACAAAGACCTCTTGCTTTTGTGAGTGCTAGGGAGCGCTCTCATATACAACACACTTGCACACAAATACATACACAGAGCCACACTCACACACACATAAATGTGAGTCCTTTTATACCACTGCTGCTCTTTCATGGGTGATGAAATTCAATAAGCAGTGAAGAGAACTGCCCTCTCGCTGATAACCATCAATGGGCCTATCGATCTACAAGGGCATTTGTGTGTGTGTAGGTGCATGCACACACGCGCACACACACACCCTGACTCCATCTATAATTCGCTCTGGGACTTGGTAAGAGATGGCTCTGAATAATCAGAACAGATCTATACATCTTGAAGAAGTGCATGGAACAGTGGTTTTAGTGTCTAATTCTACTGCTGACATTTGCCCTCTGACTGCAGGGCTTTATATGCAACTTGTGCCTACTTAAAAATGCTCTGCCTTCTCTGTCTTTATACAAGGAACAGTGTGGAGGATTTCAAGGGATATACTGGCAGAAATGGAATATAATATAATAATTATGTTCTCTTCAGTGTATAATAACCTGAAAATAAGAATAATATTTTTGTAGCTTAAAATGAGTCTACATAGGGAGCAGGTCCTTGTCCACGAAGTTGGCTAAAAACTGGCTCTAGGTTGGACCTTTCACCTTTTTAAGTCTGCCACTGTAGTTAGCACCCCTTCTGCGACAAGCCAAAACACCCAAGCAGCATTAGAAAAATTATGTTTTTTGAAATGAAACTGCTTTATTCAGTGTTTTTACCAGTATAAATTACCAGGTCTGTTTGTTTGGAGAAAGAGACCTCTGGATAATTGGGCTCCCTGTAAAAACCTCCTAAATGTCTGAATCTAAAGTTATAAGCGGAAAGCCAGCAGTCGTCTGCAAAGAGCTGTGCAAGATTGGAGAAACACTGATTTACTGCTTTATCCAGTGTTTTAACCTATTTAAATCACCAGGTCTGTTTGCTTTGGAGAGGGAGAGACCTCTGCAGATAGTTCAGCTCCCGGTAAAAACTTTCTGAACAATTTCCACAGAAGGAATCTGAACCGGGAGTTTACGCTTGATAAATGGGAGAAGTCTTCAGCTGATTAGTGACTGATAGTCCTTACCGCTAGATGCCACGAAGTCCTGCAGACTGGATAACAGAAATATTGTATGTTTTTCCTTGGGTGAGATAGCAACAAACCCTCCAGACTGAACTCCGGGAAACTGCATTATGTGAAATTCATTTCAGCCAGCTGAAGCACCAGGAAAGCTCACTTATTCCAAGAAATGAATTAAACAAAAAAAACCTGCCAAACTCTTCAGAGCATACCGCATTTATAGCATATAGTGTAGCCAGCCAATAAACGATAGACAAAACCAACTCACCAAACAAAAGCTGTGTCTAGCTGATCACTTTGTGCCGCAAGCATTCTCATATGGGCTCAGTTAAGCCCAAATGAAAACAATACAGTTGATGCAATCTCTCTGGGCATCATCCAGTACCAAGCCTTTTGCCTTTTGGTGGGAGAATATTTGCATCGACACGTAGCTGTGGGAAGGTAGAGCCTTACAGCTGATACAGGAATACACGAGGGGGCTTCTAGATGTAGCTGGCATATTAACTCTGTTGAGTCATCATCACTTATTCACCGTGCAGCAAACCTGGACTGCATCCAAACGTCTGTGTGTCATACTTAAAAGAAGTGCTTTGTAATTACATCACAGAGTTGGAGCCTCAATATGACTCTGTGCTAAAGGGGAAATCAGTTTTTATTCCCTTTGAAATAATAGTAATTCATTATTTGAGGCTGAGATCTGAACGCTGTGTTTGGGTGCAACATGCACCAGTAGAGAGCTATTAGCTATGGTTAGCATGAAAAGGCACTGAAAGGAAAAAAATGCAAATAATCAAGCCAAATTGATGTGTGTGTGTGTGTGTGTGTGTGTGTGTGTGTCTGTATGCATTCAATCTTTTTCAACCTGACAACCAGGAGTGTATAATACGTGTTTGTGCGCTTGTGTGTGTGTGTGTTTGTGTGTGTGTACAGGCGAGAGGAAAATGGCTGCCACCATTTTTGCAAGGCCACGTCTGTGTCTGTGAGCAGCGGTCTGATGCATTTGACCCTACAGCCTGAGAGTTGGGAGGAGGAGGGGGAGGAGGGAGAACAGGTGTGAGGCAGGCTGGTGGCTGGGCAGATGGCCCCTGGAAGTGCTCGCTGATGCTGCAGAGCCTGGACCACAGAGAGTGAGACGGTAACGATAATACAAGCCTGTTTATACAGCGTGCACGGACGTGGGTGCAGCTACATGCGCAAACACACACGTGCGGCCACATGCGCACACAAACACAGTGATAACCTGCAAACGGCACTTATCATTCACTCTCCCCTCATCGCCAGCTTTGTTTACCTTTCATTTACTCCCTCTGTCCCTCTGTCTCTCTCTTTATCTCTGTAAACACACACACTCCAGGTAATGGTCTTTTCAGTCAAGTCACTACTTTAATGGCAGTCCCAGTGGTTAAAGAATGGGGAAAATAAACAACAGATGACAATAAATGACAGCAAGGGTAACCAGTTCAAGCAGTATGACCACTGCAGTAAGCTAAATAACAATCATAACTCATATTGATAACAAAAAAACTCAATTTGGATCACTGAAATTACCCATATGCATCATGACAGCCAAATAAACTACTAGTCTTGGATTCACTGAATATATTATTAGATTTTCTAATTTTAAAACATGTTTTCTTGTTGATATACAGAGCTTATATCAGTGGGACAGAAATGCTCATAAACAATTCTCCTTTTCATCTACTATATTTAACTCAGCAAGGACTACATCTGCAGTGGGTCACGCTTTTAAGAGGAGTTAACAATCACCCTCTTGGATGCCTACAAAGCTTTGCATGGGACTATTCGGCATGCGTAAAAAATGTCCAAAGCCCTGTGGGTTTCCAGGAGATATTTTTCTCCCTCTCTAATCCGAGCCGTGAGAACAGTCGGGCATCGACAGCAGGTTGAGCCCCAGCAGCCTCCCTCCCTAACCCGCATGTCTGCTCTTTTCCCAGTCGGGGGAACGGATTCCCACTGGAGTAAAATATAGCCCGAACCCTTTAATTTCAATCCTGCGCCACTCCATTAAAAAATACATTTTTTTTTTTTTTTTTTTTTGCGCTTTTTGGCTATGTGATGATGACAAAGTCGCAGCGGGTGGAGATGGAAACTTCACATGGATTTGAGAAGATGCGTTTGACAGTTGACAGAGCTCCGGAGGATGTTTTCAAATGCAAACTCTGAAATGCAAAGTCTGTCTAACAGGGAGCAGAGGGAGAGGAGGAGAGAGGCTGGAGTGGCTCCTCAATGAGCGCACAGGAATGGCAAAGTCTATGCATCCAAAAAAAATCTTTCCAGTAAACAACAAACATTATTTCTCGGAACAATCATTAATGACCAGGAACATTGGAAATCAAATTAGGGAATGCTCTCAATCCAGTGAGAGGGGACTTGTGATCATTAAAGTCACCTTGTATTGTTTTAATTTCTGATTTAAAAACCTGCATGCTCTCAACACTCCGTGACACATTATTGTCTATCCCGCGCTGAGGAGCGGCGATACACGCCTCGCTATAATAAACCTGAGTGTCCGTGATTTCTGGGGATTATCAGCTCATGTGAAGGCTACTTCACCTCTCCAAAGGGGTCCTGACAGATCTAAAGGAAGTATCCAAACTTGATCCGTGAAGTTAAGTTGCCTGTTGCCCGAGAACAACTCTCCATCCTGGGTTTAAGCGCATGAATTGACATCTGCTTTTCATGGAGACGACAGCGAGTTGGTGTCACCATTTAAACAAATTGAACCAATAATTCATGGAAAGCTAACTGATCTTCTGTATAACACAAAAAGTTCAGTCCTCAAGACACATAAGAACATTTAAATGGGGTGCCAATTGTTTAATGTTAGGATACACTGCCCATCTTTAACTTCAATTCATCAAAACAAAAATCTATTTCCCTGCTACTCTTCCCATTACAATGAAATGCGTTTGTAACCATAACATCACACACAGCACACACACGCATTGTTCGCTCCTGCAATAGATTTACAATCGCAGTTCATCTCAGACAATAAAAATAAAAATAAAAATAAATAGACATAATGTAATTGCTGGCTGCACAGGCCGACATGGTGTGTTTTTACACAAATCACACCTCTGGAGCACCACAGCTTCTGCTTACTTTACACTAAAATATATGAAACAAAACCAAATATCAAATTTCATAGTGGGTCAGCAGCTATTTCATGTTTTCCCCCTTAATTTAGCGCACACACGTCTATAGAAGGACACAGCCAATGCGTAATTGGGAGCATATAATCACTTAAGCAAAAGAGAGGGCCACTTACACTGAAAAGAGGCAGAAATTCCCACCATGCGGTACGTTGATGTGAGAGGGCTAAATAATTTCCAGTCCTATTGACTCCGCGCAAGGTCCCCTCGATGATCCGCTTGAATCGGGGAGACGGCAGCTACAGAGTCCGGCCAGCTCTCAGGGG